>NC_026000.2:106126931-106348253 GCF_000442705.2 Elaeis guineensis | reverse complement strand
GGACTATTTTTTCCTTGCACTTGGCTTATCCAATAAACCAATTGGACTTGATCCAATCAAGCCCAAATCAAATCTAATTAAATAATATTTAATTAGACTTAATCTCAGCCCATTGGCTTAATCAAATTAAGCCAATTAGCAATCAAATTGCTAATCGATCCTCCTGCAACACTTGCACTGGGTTAAATGTCAATCGTATTGATCATTTAACCCTAGAACGTTTTTTAATCGTTGATCAACCATCTGATCGGATCATGAACTCTAATGTGTGTAACCTCATAGGTCCAAACCTAAGCCGGTAGCATAGGAACAAATTTCTATACCAATCGAAGTGACCATCTAGCAATGGTACCCGACGACCGGATAGGTCGAATGTGTAGAACAACATCCTTAGAACCCATGCGGATATAGTTTTCATATAATTCATTCCCTTGACCAAAATGATCATAGGACACCCCAGAGTTTAACTGTCAACTCTGATCAGGTTGTCCACATTGTATTTCAAAATATCAAATCCATCTGATGGATTACCCTGGCCAAGGTTTTGCTAAATTGAAATACAGCGACTCATTCTTCTCCAACTCTTGGAGTGGTCAATCTCATCTCGATCACACTCTGACTTCGCAAGTACTTGACTGTGCCCAAAAGCCTTCCGTCCCTGAATTAAAAATTCAGTTAGTCCAGTACCAAAGCACAATGAGTTGCTTGCAAGTCACTGAGGCGATCTCAAGTCTAAGGGACACTTATACCTATATCCCATCAGAGATATTCTCGACAGTAGAATACTTTGGAGTTGGTCACGTTCAATGATGATGTACCCTTACATCTCACTTGTATGCCATACCGGTGTCTCCACACTCCTTGGTTAAGAGGACAACCAACCCATATGGCCTACAGCGACCTATGCTCGATAGAAGCTGTCGTCCTTATTAACAGCCTATCATTTGGTCGTGAACAGTTTTAAGGACTAATCGATAAATCCTCTCTTTATCGAACCTAAATAGTCCTAAGGACTTCATCATAACAACAGAGTTCATTAGAAGATGAAAGCTTATGATCAAGATGCCAAATATATTTTATTTATTAACAAATCAATTACAATACTTGGTTGCTCAACCGTCAACAGCTTGACGATTGGCTTTTTGGGACACATTTCCCAACACTGACATCAAAGTACAATAAGTTACTTGTAAGTCACTATGGTGATCTCATATTGGAGGAATACTTATACCCATATCCCTCAGAGTTACTCTTGACAGCAGAGTGCTCCAAAATTGATCATGTTCAGTATAATGTACTTCTACATTTCATCTACATATCATATCAGTGTCTCCACATTCCTTGATTAAGAGGATAACCAATCCATATGATATATAATGACCTACACTCGATAATTACTATTATTCTAGTAATAGTGTATCGTTTGATTGCGAATAGATTTAAGGACTAAATGATAAATCTTCTTTTATCGATCAAATTAGTCCTAAAGACTTCATCATAACACGGGAGCTCATAAAAGAAGATGTACACCTTATGATGAAGAATGCCAAATAACTTTTATTAAATAATAATTCATATACAATGAGCTCAATTATTAACAAATTGACGATTGACTTAGGGACATAATTTTCAACACATGGGTCATAAGAGAACTGATGAGCTCTTCCAATGCTAACTCATTTAAGTCCTTTGCCTCTTGAATGATAGTTACCTTTAGCTCTCAATTCTTTGACAAAGATCTAAGGATTTTTCGCACAACATCACTATTTGAATAATCTTTTCTGAGACTCTTTAAATCATTTAATACATCGATGAATCTTATGAATATTTTGATGATAGTTTTATGTGGTTCCATTTTAAATAGCTCATACTTATGTACCAACATGTTTATCTTTGATTCCTTGATTTGACTAGTACCCTCATGGATGACTTCAAATCTATCCCAAATTTTTTTAGCGGATAAACATGTTGATATCTTATTGAATTCATTTACATCCAAAATATAATATAACACATTTATTACTTTGGCATTGAGTAGAGCTTGCTTTTTGTCATGTTCATCCCAATTCTTTTCGGGCTTGGAGATGGACACACCATCAATAGTGATTATGGGTGTGTGTGAGCCCTTCATTATGACATTTCATATGTCATAATCTTGTACTTGGATAAATATTCTCATTCTTTCTTTCCAGTAGATGTAATTGGTCCCATTGAAAAATGGAGATCTATTGGTTGATTGTCCCTCAACCAATGAAGTCCCAATTGGGTTTGCTATAGTATCTTTAATTCAAAATAAATGAGTAACAAGTGAGCATTTGCTCTGATACCACTTATTTCCTAAAGATGGCTACCCAAGAAGTGGGGTGAATTGGGTAATTGGGTCTAACCTAATTTGATTAGGATGAGAACCTAATTAGATTGAGTACAAATTCAAATGTGTTTGAATTTTGAACCTTGCGCCACCTCATATCTCCATGCTACTTCTCATCATGTGAATACCAAATTTGCATGAGAAGTATTCCATTCCTAAACCCTCTTTGTCACCCACTATGGATAAAGATAGGTTAGTTAAGTTTTGAATTCAAATGTGGTTTGAATTTAAACCAAACTACCTAGTCCTTATCTCATCCTATCCACTCCTTACCACCATCCTTAAGAAGGGATCAGTTTTGTGCGACAACTTAGAAGTGTTTTACTGTGAAAATAATCCTAAGAGTGGGGCACGAAACAAAGAGGTGGGGTGGGTTTTTTGTGCATGTAACAAAGGATATACATTTTCTCTTGGGTGTGAGCTTCTTGAGTGGGTTCCCTAGGGTACTAATTCTAGAGTTTCAGGAAGAGAAGAAAGTGAGAAGAGAGTTTGTCTCCTCTTCATAGTCTTCCACCACATCATCCTTCTAAATCCATCTTTGGCTTCTGAAGAGTCCGTAAGATTTGGAGAGGAATCAGATCAACCGTCGAAAAGGTCTCTGTACGAGCTAGTACTTTCGAAGAGATCGATCAGCACCAGTGCTTCGTGTGGACATCCTATAGAGGTCAGATATTTTGTGCGGCTGCTCGACATCAGAAAGAATCCATTACCATGGTTGATAGTTATCGTGATCAACTACCCATGCTTTTGTATGAGATTTGATCTCAAAATAGATATGATCTAGTTTATCATAGATGTGATCTACTATCCCATATTGATATGATCAATAGTGCTTAGTGTTGGGAAATGTGTCCCAAAAAGTCAATCGTCAAGTTGTTGACGGTTGAGCAACCAAGTATTGTAATTGATTTGTTAATAAATAAAATATATTTGATATTTTCATCATAAGCTTTCATCTTCTAATGAACTCCGTTGTTATGATGAAGTCCTTAGGACTATTTAGATTCGATAAAGAGAGGATTTATCGATTAGTCTTTAAAATAGTTCACGACCAAATGATAGGTAGTTAATAAGGACGACAGCTTCTATCGAGCATAGGTCGCTGTAGGCCATATGGGTTGGTTGTCCTCTTAACCAAAGAGTGTGGAGATACTGGTATGGCATACAGGTGAGATGTACTGGTACATCATCATTGAACGTGACCAACTCCAGAGTATTCTGCTATCGAGAATGTCTCTAATGGGATATAGGTATAAGTGTCCCTTAGACTTAAGATCGCCTCAGTGACTTGCAAGCAACTCACTGTGCTTTGGTACTGGACTAACTGAATTTTTAATTCAGGGATGGAAGGCTTCTAGGCACAGTCAAGTACTTATGAAGTTAGAGTGTGATCGAGATGGGATTGACCACTCCAAGAGTTGGAGAAGAATGAGTTGCTATATTTCAATTTAGCAAAACCTTGGCCAGGGTAATCCATCAGATGGATTTGATATTTTGAAATACAATGTGGACAACCTAATCAGAGTTGACAGTTGAACTTTGGGGTGTCCTATGATCATTTTGGTCAAGGGGATGAATTATATGAAAACTATATCCGCATGGGTTCTAAGGATGTTGTTCTACATAATCGACCTATCCGGTCGTCGGGTACCATTGCTAGATGGTCACTTCGATTGGTACAGAAATTTATTCTTATACTACCAGCTTAGGTTCGGACCTATGAGGTCACACACATTAGAGTTCATGATCCGATCGGATGGTTGATCAATGATTAAGAATCGTTCTAGGGTTAAATGATCAGTACGATTGACATTTAACCCAGTACAAGTGTTGCAGGAGGATCGATTAGCAATTCAAATGCTAATTGGCTTAATTTGATTAAGCCAATGGGCTGAGATTAAGTCTAATAAAATATAATTTAATTAGATTTAGTTTGGGCTTGATTGGATCAAGTCCAATTGGTTTATTGGATAAGCCAAGTGCAAGGATAAACTAGTCCTAGTTCAACTAGGATTTGCGTCAATCTAATTTCTAATTTGATTAGAAAATTAAATCAGATTTAAATCTAATTTAATCTGATTAAATTAGATTCTTAATTGGGTTAAAATTTATTTTAATTGAGTTGATCTAATTTTGGTTTGATTTAATTTGAGAAACCAAATTAAAACAAGTCATAAGATAGAATCCTAGTAAGACTAGGATTCCACCTTGCACCACATAAGCCTTCCCCACACCCTCTCTCTCATTCAACGCCAATCTCTTCTTATTTTGTGCGACAAAAGCCCTCTCCCAGGTCTCTCCCACGTTCACAAAAGGTCTCCTCTCTTCTTTCTTACATGGAAGGAGGTTTGGATCAAATCAAAAAGGAATAAGTTTGGATTTTGAATTCTATGAGATAGAGTTTTAGAAATCCAAAACTCTTTCAATTTTGCACCGAATCTATCCAAATTTTTTTTAAAATTTTTGTGGCTTTTAGGGTATACATTATGCACCTTATTCTAGTAATCCATGCACAAAAATAAGGAGGAGGTGCTCAAGAGTTGGGTGCCCCTTAACTTGCCATGTTTGGATAAGCCTTGACTAGGTATTTGACATAGACAAGGACTCTATCATATCTCTCTGTATAAAATGAGTTTCTTCATAAAATTTTTGAAGAAGATAGAGATGTGAGAGACCTTTAGGCCATCCAAAAATAAGAGAAAAAGACCTTTGGATCATGGAGATATAATAGACACAAGTTAGGGTGTCTAGAAAGAGAAATGAGAAGAAGAAGAGGGTCTTCTTCTAGGGTTATTTGTTTTCATATCTTTCCTCCCTCCATCTTGAGTTTTCTGAGAGTGTCTCAGATTTAAAACTCCTCCTTCTACTTTCTATATTTGTAAGAATCCAAATCAAGAAGAAGGAGGCACCTGATCAACCATCAAAGAAGGATCAGCGCAGTACTAGCATACTGTGCTGATTTTCTGAAGGAGGACTTTTGATCGAGATTCGTGGGCTCGTGTGGATGACTCCTAGAGGCTGGATGCATGTACGGCTTGCAACATCATCCTCAAGTCCGGATCAGCGAGGTTAGAACATCTAACTTGCAAGGTAATAGATCTGATCTATTGTTTAATACATACATTAGATGTAGTATAGAAACATGTTGATATGATCAACATGTAGTTCATGCTATATTTATATATTTTAATTTTTGATTTAATGCTATGTAATAATCATGTAATAGGATCTTAGATCTAGGATTTTCTATTTTAAAAAATAAATTTTGATTTATTTTAGTCTTCCGCTGTATGATCTTGAAAAAGTTTCAAGATCTAACCCTGAAACCCTAGATCTGGTTCCTACAATTGGTATCAGAGCCTAGGTTCTTTATTACATGATTATTTATACATGCTTAGATTATTTTTAGATTAGATCTAATTTATAATCTGATTATTAAATCTAAATTAAAATTTTAGATCAATCACAAACTGCAAGGTTGTCCTGCTGTAAGGTTTACCCCTTACAGTGCAAAGGTTGTCCTAGTTTGTGTAGATCTATCTTTAATCATAAATTTGTTAGATATGATCTAGATTAAATTTATGATTTATTAGATTTAAAAGATATTTAAATCTGAAATAAAATCTCTTTGTTAATAATTTTTGTGCAAAGAAATTATTTAAAGTTGAAATTATTTCAATTACATGAACCTGTTTAGATTAGATCTAAAGTAGTTTCATGTTTATTTCACTTGTATCTTGATTATGAATCAAACATGCAATATGGTTGGTAGAATCATATTGTAAAATTATTTTACAAATATGAAAATTATTTTTTGAAAAGCCGAACCCAACCCTCAGCCCAAAACTTAATTAAGAATTAAGAAGTTGTTTGATTAGGTTCTAGGATTGTGAATTGAAGAACCTAAGACACAAACCATAACACATTGGGTTAATGGGTTAGTGGGAATTAGATCCATTAATTGGGTTAGACCTATGATTAGATCGAAGATGGACTTAATTAGAGAATTGACTAAATCTAATCAATTGTTGTCTTAGATTAGGTCAAGGATTCTCTAGATCAATTACAATAGTTGTAGTTGGTCAAGTCTATGTCTTTAACGAGAACCAAATGGACTTGATTCTTGGCTAAGCGGTCTAGCACGAACTGTTAGGTTGATCTAATCAAAACTAATTAAACCAGTTGGTGTCTAAGGTAAACCAGACCGGTGGTTTTTAATTTGGAGCCCGCTTACCTGGCCATTTCTGATGGTGTCTAAGGCAAGCTTTGGCAGACCCTCCCACTGATCGAACTTACCTGACCTCTTGGTGAAATTATATTTTGATCAGATCACTTGACTATTCGAGCTAACCCATGTCAGTTAGGTAAATCAGTGTGACTGATTTAGGTGCTCCTAGACCAGCCCTTTTAATGGTCTCCCTTAAGCTGACTTGGTGAAGCCAGTGGGAGGATCATAATAAGCTGGTTCATCTGACCTAATCCTCTATATTATTTAAATCTTCTAAAATTATTAGGTCCTTAAAATGATAAAGTTATGAAGATAACTGAGTCATAGCCTCCCATTAAGGTGTTTGATAATGAGTCCATTAACTCAATAATCATTGCAGACCCAAAGGCCTGGTGCTTGTTGACTAATGAAATTATCACTCATCATATGACGACTTGGAAGTGTCTCTCTAATGGTGGTTAGGTGAGCCAACCAAAGTTGGGCTTAATCATTCGTTGGTTAGATACACCAAGTATGATCATGTTAATGGTTGGACCTAACCGGATCCTTACAGTGGAGGCCAAAGCCTACTGATTAAGTTTCTGGGGCAAAATTAAAATTACTAGAAATTATTTAGAGAAACAATTGGTTATGAACCTACCCTTAGATGTACATGGGTTGGCCAACCAAAGTTGGGCTTGTGTGCAGTCTAAGTGGATTCTAGTACCCACTAAGGAATTAGGGTAATTCCTCGAATTGGAGGTAGAGGCTACCAATTCGAATAAAATAGTGGGAGAAATCTTTTGATTAAAGTCCAAATCTTTAGGTTTAATGAATCAATTACTAATTAGGTTATGGTTCTCCTTTGTGCAAATATGGCCACTTCCCTATCGCTCCGATCATTGTTGGATAATGATAAGTTGGTGGGACCCAACTTCGGTAGCTGGTATCGAAAGTTGAAGATAGTCCTAGAGCATGAACGAATCCTATATGTGATAATGGATCCTGCACCTAAGAAGCCAGCTGTCAATGCACGTGGAACAGTCAGAGACACTTACCAGAAGTAGCTTAGTGATCGGACCACGGTGCGCTGTATCATGCTGGCTGCCATAAGTGACGAGTTCAGTCGCAGATTCAAGACGGCTCAGCCAAAGGACATGCTTCAAGTGTTGGAGGATGCCTTTGGCACACCCGATGATGTAGATAGGTACAAGACTAGTTGTGCTATCTTCAATGCCAAAATGTGGGATGGTGCCTCTGTCACTGATCATGTATTGTACATGATCGAGCTGATGGAATGATTGAGCAAGCTCGGCTTTCCCTTGCATGAGCAGCTTGGGAAAGATGCAATACTGAACTCGCTGCCCAAGTCTTATCTCCCATTCCTTACTCATTATAGAATGACAAAGCCTGAAGTAAACTACCATGGATTACTGGGGTTGCTTCAGAACTTTGAGAAGGATCACCAACTTCACAAGGAGTCGGTGAACTTAGTGGGAGGTTCGTCTTCTGGTTCTCGACCTTTTAAGAAAGGGAAGAAGAACAAGAAGAAGAAAGTGAAGAAGATGCATGTTCAGTCTGGGACATCAGTGCAGGGCCAGACCAAAAAGATCAAGCCTGATAAGAGTCTATTCTACTAGCAAGCACCCTAGATTAGATAGTGTGTCAGATATCTACTTATGGCACTGTAGGCTAGGTCATATAAACAAGAATAGAATAAACAGGTTGACTCAAGAGAAAATCCTCGAAGTCAGTGATTGTGAATCACTTCCAACCTGTGAGTCTTGTCTTCTTGGTAAAATGACCAAGTCACCTTTTACTGAAAAAGGTGAGAGAGCTACTGAGCTCTTGGGCCTAGTACATACTGATGTATGCGGGCCCATGAGCACCAGTGCTAGAGGTGGATATTTCTACTTCATAACTGTCACGGATGACCTATCCCGATATGGATATGTCTATCTGATGAAACATAAGTCGGATTCATTTGAAATGTTCAAATGATTCCGAAGTGAAGTAGAAAAATAAATTGGGAAGAGTATTAAAACTCTTCGATCTGATCGAGGAGGAGAATACCTTTCTAGTGAATTTCTCACATATCTAAGAGAGAATGGGATTCTCTCCAAATGGACTCCTCCAGGAACACCACAGCATAATGGTGTGTCTGAAAGGAGGAATCGGACTCTATTAGACATGGTCTGATCCATAATGGGTTTTGCTAGCTTGCCGATATCCTTCTGGGGATATGCACTCGAATCGGCCTGTTATCTGTTAAATAGGATTCCAAGTAAGTCTGTAATTAAGACTCCATATGAGATATGGATGAGACGTAAGCCAGCACTTTCATACCTTAGGGTCTGGGGGTGCCCAACCTATGTCAAACGATTAGTCACAGACAAACTTGGACCTAGGTCTGACAAATGCTCATTCATAGGGTACCCCAAAGAGACAAAAGGATATTTTTTCTACCATGCTGATGAACAAAAGGTGTTCGTCAGCCTTAAGACAATCTTTTTAGAAAAGGAGTTCCTTGGTGAAGGAACCGTTGCCTCTAAGGTTGAACTTGATGAAGTTCAACAGGTAGAAGGACCGACACCAATAGCTGAACCTGAGTCAGATATGATTAGATCAGATCTGAACCCCAATGTACCTACATCATTAAGGCGATCCGGTAGAGTACCACATCAGCCGGACAGATACTACGGTTTCTTGGTCTGGAACGGTGATCCCATCAAACTTGATGAGAATAATGAGGATCCGATCACCTATATGGATGCAATGCAGAGATTTGATTCCGAGAAATGGCTTGAAGCCATGAAATCTGAAATGGAGTCCATGAAGGTCAACGATGTATGGACATTGGTTGACCCACCTAAAGGGGTTAAACCCATTGGGTGTAAATGGGTCTTCAAAAGGAAGAGGGGCGCAGACGGAAAGGTGGAGACCTATAAAGCCCATCTGGTCGCCAAGGGGTATCATCAACGTTATGGTATTGACTATGATGAGATGTTTTCTCCTGCGGCAATGCTCAAATCTATTTGGATAATGCTTGCAATAGCTGCCCATCTGGATTATGAGATCTGGCAGATGGATGTAAAGACAGCTTTCCTGAATGAAGAGCTGACCGAAGAGGTGTATATGATACAACCTGAGGGGTTTACATCTACAAATGAGTCCAAGGTGTGCAAGCTTCAGAGATCCATTTATGGATTGAAGCAAGCTTCTCGGAGTTGGAACATGCATTTTGATAAGGTGATCAAAACGTATGGCTTCATTAAGAATGGAGAAGAGCCCTGCATCTATAAATGGGCAAATGGTCCAGTTGTGGTATTCCTTGTCTTGTACGTGGATGACATTCTCTTAATCGGGAATGACATCCTCGCACTACAAGGAATAAATATTTGGTTGTCATCACAGTTCTCCATGAAGGACTTGGGTGAAGCATCCTACATCCTAGGAATGAAGATCTATAGGGATAGATTTAAAAGGATGCTTGGGTTATCCCAGTCCATGTACATAGACACTGTGCTGAAGAGGTTCAGCATGGAGAATTTCAAGAAGGGCTATCTACCGATAGGCCAAGAAATTTCTCTCTCAAAGAAAGATTGTCCGACAACTCCTGAAGAGAGAGAGCATATGAGTAGAGTCCCATATGCTTCAGCCGTGGAATCTATCATGTACGCCATGACATGTCAAGACCAGATGTGGCATACTCACTAGGAGTAGTGAGTAGATACCAATCTGATCCTGGAGAAAATCACTGGAAAGTGGTTAAATCCATCCTTAAGTATTTGAGAAATACTAAGGATCAATAGTTGGTTTATGGTGAGTCAGATCTGAAACTTGTGGGGTTCATAGACTCTAGCTTCCAATCTGACCATGATGACAGCAGGAGCGTGTCAGGTTATATCTTTACTTTGAATGGTAGAGCCATCTGCTGGAAGAGTTCCAAGCAACATACTGTGACGGACTCTGTTTGTGAAGCAGAGTACATCGCAGCATCGGATGCCGTGAAGGAAGCTGGGTGGCTGAGAAAATTCATCAACGAGCTCGGAGTAGCACCCTCCCTCGATGGTCCGATCCTGCTCTACTGTGACAGCACTGGTGCCATAGCTCAGGTGAAGGAACCCAAAGCACATTAGCGGACGAAGCACATCTTGCGCCGCTTCCACCTGGTCTGAGAGATCGTGGATCGAGGTGACGTCGACCTTCAGAAGATCGACGGTAAGGAGAACCTGGCCGACCCCTTCACTAAAGCCCTGGCGATAAAGGAGTTCGACAACCACAAGTCGAAGATGGGTATTAGATACTGTGTCGAGTGGCTTTAGGACAAGTGGGAGTTGTTGGAAAATGTATCCCAAAAAGCCAATCGTCAAGCTGTTGACGGTTGATCAACCAAGTATTGTAATTGATTTGTTAATAAATAAAATATATTTGGCATTTTCATCATAATCTTTCATCTTCTAATGAACTCTGTTGTTATGATGAAGTCCTTAGGACTATTTAGATTCGATAAAGAGAGGATTTATCGATTAGTCCTTAAAATAATTCACGACCAAATGATAGGCTGTTAATAAGGACGACAGCTTCTATCGAGCATAGGTCATTGTAGGCCATATGGGTTGGTTGTCCTCTTAACCAAAGAGTGTGGAGACACTGGTATAGCATACAGGTGAATATACTGGTACATCATCATTGAACGTGACCAACTCCATAGTATTCTGCTGTTGAGAATGTCTCTGATGGGATATAGGTATAAGTGTCCCTTAGACTTGAGATCGCCTCAGTGACTTGCAAGCAACTCACTGTGCTTTGGTACTGGACTAACTGAATTTTTAATTCAGGGATGGAAGGCTTCTGGGCACAGTCAAGTACTTGCAAAGTCAGAGTGTGATCGAGATGGGATTGACCACTCCAAGAGTTGGAGAAGAATGAGTCGCTGTATTTCAATTTAGCAAAACCTTGGCCAGGGTAATCCATCAAATGGATTTGATATTTTGAAATACAATGTGGACAACCTGATCAAAGTTGACAGTTGAATTTTGGGGTGTCCTATGATCATTTTGGTCAAGAGGATGAATTATATGAAAACTATATCCGCATGGGTTCTAAGGATGTTGTTCTACACATTCGACCTATCCGATCGTCAGGTACCATTGCTAGATGGTCACTTCGATTGGTACAGAAATTTATTCCTGTGCTACTGACTTAGGTTAGGATCTATGAGGTCACACATATTAGAGTTCGTGATCCGATCGGATGGTTGATCAATGATTAAGAATCGTTCTAGGGTTAAATGATCAATACGATTGACATTTAACCCAGTGCAAGTGTTGCAGGAGGATCGATTAGCAATTCGATTGCTAATTGACTTAATTTGATTAAGCCAATGGGCTGAGAGTAAGTCTAATTAAATATAATTTAATTATATTTGATTTGGGCTTGATTGGATCAAGTCCAATTAGTTTATTGGATAAGCCAAGTGCAAGAAAAAACTAGTCCTAGTTCAACTAGGACTTGGGTCAATCTAATTTCTAATTTGATTAGAAAATTAAATCAGATTTAAATCTAATTTAATCTGATTAAATTAGGTTTTTAACTGGGTTAAGACCTGTTGGGTATAAAATACCCCCAGCCGAAGTCCTCAACAGAATCAACGATTCCGCCCACGATGCCGACCTCAAAGGAAGACTCCGCCCGGACTCCTACGGGAGCCGGGCTTCGTCCTCGACTCCAACAGCTGCAGACAGACTCCGCCGATAACTTCAACCGCAAGTTGACTCCGCCCAGACTCCTACGGGAGCCAGGCTTCATCCTCAACATCGACCGCTGGTAAGCCCTGTCCGGACTCTTACGGGAGCCAGACTTCGCCTTTAACTTTGATTGCAGGAAGACTCTATCCGGGCTACTACAGGAGCCGGGCTCCGTCATCGACATTGGCTACAGGACAACTCCGCCGGACTCCTACGGGAGCCGAACTCCACCAACAACTTCAACCGCAAGTTGACTCCACCCGGACTCCTACGGGAGCCGGGCTCCATCCTCAACATCGACCGCTGGTAAGCCCTGTCCGGACTCCTACGGGAGCCGGACTTCGCCTTTAACTTTGATTGCAGGAAGACTCTGTCCGGGCTCCTACGGGAGCCGGGCTCCGTCATCGACATTGGCTACAGGACAACTCCGTCGGACTCCTACGGGAGCCGAACTCCGCCAACAACTTCAACCGCAAGTAGACTTCGCCCGGACTCCTACGGGAGCCGGGCTCCGTCCTCAACATCAGCTGCTGGTAAGCCCCGTCCGGACTCCTACGGGAGCTGGACTTCGCCTTTAACATTGATTTCAGGAAGACTCTGTCCGGGCTCCTACGGGAGCCGGGCTCCGTCATCGACATTGGCTACAGGACAATTCCGCCGGACTCCTACGGGAGCCGGACTTCGCCTTTGACTTTGGTTGCAGGAAGACTCCGCCCGAACTCCTACGGGAGCCGGGTTTCATCCTCAACTCCAACAGCTACAAGCAGACTTCGCTCGGACCCCTACGTGGGGTCAGACTCCAACCACGGTCGAACTTCAGCCATAATCACGGCCACGATTCTGCTACACTTCCTGCGGCGGATTCCGTGCAGCTCCACCACTCCCTGACAGGCTGCAGTAACGATCGCAGCACTGCTCCACTCCCTACGACGGATCCCACGCGGCTCCATTACTACCTGACAGGCCATGATAAACGGCCGCGATCCTGCTCCACCTCCTGCAACGGATACCGCACGATTCTCCCATCCGCTGGCAAGTCACGACAACAAACGCCACCCCACTTCACGCGGCAGACTCCACGTGGCACACCCCGGTGATAGCCACGGGTCCATTCCACTACTCTTCGCAGCAAACTCCGCCTGGCCCTGGGCAGCCCACTGCCAGACGGTTACAGATACCGCCATCAATCCGTCATCTCCCCCGCCTATAAAAAGGGAGACCCAGATACGTTATTCTATAAGCTCATTTCTTATCTCAAAACTCTGCTAAATTCTCCGTTCGAGCGCTCCATTCTTGTTGAGGCAGAGAACTGACTTGAGCATCGGAGGGTCTTGCCGGAGCAACCCCACCTCCGGTTTAGACTTCCCTTGCAGGTCCCGGCGGCGACCGCGACTTCCCTGACTCCAGCTTCTCCGACGCAAGCGAATTTTTGCACCAACAGGATTGGTGCTAGAGGAAGGGTGCGAACCTTCGCAGTACCCTTGTTCTTAAAGGAGCGTTCAACGGAGCTGCCTCCGATCATCTCCTCCGACACCCACTCCTTATTTTCCCCCGCTGGGTCCACACTCGATGCCTCCACGCAAGGCGTCCACGCGACGGTCCACGGCCTCCGCGGCCAGATCTCAGGCTCCAGCCTCCCCTCCTATTTCTCAACCTCCTCCTCCTCCTCCAGCGACGGCGGTCGGTGCGGAGCAGTTTGACTTGCTGGCACAGCAGGTCAGAGGCCTCGTCGAAGCTGTGCAAGCAATGCAGCAGCAGCAGCCGCAGGCATCAGCGCACCCGGAAAGGGCATCTCCGAAATGCCAGAACCCGACGGTGGGGCGGGCCACCTGGGCCAGCCGCCCCATCCTTCTTGGAAAAATAAACCCGAGGGTAGAGAGCCCTCAATCGGACCACGACTCCACCCGTGGAGGATCCCTGCCCCCGTTCTGCCAGAGGACCCTCGAGACTCGAAGTCGAGAGGATTTCTTGGACTGGAGGCTCCAGGAGATGAACCGGCGGATTGAAGAACTCCGCCATGCGCCCCCCGCTTATGGTGAGGACATTTGTACTGACCCTCCCTTCTCCCAAACGATCATGCAGGAACCGATCCCGCCAAACTTTAAGCTTCCCCAGTTTGAAAGCTACGACGGGACTTCGGACCCGGTTGATCATCTGGAGGCCTTCCGGATGATGATGCTGCTTCACGGTGCTCCTGATGCCATCTTATACCGGGCTTTCCCATCTACTTTGAAGGGAGCAGCGAGGAACTGGTATTCGGCTTTGAAATCGGGTACCATCTTCTCCTTCGATCAAATGAGCCACCAATTTGTGGCCCATTTTGTCAGCAGTCGGTGCCCCCGGAAGGGTTCGGAGTCCCTCATCAACATCAAGCAGAGGGAAAGGGAGTCCATACGGGCCTACATCAACCACTTCAACATCGCGGCGCTGGAGGTCCGGAACTTGGACCAATCAGTTGCCATGGCCGCCTTGAAAGGTGGCCTTCAGAAGAATGATCTTTTGTTCTCCCTGGAGAAGAAGTATCTCAAGGATTTTGCCGATTTGCTAGCTCGGGCTGAGGGATACGCCCGAGCGGAAGAAGCCTTCAAAATGAAGGATGAAGAGACAGCAAGGGAGCGGCAAGCGGGAGATTCGAGTAAGCCCGCAGTTGAGAAAAGGCCAAAGGAAGTCCGGCCGCATTCTCGATCCCCTCCTGGGCATAAGAGCGCCCATACTCCACCCCGGGCATGCAGGCAGAGAAGCTCGGACCGCGAGGTTCGGCGAGATTCCCCACCAGGGAGATTCCGCAACTACGCCCCCCTCAACGCCTCGAAGGCCCAGGTATTAATGGAGGTCAGGGAGCAGCTCCCTAGGCCGGAGAGGATGCGCACACACCCCGAGAAGCACAACCCCAATAAGTTCTGCCTCTACCACCGTGACCACGGCCACGACACAGAGGAATGCATCCAGCTTCAGGATGAGATTGAGGAGCTCATTCGGCGAGGTTGACTTGACAGATTCATCCGCCGTAGGCCTGAGGGTAGAGGAGACCGGCCAAGAGCCCTTCCACAGCCTGAACCGCCAAGAGGGGAGGAGCAACCCGGGGACCGGCCTCCCATCGGGACCATCGACTCCATCACCGGAGGGCCTCAAGGAGGAGCGGGCCACCCGCGACCGTGGAGCTCGGAAAACCTGTAAATGTATCACTTACGATTTCACTTTGAATTTAAATTTCAATTTCTTTCTACTTGATGCGCTCTTCCCATTTGGCGCGGATCTATTGCGACTGGGTACGACCCCTCCGAATGCCTAAAATACAGTTATGTCAGGAACAGGAGGAGAACCTCGTCCTGACATAAACAAAGTCAAAGGCCCGGTTCTTTTAGATCGGATGAGGGAAGAGGCCTTACAACGCCCTAATGTGCCCCCACAGCCATGTTAGGAACAGGAGGAGAACCTCGTCCTGACATGAGCAAAGTCAAAGGCCCGGTTCTTTTAGACCAGATGGGGGGAGAGGCCTTACAACGCCCTAATATGCCCCCACAGCCATGTCAGGAACAGGAGGAGAACCTCGTCCTGACATGAGCAAAGTCAAAGGCCCGATTCTTTTAGACCAGATGGGGGGAGAGGCCTTACAACGCCCTAATGTGCCCCCACAGCCATGTCAGGAACAGGAGGAGAACCTCGTCCTGACATGAGCAAAGTCAAAAGCCCGGTTCTTTTAGACCGGATGGGGGGAGAGGCCTTACAACACCCTAATGTGCCCCCACAGCCATGTCAGGAACAGGAGGAGAACCTCGTCCTGACATGAGCAAAGTTGAAGGCCCGATTCTTTTAGACTGGATGGGGGGAGAGGCCGTACAGCGCCCTAACGCACCCCCACAGCCATGTCAGGGACGGGAGGAGAATCTCGTCCTGACATGAGCAAAGTCGAAGGCCCGGTTCTCTTAGGTCGGATGGGGGGAGAGGCCTTACAGCACCCTAACGCACCCCCACAGCCAAGCCGGGAACGGGAGGAGAACCTCACACTGGCTCGAACAAAAAGGAAGACTTCACCCGGACTCCTACGGGAGCCGGGTTCCGTCCACAAGGAAGACTTCACCCGGACTCCTACGGGAGCCGGGTTCCGTCCACAAGGAAGATTTCACCCAGACTCCTACGAGAGCCGGGTTCCAGCCACGACGCCAAGGAAGATTTCACCCGGACTCCTACGGGAGTCGGGTTCCGGCCACGACGCCAGGGAAGACTTCACCCGGACTCCTACGGGAGTCGGGTTCCATCCACGATGCCAAGGAAGACTTTCGGCACTGGTCAGGAAGACAACGACGTCCCCGAAATAATGTGGGGCCCGGACGGCCAAGCTTGGGCTTGCGGCAACGCATGACGAGAAAGGCAAGCTAACGCATCGACGATCGGGCACCCCCTGACGACGTCTACATCAGACAAGTCAAATGACAAGAAAGGTTCGGCAGACAGCAATATTAGTGCAACGCGCGGACGAGGTAACACAAAATGCTCTTTTTATTCCATTTTCGATATACACACTACAAAGCCAGGAAGGCCAAGGAAAGAAGGGCAAAACGACAAAAGGAAGTAACTACATGACAAGACAGAAAGACAAAAAGAGCTCTAAGGAGGCCCTGCTCCCTCCGACCTAGGGTTATCTATTCCGTCCCTCAACTAGGACTGCCTCAGATTTTCAATTTCCTCCTCTAGCTCTTCCCTCTTCCGCAGCGCATCCTGGGGCACCCGACGAAGTTGCTGGCTCTCAGCCTCCGCCTCTCGACGCCTCTTCCTCAAAACTTCGGACTCCACCTTCGCGTCTGCGACGGCCCACCGCTCGAGTGCCAATTGGATCTTCACTTGTTGCAGCTCGGCTGTCTTTTCCCCGAGGGAGACAGAAATCCCCTCAACGGTGCCTCTTAGGGCTTGGAGCTCTTCAGAATCTTGGGCGGAAGTAAGCTGTGCCCTGCTAGCCAGCTGTCTCTGGAGACGGATGACTTCGTCGGCTGCTATCCTGAATCTCCCTTTGTATTCTTTCACTTGCCTGCGCCAGCTAGCCCATTGCACGTCATGGCTCACCTCGGCATCCTGAAGTTGCTACTGAAGGTCGGAAACCTTCTGCGACCACCTCTGGTCATCGTCGACCCGGGCCAAGAGCCGGGATGAATTTTCTTCCAGCTGGCCGATCTTCCCCCTCGCAGCTGACAGTTCCACCTTGAGGGCGCTAATCCTGGCGGCCTGGGCCCAAATCCGATCGCTGGAGCTCTTCTTGCATTCCTCGAGCTCCTTTGTGAAGTTCGCCTTCCTCCGGCTATACTCCATGATCCCCTTCACATGGAGACTCCGAAAGTGGGCGGCCTCAGCGGCGGCTTCAGAGTGACCTTCTCTCGATTTGTGGAGCTTGACTTCCATCTTCTTTAACTTCTTTGTCAGGTGAAGGACCTCCTTTTTTAACCACTGGATCATCGATTTCAGCGGGACCCCCAAGGGCAAGGGGAGTGCTTCTGCAGGACACTGCCATCGGAAGGTAGAGGCATCAAAGAACGATTCATTGCAGGAAGAAAAATAGAGAGGAGGGAGGAGGAAAGAGAAGCCATCCGCAATGAGAAATTCAGCTTTATTGATTGAATGATTTTTAAAGACAAATGAAAAAGAAAAATCACGATGAAATAAAGGTACAAGATCGGAGGTCTCAGACCTCAGGGGCGGGGGGTGGAGAACTCGACGCGGGGGCTGCGACAGCAGTGGCGGCTGACGAGGGGCCAGCCTCGTCCTCAGACTCCTCGCCCAGGAAGCTGAGGTCGAGCTCTGGGAATTTTCTGGCCACCTTCTCTTGGCAGAGCTCGAACCCCTTAATGAACGCTTCCTGGCCGAACTGGATATTCAGGTCCCTCATCTCCGCGGAGGCCTTGAATTCCTCCACCGCAAGGGCTCTGGCCTCCGAGACCAGGACCGGAGTTTGCTCGACCAAGTGGGCGACCTCGGCCTCCGACTTCCTCGCCGATTCCTCCAAGATCTTCCTCTCCTCCTCCCGAGCTTTCTTCTCGCTTTCCAGGGCCTCCTGGAGGGCGGCTACTTCGGCCGTCTTTGCTTGGAGGCGAGCAACCTCCGCCTGACAGTGTTCCTCCACATGGAGGATGTCCCTCCTCGTGCGGCTCATCGCCTCGATATAGGCGAGGAGCTGGTGCCCAATCTGCAAAGACAGTTAGGGAATCAGTACAAAGGCCGAATAGCCATTTAAATGAAGAGTCGCTCACCTCAAGGAAGGACCCTAAAGAATCCCAAGCCCGCTGCTCAGAATCGGTGCGGTCGATCCTCTCCACGACGTCAGGCAGAATGCAGCCGTCGATCAGCCGCCTGATCAAGTCCCTATCATTGAAGGGATTCTCCGACCCCTCCTCAGAGCAGAGGGACTCGTTCGCAGCATTTCGGCGGCTACTCGCCCTGCGGGCCACCGATTTCCTCCTTTTCCCCATGGCGGGCGCCTCCGTGGGGCGAACCCCCGGGGCGGGGGCCCCAATCGATGAACTCCTCGAGGAGGCCTGGGGAGCTGTTGGCTCGGCATCCGAGGGAATGTCGATGGCCGGGGCTGCCTGGACGGGTGCCGCTAAGCTCGTCTCCTCCGCCCTGGCCCTCTTCACCGATCCGGAGGTCATAACGTCCTTTCTCTTGTGGACCCTCATGCCCCTGGCGAGCCTCCGCACTGCTTCGGCGTCCATTCCTAAAAAAAAAAAAAAACAAAAAATAAAAGAAGAGAAGAAAAGGAGAGAGAGAAAAGGAAAGAAGAAAAAGAAGCAAACCAATCAGTCAAAAAAAAAAAAAAAAGAAGAAGAGAGAAAAGAAAGAAGAGAGAAAGAAAGAAACAGAGGGGAAAGAGAGAGAGAGGGAAGAGGAGGTAAAAAAGAAGGAGAGAAGCATGAAAAGAGAAGATAAGGTAAAAGATGAATACTCGTTGGATCCTAGGGACTCAGGCCGATGTTGAAAAGAAACTGCTCCCTCAGAAGATTGGGAAGGGAAGGAGCGGAATAAGCTAGAAGCTTCTGGGCGGCCTGGAGGTCATCCTCCCCCAGGCTGGGAGCCCGACGGACAGAATCCCTCAGAGAGCCCCAAGGGGGCAGGCCCAGTTTCAGGGTCGGGCAATGGACGAAGAGGTATTTCCCCTTCCAATTATGGATCGAAGAAGGGGCGCCTTTCAGCAACCCCTTCTTGCCGAACTGAGGGGAGAAGTACCACCAGTCCTTCATCGAAGAATGGCGCTTGAAGGTATAAAAGTGCCTAAACAAGGAGAGAGACGGCTGGACCTCGACTACGTGGCAGAGGGAGAGAAATCCTATCAAAAACCTAAAAGAATTAGGGGCCACGGAAGCCAAGGAGATGTCCAAGAAACGGAAGAGGGCAACGACGAAGGAAGGAAGCAGAAGCCGGAGTCCGGCATGGAACGCCTCCTGGTATAAGCAAAAGCGATCGGGAGGAGGAGTGCTGGCCCGATCAGAAGGGCCAGGCAGCTCCAGGTCGTACTCCGGAGGAACTCCGTACTGAACCCTTATCAGAAGGAGCTCCTCCGAGGTCAGGGAACACGGAATGGCACCCGGCGCAAAAATCGGGCGGAGCCCAGCCCCAAACGCGGGTTCGTCTGCAGAGATGGGGACCTGGGGGTTTGAGGCAGAAGAACTCCCGGAACTGCAGGGAGCAGAAGAGCTGGAAGATATTTCGAGTAGTTTCGAAGGGGGGGCTCTAAAGAACCCTAAGAAGGCGGACAGAAGGGGGAATGAGAGGTCACAGGAAGCTAACTCGGAGGGATGCAAAAAGATAATGACAGAAAAGAAGTCCCTAGGAGGTGAGAAGAAGGTTGGCGGTGCTGGAACTAACCTATATCGCTCTGAGGGACCTGAGGAATGAAAACAGGAGACGCCTACGACTCGAGAAGACGCCCACTGAAACAGGGCTCTCGAAGAAAAGGCAAACACTGGTAAGAACTCAGGAACGAAGTAGGGAACCTAAAGGTGGGAGGACGGGTTTAAATAGACCCTGGGATCCGACGCCATAATGATCGCGAATCCCCCCAGGCCGGTCCGCATCCGACACGTGTCCCACTCCCCCTGGCGGGCGGCTAAAAGCGGCTGACGGTTGGCAGGGCCATTATTGCACCGTACCTAGGCCAGTGTACCTACGGGAATTTCGAAGAGTCACTTCGTACCGCCCCAATTCGAAAAGACTCCGGCACGCGTGCAATTAATGCCCAAAATATCTGAGGGCAGCAGTGCATGGGATTCGAGGGGACGGCTTCGGCTGTACCCATCTCTCTGTACTTCCTTCGTTCGAAATTCAAACTCGAAAGTAGGGGGACTGGTGTTGGGCATAAAATACCCCCAGCCGAAGTCCTCAACAGAATCAACGATTCCGCCCATGATGCCGACCTCAAAGGAAGACTCCGCCCGGACTCCTACGGGAGTCAGGCTTCGTCCTCGACTCCAACGGCTGCAGACAGACTCTGCCGATAACTTCAACCGCAAGTTGACTCCGCCCGGACTCCTACGGGAGCTGGGCTCCGTCCTCAACATCGACCACTGGTAAGCCCTGTCCGGACTCCTACGGGAGCCGGACTTCGCCTTTAACTTTGATTGCAGGAAGACTCTGTCCGGGCTCCTACGGGAGCTGGGCTCCGTCATCGACATTGGCTACAGGACAACTCCCCCGGACTCCTACGGGAGCCAAACTCCGCCAACAACTTCAGCCGCAAGTTGACTCCGCCCGGACTCCTACGGGAGCCGGGCTCCGTCCTCAACTTCGACCGCTGGTAAGCCCTGTTCGGACTCCTACGGGAGCCAGACTTCGCCTTTAACTTTGATTGCAGGAAGACTCTGTCCGGGCTCCTACGGGAGCCGGGCTCCGTCATCGACATTGGCTACAAGACAACTCCATCGGACTCCTACGGGAGCCGAACTCCGCCAACAACTTCAACCGCAAGTAGACTCCGCCCGGACTCCTATGGGAGCCGGGCTCCATCCTCAACATCAGCTGCTGGTAAGCCCCGTCCGGACTCCTACGGGAGCCAGACTTCGCCTTTAACTTTGATTGCAGGAAGACTCTGTCCGGGCTCCTACGGGAGCCGGGCTCCAACATCGACATTGGCTAAAGGACAGCTCCGTCGGACTCCTACGGGAGCCGGACTTCGCCTTTGACTTTGGTTGCGGGAAGACTCCGCCCGGACTCCTACGGGAGTTGGGTTTCATCCTCAACTCCAACAGCTACAAGCAGACTTCGCCCGGAACCCTACGTGGGGTCAGACTCCGACCACGGCCGAACTTCAGCCACAATCACGGCCACGATTCTGCTACACTTCCTGCGGCGGATTCCGCGCCGCTCCACCACTCCCTGACAGACCGCAGTAACGATCGCAGCACTGCTCCACTCCCTACGACGGATCCCATGCGGCTCCATTACTACCTGACAGGCCACGATAAACGGCCACGATCCTGCTCCACCTCCTGCAACGGATACCGCGCGATTCTCCCATCCGCTGGCAAGTCACGACAACAAATGTCTCCCCACTTCACGTGGCAGACTCCACGTGGCACGCCCCGGTGATAGCCATGGGTCCATTCCACTACTCTTCGCAGCAAACTCCGCCTGGCCCTGGGCAGCCCACTGCCAGATGGTTACAGATACCGCCATCAATCCGTTATCTCCCCCGCCTATAAAAAGGGGGACCCAGATACGTTATTCTATAAGCTCTTTCTTATCTCAAAACTCTGCTAAATTCTTCGTTTGAGCGCTCCATTCTTGTTGAGGCAGAGAACTGACTTGAGCGTCGGAGGGTCTTGCCGGAGCAACCCCACCTCCGGTTTAGACTTCCCTTGCAGGTCCCAGCGGCGACCGCGACTTCCCCGACTCCAGCTTCTCCGGCGCAAGCGGATTTTTGCACCAACAAGACCTATTTTAATTGGATTGATCTAATTTTGGTTTGATTTGGTTTGAGAAATCAAATTAAAATAAGTCATAAGATAGAATCCTAGTAAGACTAGGATTCCACCTTGCACCACATAAGCCTTCCCCACGCCCTCTCTCTCATTCAACGTCAATCTCCTCTTATTTTGTGTGACAAAAGCCCTCTCCCAGGTCTCTCCCATGTTCATAAAAGGTCTCCTCTCTTCTTTCTTACATGGAAGGTGGTTTGGATCCAATCAAAAAGGAATAAGTTTGGATTTTGAATTCTATGAGATAGAGTTTTAGAAATCCAAAACTCTTGCAATTTTGCACCGAATCTATCCAATTTTTTTTTGGAATTTTTATGGTTTTTAGGGTACATATTATGCACCCTTTTTTAGTAATCCATGCATGAAAATAAGGAGAAGGTGCTCAAGAGTTGGGCGCCCCTTAACTTGCCATGTTTGAATAAGCCTTGACTACGTATTTGACCTAGACAAGGACTCTATCATATCACTCTGTATAAAATGAGTTTCTTCATAAAATTTTTTGAGAAAATAGAGATTTGAGATAAATTTGGGCCATCCAAAAATCAAAGATAAAGACCTTTGGGTCGTGGAGATATAATAGACACAAGTTAGGGTGTCTAGAAAGAGAAACGAGAAGAAGAAGAGGGTCTTCTTCTAGGGTTATTTGTTTTCATATCTTTTCTCCCTCCATCTTGAGTTTTCTGAGAGTGTCTCAGATCTGAAACTCCTCCTTCTACTTTTCATCTTTGGAAGAGTCCAAATCAAGAAGAAGGAGGCACCTGATCAACAATCAAAGAAGGATCAGCGCAGTACTAGCATACTATGCTGATTTCCTGAAGCAGGACTTCTGATCGAGATTCGTGGGCTCGTGTGGATGACTCCTAGAGGCCGGATGCATGTGCGGCTTGCAACATCATCCTCAAGCTCGGATCAGTGAGGTTAGAACATCTAACTTGCAAGGTAATAGATCTGATCTATTGTTTAATACATACATTAGATGTAGTATAGAAACATGTTGATATGATCAACATGCAGTTCATGCTATATTTATATATTTTAATTTTTGATTTAATGCTATGTAATAATCATGTAATAGGATCTTAGATCTAGGGATTCTCTAATTTTAGAAAATAATTTTGATTTATTTTAGTCTTCCGCTGTATGATCTTGAAAAAATTTCAAGATCTAACCCTGAAACCCTAGATCTGATTCCTTCACTTAGAAATCAGATTATGCATATTATTCATGTCACATGATCCTTAGTAGGTAGTTTTTAGATTTGATCTAATGCATGCATAGTAGATTAAAATATTTAATCTAGTCAGATTCTGCTAAAAATTCTAAAAATGCATACATGAAACTACCTATATTTCCATCAATTGGTATCAGAGCCCAGGTTCGATATGACATAAATATATATATATATATATATATATATAGATCTAATTTTTAATTATTTAGGTTAGATCTAAATAATTTTTATGCTCAGATTTGATATTTGATCAATTAAATATTTGATATGTTAGATTAGATGTCTTAGTCGCCTAGTACTCGGATTGTGCATCATCAGGCCATCCGATCATAAGAGCAAGTAGGATTTAAAGATTCTTTCTTTCCATTCTATGGGTTCTCTTATGGTGTATAAGGGTACTACTATAATATTTCATGAAGAAGAACCATAAAAAAAAAAAATTACTTTAATACAAAATCTTAGATTTGAAAATCTTAGGATCTGTTGTATGTGATACATTATGCGAAAAGAAGTAACATCTAATCATTATGAATAAAATTATTTTAATCATGAAAAATAAAATCTAAAATCATAAATAAGTTTATAATAGATTTAAAAATAATTTATGATTGATTTTATCTCTGATTATGCAAAAATATATATTTTAAAAATTCTGCAATGTGTTGCTGTATTGTCTGCTGAGTCGACTCAGTTCTATTTTGAGTCGACTTAGTACCCTAGTTAGTCAGCTTAATCTCCTGCTGAGTCGACTCCGTTATGAAGGTAGAAAATGAATGTTACTGTTCATCTCAGTGAGTCGACTATATCTCAGAACTTAGTTGATCCACTATGTGTTAGTTGTGTGCCCAAGATGTCAGATTGGCTGACACATTCCTGTACAAATCTAAAGGCAAATTTATAATTTTGACTATAAATCAATAAATGGATTATTCTTCTATCACATTGTGTACATTGTGTCTGTGATACATCTTTTGAGTTAGTAGGAATGTCAATTCATATTTTCAAGAGTTGAAAATTTAAGGCATAAATTTACATAACTGACTCATAAACAGCTCCTGACCATAGGATCATCACGAGGATGGTGATCGATCCGGAAGGTTGGTGTATGATCACTTTCTTAGGATAGATGTATCTTGAGTCTATGGTGTGAAGACACTAGAGCGAGAGTACAGGTATTCATTGAGAATGAGAGTACTGAGCATGACCACCTCGAGCAGTCATAAGGAAGTCTACCTTTTCATCGATAACTAGCTCGATATTGTAGTTGTGTGTCTAGTTCTTTGACCTGAGGTGCATCGACAGTTCATCTTGAGTGTGTTATAGTTTGACTACACCATAACTTAGTCTCCTAGCCATTCGAAACCCTGAGGTGTATGTTGGCTATAGCATATTCATTGTAAGAACTAGGTCGCACCAAGATGGGATCTATCAACCTCAATAGATGAGAAGAGTAGTCCTATGATGATCGAAAGATCGAGTCTTTAAACCCATGGCCATGGCAGAGTGAAATAATGGAAAAAAAGTTTTCCATTGGGGTTTCACATCAGACTCGGATCGATCGATTGATTCATATGACTGATGTTGGATTTGACGAGTTCACCTTAACCCTAATTCAGTCGGGACTCATGATAGAGGAACTCAATTACACAGGTAGCTGCATCGAGAGGTTCATCTTCAATTCTGATAGATTGTCACCACATACTGCTAGGTGTCACTGGTGGATTTTGGGAGTAATTATAATGATATTGATGATCGATCATTCTAATTGTCTGAATCAGAGGAGTTCTGGTCCATCGAAAGGAGTTTCGATGATGTCGATGATAAGATCATGATATGTCTCATTATCAAACATAATTGAACCTAACTAGGTCACACTAACAAGGGTTAGGATCTGGATGTCATCAATTGGGCTAATCCAATTGAATTGGATAAGATCCAATAAGGTTCAAGAAAATCGTGCTAGCGCATGATTGAGCCTAACTTTCTCCTCGTATAATCTCTTCTGTCTCTACTGAGCCAAATGTGATTTGACTCATTCAGAGAATCTTGAGAAGGTTTCTCTCAGTCTAAATGAAGCTTGTCCAGCTCAGAAAAGGTTTGTCTTAATTCATGAGATGAATTTAAGACAAGCACCTGTTAATTCCTATCACCTGCCAATTTTATTTTAGGACATCTGTCAAATGTTGACATATGGGTCTTAAACTGAAGAGAGCTCATTGAAGAATTTTTGTGGAGTGTCCACATGCCAAAACCACATTGAATTAGATATCATAATCAGATTATAGTGTGAGCCCAATTGGATTAAAGTGGGCACCCCAAATGGATAAGGATGAAGAGTCCTGATTAACATGGACTCTTTGGCGCCAACCCTTGCTTGTGCTTATCCAAAGTTGGCACCAACATAGGAGAGAGGGTGGGGGTTCTTATCTGATGTGATCAGATGATATCACTCCATCAATCAAAATTTTTCCAAAATTAATTAGAATTTTTTGATTGGTCGAAGGATGTGGCACTGCGCAGCGCAGCAGGGTCTATATAAACCCTGCCTGCGCCTAGGGTTTTAGAAGTTTTTGTGAAAATCATCAAAGCTGCCACCCCCTTTCCTCTTCTCTATGTTCTATCTGAAGTTCTCCCTATCCTCTTCACATCCAAGGAGTTGGACATCCATCTGGCAAAGGTCCAAGGCGTGGTGATGCCTAGAACAGAAGGCTGCAGGACATCTTCGACAGGCTGCTGCTCTAACTTCAGAAGAAGTTCTGAAGCACTTCCAAATCAGATAGAGATCTAATTTTTGGAGCATAGATTTATGAGGAGAAGATGTTCTAGGTTCTATCTAAGTGGATACCGGTAGATGCCAGATGCTTGCGTGGCTACGTCAGAGCCTTGAGCTGTGCAGAGATCATCTACAGGGTAATCAGATTACCCTTAAGGTATGTCTATACTTCTCATACTTTTAGATTTAATTTTAAATTTTAAATATCAGATAATAAAATTAGATCTAACATAAATTAGATCTGAAATAGCATAGGATAAAAAAATTTTAAATTATTCCACCCTAGATTTGATGAAATCTGGAAGATCCTATAAAGGAAAAAGGCAGTTTTTCCTTCAATTGGTATCAGAGCTAGGTTTTTGGTTCTATTTCATATCTAATTTAGATCTAATTTTTATATTTATTTATTTAATATTTAAAAATTTTAGATATCATATCAGATATGATAAGATCTAAAATTAAATTATTTAAAATTAAATCTAAGAAGATCTAAGATGCATGAGATGCATGACTAGACTAGGATTAGTTGAATCCATGAATAGTCTTGTAAGTTTATATTTTAATATGATTAAAATATAAATTAAATATAATTTATTTTCTATTTTTTTTATATTATAAGTATTATAATTAGATCAAAAAATAAAAAATAAAATTTTAATTTTTCCATAAAATTGATCTGTTGCATGTCTAGACTAGTTGTAGAATTATTCCAGTAACTTGTCTAGAATAGTTTTTATTTTGAACAGTTTAATTTAAATTTTATTTTTTAGATATTATATGTGATGTATCAGATCTGAAATCATGTTAATTAGATCAATTTTTGATATGAAAAGCATGTATTAGTTAGATCTTAAATTATATATGAGATATGTAAATTTAGATCTAACTAGTTTTGTAGTTAAATTTATATTTCTGATTAAGGTGTTCCTCATGGCCATCTAGTCATAAGAACGAAATAAGATTTTAAGACCCTCTCCTCCCATTCAATGGGGAGTTCTTATGACGTGTAGGGGTGCTGTGCGTTCATCCTTAATCAAAAATTAAAACTTACTTTTCTGCAAAACCTTAGATCCTGAAATCCTAAGATTTATTTTACATACTTTGTTTATGAACTCAAACTTAATTAATGAATTAAGTTTATGAAATCAATTTGGTCTAAAATTAAAAATTTCATATCTAAAATATTTTCATAAAATTTAGTTCGGGCTTGGCTAGCTCAATTAGGTCTAGCGGTTGATCAAACCGAATCAAGAGTTGGTTAGGTGGGATCATGAAAGCTAATAATTGACCAGCCTAATAAGATTAAGTCTGGATCAAGGTTGAATCATATTTAGATGTGACTCGATCAAGTTAAGACCTAATTTGACTCAGACGTTAGAGCCTGGATTGTAGGCTAACCCAATTAATTCTGGTTCGATAATTTGGTGTCTAAGATAAGTTGGGCAGATTCGACCGACTGGTTTTTAATTGGGAGCTACTCGACTCGAATGCGTTCTTATCGAGTTAATGGCATATCCCTTCTACTGGTCTCACTTACCTGGCCATATGTGTCGACCCAGTTCTGATTTGAGGTGGCTAACAATTCGAGCTAACCCATGCCACTAGGTTAGTCATAATTGTTATGACTAAGTCAAGTCAAGTTTAATGAGACCTAAATCAAATCTTCCTAAGAAAATATTAAGTCTAGGTCTTCCACCATTGTGGATGTGTGGACTCTTTCCGGGGTTGATTGTTCTCAGCTGGTTACAGTGGCTCAGTTGCACCAGAAAGATGCAACCATGTCCATTAGGTATTGGATGCTATGAATTAGAGGATGGGTTGGGCTCAATATTTCGGATACGATGAGGGACCCATCAGGAATCTAGTTCGTGCAAATGGTAGGTCTGACTTAACTAAGGATTGGAGCAATATTCCGAATACGGTGAACTTCATGAATTTGAGACCAATTTTTGGGTGCACCATGATTAGAGAATCATTGGACAAGAGTTGTCCACTCATCGATTGACCCATCACCAATAACTGTTAGGTGAGGTGATGAGCCAGTTGGTGAGACCGCACCACCCACTAGAAATCACTAATCACGGAGGTTTTCACATCTCTACCAAGGGAGTGTAGGGATCTGAGAAAATAATGGGAGCCTAATTTGTTTAAAAATGAAACTCCTAAACAAATTGGTTAAGTCTGATTACAAAATCTAACTAGAAACTTTTGACTCTCTACAGGAAACATGTCTGCCTCAAACCCCCTAACCAAAATACTAGACACCCACAAATTGACTGGACCCAATTTCAAGGACTGATTGAGAAACTACAGAATTATTCTAGATTCTAAAAAATTGACTCATGTCTTGGACCAGGACCCACTTGCCATGCCAACACGTCCGATTGCTGAACAAAGAGCATCTCTGAAAAAGTAGATGGATGATGATAACAAAGCAAGGTACTACACGTTGGATGTAATGTCTGATGACTTGCAGCGCCAGCATGAGAACATTTTGACTACCCATCAAATGTTGGCTCACCTGCAAGAGTTGTTTGGTGAACAGAGTCACACGGTCAAGTATCAAGTCTGTCAAAGACTTTTTAAGGCCAAGATGCGTGATGGGCAGTTAGTCCAAGATCATTGTTTGACAATGATCAAGGAACTTGAGGAGCTTGAGAAGCTCAATATCATCTTAGATAAAAATTTTCAAATTGATGTGATCCTTCAATCCTTATCCGATGCATATGGTCAGTTCATCATGAACTTCCATATGCATAAGATGCAGTGTACCTTGGTCGAGTTAATGAACATACTGGTTATGGCTGAACTTTCTATGAAGGGTTCAAAAGGCTCGATTCTTACTGTGGAGCGGACTTCTTCCAAGAGAAAGTCTTTTGGAAAGAAAAAGAAGTCTACAAAGAAGCAGAAGGTGGATGGCAAGAAGAAGAAGACAGAATCCAAGAAGAAGGCTGTTGATAAAGAAAAATATTTTTACTACCAATCAGATGGCCATTGGAAGTGAAACTGTCTTCAGTACCTAGCCACCCTAAAGAACAAGAAGGATGGTCCTTCTGGAGGTATGCTAGTTATAGAATCTAACCTTACGGTTTCTTCTGCATCCAGTTGGATGCTTGACTCTGGTTCTAGTACTCATTTGTGCACTTCTATGCAAGGTCTTGAGGAGAGCAGGAGGCTGAGGGATAGGGAGATGATCCTACACGTCGGGAATGGAGCAAGAGTTGCTACTGTGGCCGTGGGAACCTATCCTCTGCGATTACTGTTAGGATTAGATTTAGTTTTAAGAGACTGTTATTATGTGTCTGCAGCAAGCAGAAATTTGATTTCTGTTCCATGTTTAGCACAAGAAGGCTATGTGATTAGCTTTCATAAAGACCATTATAGTATTTTTTATGAAAATAATAAAGCTGCAAATGGTTTTGTCATTAACGGTCTCTATCAGTTATATGTTGATGTATCTATATTTAATATCAAGCAAAATGTGAATGCCATAGGAATTAAAAAGCCTAGAGATAGTCTAAATAATAGGTATCTGTGGCACCTAAAGCTAGGTCATATAGCAGAAGACAGGGTTAACAAATTGGAGAAATCCAGGCTATTGAGTCCGTTGACTTTCGAGTCATATCCAGTTTGTGAATCATGCCTTTAAGGCAAAATGACCAAGCTTCCTTTTATGGGACATGGGGAAAGGGCCACAGACCTACTTGCCCTAGTACATACGGATGTGTGCGGCCCATTTGATGTGCCAACTAGAGGCAACTACGTCTACTTCATTACCTTTACCGATGATATGTCTAGGTACGAATGTGTTTCTAATGAAACATAAGTCTAAAGCTTTTGAAAGATTCAAAGAATTCAGACATGAGGTAGAAAAATAAACAAGAAAGCCCATTAAGGTTCTTCGATTAGATCGAGAAGGTGAATACCTTAGTTGGAAGTTCCTAGACTATCTTAAGGACAATGGTATAGTCTCTCAATGGACTCCACCTGGAACGTCTCAACTCAATGGGATTTCAGAATAGAGAAATCGGACCCTATTAGATATGGTTCATTCTATGATGAGCTTCACAGACCTCCCTAAATTTCTTTGGAGGCATTGTCTCATGATAGCAATTTATATATTGAATAGGGTTCCCTCTAAAATCATTTCTACCACACCGTATGAGATATGGCATGGTAAGAAGCAAAGTCTGAATCATCTCAGAATTTGGAGTTGTCCGGCTCATGTCAAGAGACAGCAGATGGACAAGTTAGAGTTCAGGACTTTTAGAGCTCGATTCATAGGATATTCTAAAGAGTCATTAGGATACTATTTTTATATTTCGGAAGATTATAATGTGATTGTGAGTTGAAATGCTATTTTTCTTGAAAAATAGTTAGTTTATTCAAGATGGTGGCATCGGAAGAATAATTAAGCTCAAGGAGAATGTCTTTCAAGAGCAACGAGCTAAAGAACCTGAGGAACCAAATCAATCAAAACCAGTCCTAACACAACCTCTTCCACCTCATAGATCGACTAGGGTTTTTTATCCTCCTGAAAGGTACTTAGGTACCATACAAGAGGATGTAGAGGAAATGTTCCTCACAGAAAATGAGGTTCATGGTGATGATCCCAAAACCTATGACGAGGCAATATCAAATATCGACTTCGAGAAATGGTTAGAGGCAATGAGATCAGAAATTGACTCGATGCACTCAAACTAAGTCTGGACCTTGGTAGATCCACCTGAAGGTATTGTACCTATTGGCTATAAATGGATCTTCAAGAGAAAGATAGGTGCAGATGGGAATATGGAGACATTCAATGTTAGACTCGTAGCGAAAGGTTATAGTCAGCGCGAAGGCATTGACTATCAGGATACCTTCTTGTCCGTAGCCATGCTAAAATCCATCCGCACATTGCTTGCTGTTGCAGCCTATTTTGATTATGAAATATAACAGATGGACGTGAAAACGGCGTTCTTAAATGGACATCTTGAGGAAGATATCTATATGGAACAACCAATTGGTTTCACATCCAGTGATGATGATCACAGGATCTGCAAGCTGCAAAGGTCCATTTATGGACTTAAGCAAGCATCTCGGAGCTAGAATACTCGTTTCAATGATGTGATCAAAATGTTTCGTTTCATCAAGAACGAGGAAGAACCATGTGTGTTCAAAAAGAACAGTGAGATTGTAGTTGTCCTCCTCGTATTGTACGTAGATGACATCCTCCTAATTGGAAATAACATTCCCATGTTGACCTTAGTCAAAGTATGGTTGTCTAAGAAGTTCTCTATGAAAGATCTAGGAGAGGCATCCTTTATACTGGGTATTAAGGTCTATAGAGATAGATCAAATAGGATGCTTGGACTTTCACAGAAGATGTACATAGAGGAGGTGCTAAAAAGATTTAGCATAAAAAACTCCAAAAGAGGTTTAGTACCTTTTACACATGGCATTCATCTCTCCAAGAAGATGTGCCCTAGCACACCTGAGGAGATTGAACGCATGAGCAAGATCCCTTATTCTTCGGCAATAGGGAGCCTCATGTATGCCATGCTATGTACATGACCTGATATAGCCTATGCTGTGAGTGTTACATGCAGATATCAGTCGAATCCAGGCAAAGAGCACTGGACTTCTGTGAAATGTATCTTTAAGTACTTGAGAAGGACTAAGGATATGTTTCTAGTCTTTAGAAATGGAGAACTCCAGATTCAGAGATATACAGACTCAGACTTTGTCTGATATAGATGATCGAAAGTCGACATCTAGGAGTCTGTTCATTTGCAATGGTAGTGCAGTCAGCTGGAAGAGTTCCAAGCAGATGGTGATTGCTGATTCCACCATGGAAGCAGAGTACATTGCTGCATCGAAAGCTATGAAGGAGGTATTCTGGTACAAGAAGTTTGCCACAGAGCTTGGAGTGATGTCATCGGATGCCATACCCCTTTACTGCGACAATAATGGCACTATAGCCCTAGCTAAGGAGTCAAGGTCTCACCAGAAGTCTAAGCACATTGAGCGACGATTCCACTTGATCCGTGATTATCTCGAAAAGGGTAATGTCAAGATCAAGAGAGTTGACTCCACAGATAATGTGGCAGACCCACTGACTAAGCCATTGGGCCAGCAAAAGATCGAAGCCCATCTTGAGAAGATGGAACTTTGATATGTAGCCAATTGGCATTAGGTTAAGTGGGAGTTTGTTAGATGTGTGCCCTAGATGCCAAATTGACTGACACATTCCTATACAAATCTAAGGGCAAATTTATAATTTTGACTATAAATCAATAAATGGGTTATTCTTCTATCACATTGTGTACATTGTGTCTGTGATACATCCTTTGAGTTAGTAGGAATGTCAATTCATATTTTCAAGAGTTAAAAATTTAAGGCATGAATTTACATAACTAACTCATAAACAGCTCCTGACCATAGGATCATCATGAGGATGGTGATAGATCTGAAAGGTTGGTGTATGATCGCTTCCTTAGGGTAGATGTATCTTGAGTCTACGGTGTGGAGACACCGGAGCGAGAGTATAGATATTCGTTGAGAACGAGAGTACTGAGCGTGACCATCTCGAGCAGTCATAAGGAAGTCTACCTTCTCGTCGATGACAAGCTCAATGCTACAGTTGTATGTCTAGTTCCTTGACCTGAGGTGCATCGACAGTTCACCTTGAGTGTGTTATAGTTTGACTACACCATAACTCGATCTCCTAGCCATTCAGAATCCTGAGGTGTATGTTGGCTGTAGCATATTCATTGTAGGAACTAGATCGCACCAAGATGGGATCTATCAACCTTGGTAGATGAGAGGAGTAGTCCTATGATGATCGAAAGATCGAGTCCTTAAGCCCATGGCCATGGTAGAGTGAAATAATGAAAAAAAATTTTTCATTAGGGTTTCACATCGAACTCGGATCGATCAATTGATTCATATGACTGATGTTGGGTTTGACGAGTTATCTTAACCCTAATTCAGTCAGAACTCATGATAGAGGAACTCAATCACACAGGTAGCTGCATCGAGAGGTTCATCTTCAATTTTGATGGGTTGTCACCACATACTGTTAGGTGTCACTGGTGGATTTTGGGAGCAATTAGAATGATATTGATGATCGATCATTCTAATTGTCTGAATCAGAAGAGTTCTGGTCCATCGAAAGGAGTTTCGATGATGTCGATGATGAGATCATGACATGTCTCATTACCATACAGAATTGAACCTAACTGGGTCATACTAACAAGGGTTAGGATCTAGATGTCATCAATTGGGCTAACCCAATTGATTTGGATAAGATCCAATTAGGTTCAAGGAAATCATGCTAGGACACGATTGAGCATAACTTTCTCCTTGTATAATCTCTTCTGTCTCTACTAAGCCAAATATGATTTGACTCATCCAGAGAATCTTGAGAAGGTTTCTCTTAGTCTAAATAAAGCTTGTCCAGCTCAAAAAAGGCTTGTTTTAATTCATGAGATGAATTTAAGACAAGCACTTGCTAATTCCTGTCACCTGCCAATTTATTTTAGGACATCTGTCAAATATTGACATATGAATCTTAAACTGAAGAGAGCTCATTAGAAAACTTTTGTGGAGTGTCCACATGCCAAAACCACATTGAATTGGGCATCATAATCAGATTATGGCATGAGCCCAATTGGATTAAAGTGGGTGCCCCAAATGGATAAAGATGAAGAGTCCTGATTAACATGGACTCTTTGGTGCCAACCCTTGCTTGTGCTTATCCAAAGTTGGCACCAACATAGGAGAGAGGGTGGGGATTCTTATCTGATATGATCAGATGATATCACTCCACTAATTAAATTTTTTTCAAAATTAATTAGAATTTTTTGATTGGTCGAATGATGTGGCACTGCGTAGCGCAGTAGGGTCTATATAAACCCTGCCTGCGCCTAGGGTTTTAGAAATTTTTGTGAAAAACCATCAAAGCTGCCCCCCCCCCCTTTCCTCTTCTCCACATCCCATCTGAAGTTCTTCCTCCCCTCTTCACATCCAAGGAGTTGGATGTCGATCTGGCAAAGGTCCAAGGCGTGGTGATGCCTGGAACAGAAGGCTGCAAGACATCTTCGACAGGCTGCTGCTCCAACTTCAGAAGGAGTTCTGAAGCACTTTCAAATCAGATAGAGATCTAATTTTTGGAGCATAGATTTGTGAGGAGAAGACATTCTAGGTCCTGCCTGAGTGGATACTGGTAGAGGCCAGGCGCTTGCGTGGCTACATCAGAACCTCGAGCTATGAAGAGATCATCTACAGGGTAATCAAATTACCCTTGAGGTATGTCTATACTTCTCATACTTTTAGATTTAATTTTAGATTTTAAATATCAGATAATAAAATTAGATTTAACATACATTAGATCTAAAATAGCATAGGATAAAAAAAAATTAAATTATTTCGCTCCAGATTTGATGAAATCTGGAAGATCCTACAAAGAAAAAAGATGATTTTTCCTTCACTATGATGAGTCAATTCAGTCAAAAGATGAGCCAACTCAAATTTTAGAAACAAATATTTATGCATAAAATTTAATGTAAAGGTGTTTACATGTAAAATGGTTTCAAAGCCTAACCTAAACCCATATTAATTCTATACTTAATTGAAAATTAAGGGTTGAATCATTTAGATCTAGAATTATAAATTTAAGATCTAATGACATTGCATAAAACATGGGGCTATGGGTTAGCTTGAATCAGGTCCTTTTAACTAGATTAGACCTAGAGTTAGAATCAAAGAGTTAATAGACTAAATTGAGTAGTTGATCAAATCTAACCAAATGTTGATTTAGATTAGGTCAAGGATACTCTTGATCAAATGCAATAGTTGTAGTTGGTCAAATCCATATCTTTGATTAGACCAAATAGACCTGATTATTAGCTCAATGGTCGAACCCAAGTCTATAGGCTGATTAAATCAAAATAGATAAATCGATTGGTGTCTAAAGCAAGTGGCTAAATGGGGTTTTTAGTCGGGATTGCTCTCTTTCCTGGCCAAGTATGTTGGTGTTTAACTAAGAAAAAAAATGAGATCCTCCCATCGGTCTCCACTTACCTAGCCAATGTGGTCGATCTAATTTTGATTAGATCACTTAATGATTCGGGTTGACCAATGCTAACTAGGTAAATCAACTTTGATTGATTTGGGTGTTTCTGGATCGGCTTGCCTTTAGTCTTCCTTAATGGCTTTGTGAAGTTAGTGGGAGGATTATGATTAACTGGTCAATCTCTTCTCTTATTTCTATAAACATGTAAATAAATTCTCTAAATTATTAGATCCTTAAAATGAAATAGTTATGGGGATAACTAGATCATAACCTCCCATTAAGGTGGATGATAATCGGTCCAATAGTTTGATAATCATTGAAAGCACCACACGCTTGGTGCTTATCTGCTATTGAAATTATCATTCATTATATGATAACTCAGTTGTGTCTCTCTGATGGGTGGTTAGGTTGGCCGAGCCACACTCGGGTCTAATCATTCCTTAGTTAGATGCACTAAGCATGGTTATGTTAATGGTTGGATCTAACTAGGATTTTCAGTGAAGGTGCCACTACTGAAGTGAAGTCTGGGATAAAATCAATTATTAAAAATTATTTAGAGAAATAATTGATTAAAGAACCTACCCATAGATGCACATGGGTTGGCTGAGCCACACTTGGATCCATTTGCAGTTTGTGTGGATTCTAGTACCCACTAAGGGATTAAAGTAATTCTTTGAATTGGAGGTAAAGGCTACTAATTCATATAAAATAGTGAGATAACTTTGAGACTAAAGTCCAAGTCTTTGGGTTTTAGTTATTTATATACTAATAGGTCTTATGATTTTTTTTTATGCAGTTATGGCTAGTATCTTATTGCTCTGATCACTGTTGGATAGTGATAAGTTGACGGAATCCAATTTTGATAGCTGGTATTAAAAATTAAAGATTGTCTTGGAGCACGAGTGGATCTTATATATTTTCACAGATCCAGGATTTGAGGAGCTTGCTCCGAACATTCATGGTGCGATCCAAGGCACTTATCAGAAGTGGCTCAACGACTGAACCATGATATGTTACATCATGTGAGTGGCGATGAACGACGAATTCAGTCGCAAGTTTGAGGATGCTCAATAGGAGGATATGCTTAAAGTATTAAATGAGTCCTTTGATACTCCTGATGATATTGAGAGGAACAAGACCAATTGTGCCATTTTCAATGCTCGGATGAGGGAGAGGGCATCGATTATCGATCATGTACTATACATGATCGAATAGATTGAGCATTTGAGCAAACTCAGATTTCTTTTACACAAGCAACTTGGGAAAGATACGATTTTGAACTCTCTGTCCAAATCCCACCTTTCCTTCTTTAGTTATTATAGAATGACTAAGCCTGCAGTTAATTACTATGGTTTGCTGGGGTTGTTGCAGACTTTTGAAAAGAATCACTAGCTCCATAAGGAGACAGTGAATGTGGTTGGTGGGTCTTTGACAGGGTATCATTCCTTTAAAAAAGAGAAGAAAAAGAAAAATAAGAAGAAGGCATAGAGTGCTAGAGCGTCTAAGCTCAATCAGACCAAGAAGTCCACGTTCGATCAGAGCCAGGCATGTTGGATTTTCTACAGATGCTAGTGCATGTGGATTTCAAAATTTTTTTTAATCCAAAATATATTGAAAGAAATTAGATTAAAATACTTTTAATCTGAGCATGCATTCATTATATGAAAGTACCTATGGATTTAGTTCATATGTTGAAATTAATATAAATTGATTTTAGGATGAATGAATGAAAGCTTGAGATCAATTCATATATCTAAATTGCTTTTCCTTTGCTTCAAACCTATAACTGAGGTTGAATCCAATTCAATTCCTAGATCTGGAGCTGAACGGGTTCTGAATTAGTAGTACAAGTGTCTTACTTCTACAGATATCCCCTAGCCTGATCTCAATTTTTTCTCTTGGATCCTACTTGCCTGAAACAAAAGCCTGAATAGGCTTGAACCAAGCCTGGATAGGAATCAAATTGTGATTTCTTTTGATCTTTCTTTCTTGATTCTTTAAGAAACCAAAACTCTTTCTTAATCTCTCAACTAATCAAGAAGAACAACAATCAAGAAGTAGTTGTAACTAACTCTTAACAAACTTGAGAGGAAAGGAAAGAAACCAAGAAACAAGTTGGTGCAAACACTTGATACCAAACCAAGTAGCCACCCCCCTCTCTTTCAGCTCCAAGGAGGGATGCCTAGAGAGAGAGAGGGCATGAGCTAGAGAAAGGAAGAGGAGGGGAGGCATGGGCACAGTAACAGGTGGGGGCAAGGAGGGAGGAAGTGAGCATATGTGAGAAGGTATAGCTAGGATCCTTTAAATAAACAACATAAGGATGTCTTAATCAAATTAGGATCTCTCTTTCTAATCATATTAGAAGTCCTAACCATAATATACTTGGACCAAATAAATGGGGCGCCACCCATAACTCACCCAAGTCCACACCTAGTGCTAGACGTCCCATCATATGGGACCCAATTAAAAATCTCAAATCAACCCATATGGTTTTATAAATTCTCTTCAAGGGTTCTTAATGAATAAAATCAAGAAACTCTTTCTTGATTTAATCCAAGCCATAAATTAAACATCTAGTTATTAGATCTTATTGAATCAAATTCAATTAGGTTCAAATCAAGTGTAGAAATTGGTTAAAACTTATCATATAAGTAAACCAACCATAAGAGAAATTGGGTCACCAGATGCTAGCAAGGTTAATATGAACCCAATAGGATTTCTTTAAATTCATATTAATTGGTACTTCATAAGCTCAATTATAATCAATCTAGATCTTCTCTCTTTATGTTTGACCTCATAGGTTCAATTCTATCTGATAGTGAGATATACCATGATCACTAACATAGGTATCACTGAAATCCCTTTCAGTGGGTCGGAACAATTCTACTCTAACTCGACAAGGATCATTGATCCAAAATGATTCTATTGAGCTCTCACAATCTACCAGTGACATCTAGTAATATATAGTGACAATCCAGCAGAACCAAAATAGAACCTTTAGGTGTAGTTAATGTATGATACAGTTCCTGTATCATGAGTCCCGACTAGATAGCAAGTCATGGATAAATCGTCAAGCCTCATCATCAGTCATATGATAGATCCGATCAGCTCAAATTCATTAGTAATTTCAAATGAAAACTTATTTTCATCAATCACATTGCTATGGCCATAGACTTGTGGACTCAGCTTCTCAAATTTCATAGGACTACTCCTCTCTATTAAGATCGATAGATCCCATCTAAATGCACATGTTACTCATACAGCTTAATCAACTGAAGCTAATATCTACTACAAAAACTCATAATGGAGTTAATATTTATGTATAGTCAAACTATAGTGGTCTTACTATGAGTAACTGTGACACCATAGGTTAAAAGACCAGTCATGCAACTACAGCATCGAGATAATCACTGACGATCGAATAGAAATCTATGTGATTTCTCATATAGTCACACTCAGTACTAGTTATTCTCTAACAATTATCTATGCTTTCTGCTCAGTATCTCTACACCATAGATTAGAGACTCATCTATCTTGAAGGAAGCGAATCGTGCATCGGTCTATCTGCAAGGATCACCATCTCCATGACTATCTTATGATCAAGAGCAATTTAAGAATCGATCATACATACCTCTAATTCTCAATATTTGAGAATATATATCGTAATATCAATTTCAAAGATGATTCAAGAATATATAATACTTGAATGAAAAAAAAACTTATTCTTTATTGATTAAATCAATAGTTTAAGTATAAATTTATGTTATACAACAAAAATGTATCAGCTAACAATTGACTTCTAGGATATATATCTAACAATCTCTACTTGGACTAAAGCCAATTGACCATTAATCTAAGCCCCATCTTTTCAAGATGAGCTTTCATTTTGGGTTGGCTCAACTACTTAGTCAGTAGGTTTGCCACATTATCCGCAGAGTCTACTCTTCACACCTTGATATTTTACTTCTCAAGGTAGTCATGATTGATATGGATTCATCATTTAATGCGCTTTGATTTTTAATGAGATCGGAGCTTCTTAGCAAGTGCTATGACTCCATTATTGTCGCAGTACAGTGATATGGCATTCAATGTCATTGCATCATATTTTATGGCAAATTTTTTGAACCAAAAGTCTTTTTTTGGTAGCATCCGAAGATGCTACATACTCAGCCTCTGTGATCGAATCTATGATGACACTCTATTTGGAATACTTTCAGCTAACTGCACCATCATTACATATAAACACATATCCCGATGTAGACTTTCTATCATCAAGATCCGACATGAAGTCTGAATCTGTATAATCCCCAATGCACAATTTAGATGCTCCTCCAAAGATCAAGAATAAATTCTTAGCCCTTCGTAAGTACTTAAGAATATTTTTCATAGCTATTTAGTGCTCCTCATTTGAATTTGATTGATTTCTACTCGTGACACTCACAGCAAGGGCAATATCAGGTCGAGTATATAGCATGGCATACATAAGACTCTCAATCGCCAACACATAAAGAATCCTACTCATACACTTGATCTCCTTAGAAGTGTAGGATATATTGTCTTGGAGAGTCTAATACTACACCTAAGGGGTAGCAAACCCCTTTTAAAGTTTTTCATGTTGAACCGCTTCAGCATCTTTTCTATATACAGCTTTCATGACAGGCCAAGCATCCTTCTAGATCTATCTCTATAGACCTTTATCTCAAGAATATAGGATGCTTCTCCTAGGTCTTTCATAGAGAATTTCTTAGATAACCAAGCCTTGATTGAAGTCAGTATGGAAATATCATTTCCAATAAAGATGATGTCATCAACGAATAATGCGAGGAAGATAAGCACGCTCCCACTGACCCTTTTATAAACCTAAGATTTTTTTTTTTTTTTGATGAAACCAAATAATTTGATCGCATCATTGAAATGAAGATTCCAACTTCGAGAAGCCTATTTTAATCCATAGATAGACCTTTGCAGCTTGCAGACTCAGTGATCACTATCACCAGATGTAAAATCTAGAGGCTACTCCATATAGATATCTTGCTCAAGATATTCATTTAGAAAAGTAATTTTCACATCCATCTATTCGATTTTATAATCATAGTAAGCTGCAACACCAAGCAATATTTGGATAAATTTCAACATGGCTACAGATAAAAAAGTATCATGATAGTCAATGCCTTCATGTTGACTATAATCCTTCGCCACCAACCTTGCCTTATAGGTCTCTACCTTACCATCGGTACCTATTTTTCTTTCGTAGATCTATTTATACTTAATGAAAATAATTTTCTCCAATGGATCTACTAAAGACCATACTTGGTTTAAGTACATTGAGTCAATTTCTGACTTCTTTGCATCTAATCACTTTTTGAAATCGATGTTAGACATCGCCTCATCAAAAGTACTAGGATCATCACCATGACCCCCATCTCCCATGAGGAATACTTTCTCTACATCTTCTTTTATCATACCCATGTATCTTTTGGGAGGATGGGAGATTCTACCTGATCATTGAGGTGGAGGTAAAATATTAACTTCTAGCTCATCATGAACAGATTTTTGAGAATCTATAGCTTATTGCTCTTCAGAGATATTCTCATCAAGCTCAACTAGCCTCTCATTACCACCATCTTGGATAAACTATTTTTTTAAGAATGTGGCATTGCGACTCATAATTACATTGTGATCATATGGAAAGTAAGAGTAGTACCCAATGAATTTTTTGAGTTACCCTATAAACCGAGCTACAACTGATTTATCCTCTAATTTATTAGCTTTCTATTTTTTAACATAGGCTAGATATCCCCAAGTCTTAAGATAACTCAGACTCAAATTCTTACCATATCATATCTCATATGGTGTGGTAGGAACAGACTTAGAAAGAATCTTATTTAAAATATGTATCACAGTAAGGTATGTCTCCAAAGATATATGGGTAAATCAGTGAAGCTCATCATGGATCGAACCATATTCAATAGGGTCCTATTTCTCCTTTCAGATACCCCATTGAGTTAAGGTGTGTTGGGAGGAGTCCATTAAGAGATAATACCATTCTCCTTAAGATATTCCAAAAATTTAGCACTCAGGTATTTTCCTCCTCGATCAGATTGTAAGACTTTGATGGGTTTACCTGTTTGCTTTTCTACCCCTTGTCTGAATTCTCTGAACCTTTCAAAGGCTTTAGACTTGTGTTTCATAAGAAATACATATCCGTACTATAACAGATCATCAGTAAAGATAATGAAGTAGCTATATAACCATCCCTGACCTGCATATCAAATGGACTACATACATCGGTGTGTACCAAAGCTAGTAACTCAGTGGCCCTTTCTCCTTATCCTATAAAGGATAACCTAGTCATTTTTTTTGAAGGCATGATTCACAGGTAGGAATCGACTCAGATTTAACTAAATTAAGGATCCTATCCTTTTTCAGTCTGTTTGTCCTACCCTCTCCGATATGGCCAAGCCTATGGTGCCACAAGTACTTATGATTAAACTCATTTTTGGATTTTTTTTGGCCTACGGCACTCACTACTTTCTCATTTAAGTTCACATTAGCATCAACATGTAAGTGATAAACACTGTCAATCAAAAGATCAGATGCAACCCGAAGCCCAATGTAAAACCACCCTTAAGGTGATCAGATAGAGTACCATATCAGTCAGACAGACAATATGATTTCTTGATCCAAGATTGTGATCTTGTTGAGCTCGATGAGAATGATGAAAATCCGATCATCTATATGGATGTGATACAGAGGTCTGATTTTGAGAAATGACTTGAAGCCATGAAGTCCAAAATAGAGTCCATGAAGGTCAACGATGTGTGAACATTAGTTAATCCACCTGAAGGGATAAAATTTATAAGGTATAAGTGGGTCTTCAAAAGGAAAAGGGATGCAGACAGAAAGATGAAGACCTATAAAGCCCGTCTAGTTTCTAAGGGATATCGTCAGCATTATGGTATTGACTATGATGAGATATTTTCTCCTGTGGCAATGCTCAAGTCCATTCGGATCATGCTTGTGATAGTAGCATATCTGGACTATGAAGTCTGACAAATGAATGTGAAGATAGCTTTCTTAAATGAAGAGCTGAATGAAGAAGTGTATATGATATAACCTGAAGGGTTCACATCCACGGATAAATTTAAGGCGTGCAAGCTTCAGAGATCTATTTATGGATTGAAACAGACATCTCAGAGTTGGAACATACATTTTGATAAGGTAATCAAAATATATGGCTTCGTTAAGAATGGAGAGGAACCCTACATATACATGTGGGCTATTGATTCAATGGTTGTATTTCTTATTTTGTATGTGGACAACTTCTCTTAGTCGAAAATTATATCCCTATATTACAGGAAATAAAAATATGACTATTGTAATAATTCTTCATGAAAGATTTGAGAAAAGCAGGTTACATCCTAGGGATGAAGATCTATAGGGATGATCTAAGAGGTTGCTTGGACTCTCCTAGTCTACATATATAGATCCAATGCTGAAACGATTTAGCATGGAGAATTTTAAAAAAGACTATCTTCTAATAGGTCATGAAATTTTTCTCACGAAGAAGGATTGTTTGACAACCCCTCAAGAGAGAGAGCGTGTGAGTAGAATTTCATATGCCTTATCAGTGGGTTCTATGATATACGCCATGACATATACGAGATAGGATGTGGCATACTCATTAGGGATAGTGAGTAGATACCAGTCAGATCTGAGTGAGAACCATTGGAAAGTTGCAAAAACCATCCTTAAGTATTTGAAAAATACTAAGGACCAATGGTTTGTTTATAGAGAATCTGACTTGAAACTCGCAGGATATACTGATTCTAGTTTTTAGTCAGATTGTGATGATAGCAAGAGTATGTCAAGATACATATATATCCTGAATGGTGGAGTAGTCTACTAAAAAGGTTTCAAGTAGCACACTATGGCCGACTCAATATGCGAGATGGAGTACATCATGGCATCTGATGCTACAAAGAAAGATGTGTGGCTGAAGAAGTTCTTGAGCGAGCTTAAAATAGCACCCTCCATTGATGGTCCAATTCTACTCTACTACGATGGTACTAAAGCCATAGCTCAAGCAAAGGAGCCGAAGGCACATCAGCAGACGAAGCATGTTCTACGTCACTACCATCTTATCCAGGAGATCATGGATCGAGATGATGTCGAGCTTTAGAAGATTGACGGCAAGGAGAATCTAGCCGACCCATTCACTAAAGCCTTTACGGTCAAAAAATTCATAGATCATGAATGGAAGATTGGTATACGATACTGTACCGATTGGCTTTAGTCCAGGTAGGAGTTGTTGAAAATTATGTTCCAAAGCCAATCGTCAGTCTATTGATAGTTGTACTAATTAATATAAATATATATAAATTAATCATTAATAAAATATAATTGGGCAGTTTTCATCATAAGTTGTACATCTTCATTTACGAACTCCTATGTTGTGATAAAAGTCCTTAGAACTATTTTGTTCGATAAAGGAGGATTTATCGTTTAGTCCTTAGATGAGTTCACGATCAAACGATATGCTATTACTAGGATGATAGTTATATCAAGTGTAAGTCATTGTGTGTCATATAAGTTGGTTGTCCTTTTAACTAAGGAGCATGGAGATACTGGTATGGCATGCAGACAAAATATAGGAGTACATTTTACTAAATGTGATCAACTCTGGAGCACTTTGCTGTTAAGAGTTACTCTGAAGGGATATAGGTATAAGTATCTCTCCGACCTCAGATCATCATGGTGACTTATAAGCAACTCACTGTGCTTTGATGTCAGACTATCTAAATTTTTAATTCAGTGTTGGAAGATTTCTAGGCACAGTCAAATACTTATGAAATCAGTGTATGAGTCAAGATGGATTGACCACTCTAAGGGATTAGAGAGAATGCTTTGTATTTCAATTTAGTAAGACCTTGATTAGGATAATTCTTATGAGGAGTCACAGGATTTATTAGGTTGAGATACATAATGGATGTACTATTAAGAGTTGACAGTTTAAACTCTAACTTATTCTAAGCATCAAGGGTCAAAGGGATGAATTCTACGGCAACCATATGCCAGTAGGTTCTGAGTGTTGCTTTGCATACATTCGGCCTATCTAGACGTCAGGTATCATTGCTAGATAGTCAGTTCGATTGATACATGAATCTATTTCTATGCTATCAGCTTAGATTTGAACTTATGAGATCACAGACATTAGAAGTTCCTCTCCAATCAATTAGCAAATCGATAATTGAGAATCATCTGAGGGTAAAATCATTAATACAATAGATGATTATGTTAATGTACTTAGACAATTTCATGCATATATTTCAAAAATTTTTGAAATAAAATACAGCAAAAGATAACTAGATTAATCATATTAATCTAATATTCATGTGATCTAATCATCAAATTAACCTACTCTAAGATCTATGACATGATATATTGCATATAAAATCTAAAACTCAGCACAGAATAAAATCTGCATGCATACATATGAACAGTAGATCAGACCTACACCTATTTGAGTTTAGAATGCGATACTTGAGCATGGATTGATGATTGCCACTGCTTAGAGATATGGTGAAGAAGATCCTTGCTGATTGCACCAGCCACACATGCATTCGGTCTCTACAAAAGGTTCACTTGAAGCCTTGATCTGATCGGTCTCCTCGGGAATACTAGTTTGCGCGAAGACCTTCTTCTTGGCTGATCTGGATCTTTTCTTCAAATCTTTGAAACCTTTTCAGAGGTTGAAGATAGACTTTTATAGGAGATGAAGAGGTGAAAGAAAGATGGAGAAGAAAATAATTTCTCACTTATTTTTTCTCTCTTTCCAAACCCTGAGGAATAAAACCCTAGAAAACTAGATTTTGCTCACACCCAAAGAAAAAAGGACCCTCCTTTATTTTTTCATGCCAAGAATTCATGCCCCAAGACCCTCAATGTGTAGAGCACTCTCTCTACTCTCTTACATTCTCAAAACAAAAATTAAAACCCCTTTCTATTGGCATGTAATAAGGTAGGGTGAAGAGTCTTAGAGATCATGGACTCTTACAAGATGTCGTTTCCTTTCACAATTCCATGCCAATACACGCCCAAAAAAGCATGGGATGTCCCTTTCATATTTTTTCTATGGTGAAATCAGATCATTATCTGATTTCCCACACAAAAAAATTTTCTCAAAAGGTCACACAAAAGAAGGAGAATAAAAGGGATGGCATGTGGAGTGATTTGGATAAGAACAAATTCTCTTGATAAGGAATATTTTGAAATCCAATTTCAAAACCTTTCTTTTATCAAAATCAAATCAGATTTGAATGTGAGATAGAGACAAAGAATAACTCTTTGGCATAAAAGAATATCATGCAAAACAACTTTGTGCATGAGAAAGAATGGCATGCAAACTTTGGTGCGTAAGGGAGAAGAGTCCAATGCTATATGGACTCTTAATTTCCTTATTTGAATCCAAATGAAATCACATTTGGTTTAGCCTAAATAAAATAAATAAAATTCAATCTAATTAAATTCATAAATTATTAATTAAATTTTAATCAAATTAAAAATTAATTAAACCAAAGTTCTGATCAAATCAGAGATAATTCTCCCTCAGCAATTAGGTCATCTCATAACCTAATCGGGTCAAATCTAATTGAATCTAATTCAATTAGATTTCATTTAATCTTCTTTACTCAATCAAATTACATAATCAGTAATTTAATTACTAATTTATCTTCTATTAATTTACTAACACTTGATAAATAATTTTATTATAACTTTTGCATAAGGTTAACTATCAATCAAATTGATGATTAAGTCCTTGAATGATTCTCAATCGTTGATCAGCCACATGATCAGTCAAAAATTTCTTTTGAGTGTGATCCTGTAGGTTCGAACTTAAGTCGATAGCACAAGAATAGATTCTTAAATTAATCGATGTAACCATCTAGCAATGGTGACCTGACATTAGGATAGGTCGAATGATAGCGAAGCAACATTCAAGAACCTACTGGCATATGGTTACCGTATAATTTATCTCTTTGACACTAATGCTCAAGGAGACCCAAGATTTAATAGTCAATCCAAGATAAGTCATCTACATTATACTTCAATCTTTCAAATCCATCACATAGATTATTCAGGCTCAGATTTTACTAAATTAAAATACATTGATACATTAACTCCTACTAATTCAGAGGGGTCAATCCCATCTTGACTACACATCGACTTAATAAGTAGTTGACCGCATCCAAAAATCTTCCATCACTAAATTTAAAACTCAGTTAGTCCGATATCAAAGTACAATAAGTTGCTTGCAAGTCACCGTGGTGATCTCAGATTGGAGGGACACTTATACCCATACACTTCGCGAGCTATTCTTGACAGCAGAGTGCTCCGTAGTTGATCACGTTCAATGAGATATACTCCTTCATCTCACTTGCATGCCATACCAGTATCTCAATACTATTTGGTTATGAGGACAATCAATGCATATGGCACACAACGACCTATACTTGATATCGCTATCATCCTAATAATAGCGTATCGTTTGATCGTGAACCAGTTTAAGGACTACGCGATAAATTCTCCTTTGTCGATTAAAATAATCCTAAGGACTTCATCACCATATAGGAGTTTGTTAGAAGATGTAATCTTATGATAAAAAAGACTAAATAATTTTTATTATTTATTTATCAATTCATATATATTTATAATTAGTATAATTATCAAATGATTGGCTTTAAAATATATTTTCCAACAACTTTCACTTGGACTAAAGCTAATTAGTATAGTATTATATATCCATCTTCGATTTATTATCTCAAAACTCTTAAATACTGAGGCTTTAGTAAATAGGTTGGTCAGATTTTCTTTTCCATCAATCTTCTAAAGTTTGACGTCACCTAGATAGATTTTCGAATAAGGTGGTAGCGATGCAAAATGCTTAGTAAGCTAATGGAAATTTGACTCCTTGGCATGAGCTATGACTTCGATGCTGTACAATACAGCAAGACCATCATCGAAGGGTACCACTCCTAGCTTGTCAGTGAACCTTATACAATCTCATAGCTTTCTTGCAAGAATCGAATGCTGCAATGCATTCTGCCTCATAAATTGAATTGGCTATATTGCTCTGGTTGAAACCTTTCTAGCAAATTGCTCCATTATTTAGGATAAAGATGTATTCCGACACATTCTTACTATTATTATATCCAACTAAAAATAAGAGTCATACTCTATAAGTTTTAAGTCAGATTCTCTACAACTGAGCCACCAATCCTTAGTATTTCTAAAATACTTAAGGATGACCTTCCAATGATTCTCATCCAGATCTTACAGGTATCCACTCCTAGTGAGTATACCATATCCGATCTCATATATGATGTACATGATAGAATAAATTCTACTCATAAAAATTCTATGTACGTTGGACTGGGATAACCTAAGCAGCCTCTTAGATCTATCTTTATAGATCTTCATCCTTAGGATAAGGGATGTTTTTTTCAAGTTCTTTATGGAGAACTATGATAATAGTGAAACCTTTATACTATGTGTTGGGTATAAAATACCCCCCAGCCAAAGTTCGTATCAGGAGTGACCCTCCAGGGGTTCTACCGACATCCGACCTTCGGTGACATCTTCCCGAACCTCTTCGACGGTCGAGCCTCCGCAACATTCCCAAGTTCTGCCGACGAATAAACTCCCACCAGTGTAGGCCGGATTCTCCACGATGGGCAGACTCCTACAGGAGCCGGACTTCATCCCCGGCTTCAACTACAGGAAGACTTCATCCGGACTCCTACGGGAGCCGGACTTCATCCCCGACTTCAACTGCAGGAAGACTTCATCCGGACTCCTATGGGAGCCAGACTTCGTCCCCGGCTTCAACTGCAGGAAGACTTCATCCGGACTCCTACGGGAGCCGGACTTCATCACCGACTTCAACTGCAGGAAGACTTCATCCGGACTCCTACGGGAGCCAGACCTCATCCCCGGCTTCAACTGCAGGAAGACTTCATCCGGACTCCTACGGGAGCCAGACTTCATCCCCGGCTTCAACTACAGGAAGACTTCATCCGGACTCCTATGGGAGCCGGACTTCGTCCCCGACTTCAACTACAGGAAGACTTCATCCGGACCCCTACTTGAGCCAGACTTCATCCCCGACTTCAACTATAGGTAGACTTCATCTGGACTCCTACGGGAGCCGGACTTCGTCCCTGACTTCAACTGAAGGAAGACTTCATTCGGACTCCTACGGGAGCCGGACTTCATCTCCGACTTCAACTGTAGGTAGACTTCATCCGGACTCCTATGGGAGCCGGACTTCATCCTCGAATTCAACTGCAGGTAGACTTCATCCGGACTCCTACGGGAGCCGGACTTCATCCCCGACTTCAACTGAAGGAAGACTTCATCTGGACTCCTACGGGAGCTGGACTTCATCTCCGACTTCAACTACAGGAAGACTTTATCCGGGCTCCTACGGGAGTCGGACTTCCGCCCTGAACCCCTATTGCTGGTAGACCTCACCCCGAACTCCTACAAGGGCCAGACTCCGAGCTCCTACTGCAAGCGACCCACTCTGAGTTTCTGCTACAAACGATCTACTTCAAATTCCTACCACGAGCGGTTCGCACCGGATTCCCACCGTAAGCCTTCATCCGAGCTTCCATTGTGGATGAATTCCTTTCGGATTTCTATTACAGACAGGCCTTGGCCAAGGTTCCTCGATAAATGATCTCCATTCGGGCTTCTACGGAGATCAGACTCCGATCGAGCTTCGACCGACAGGCCTGAACCCCTGGCAGGCCACAGTAACGGCCACGACTCTGCTCCACTTCCTGTGACGGATTCCGTGCGGCTCCATCACTCCCTGGCAGGCCATAGAATGGCCACGACTCTACTCCACTTCCTGCGACGGATCCCACGTGGCTCCCTCACTCCCTAGCAGGCTACAGTAATGGCCACGACTCTGCTCCACTTCCCACGACGGATACCGCACTGCTCCTCCACCCTCTGGCAAGTCGCGATAATGGATGCTGCTTCACTCCCCACAACAGACTCCACGTGGCAGGTCACAGCGATGGCCATGATTCCACTCCACTACTCTCCATAACAAACTCCTCCTGGCTCCGAACAGCCCACTATCAGACGGTTACAAACATCGCTATCAGTCTTTTGCACCCTCCGCCTATAAAAAGGGGACCTCAGATATGTATTCTTTAAGCTCTCATTTTCTATCTCAAAACTCTGCTAAAATTTTTGTTCGAGCACTCCATTCTTGTTGAGGCAGAGAACTGACTTGAGCATCGGAGGGTCTTGCCGGAGCACCCCCTACTCTGGTTTAGACTTCCTTTGCAGGTCCCGACGGTGACCGCGACTCCCTCGACTCCAGCTTCTCCGACGCAGGCGGTTTCTGCACCAAAGGATTGGCGCTAGAGGAAGGGGTCTGTGTCTTCGCAGTACCCTTGTTCTTAAAGGAGCACTCAACGGGACCGCCTCCGATCATCTTCCCCGATATCTTCTCCTCCAGTTTTCTGCCCGACCTCCGCCTGATGCCTCCCCGAAGGGTATCTTCCAGGTGGCCAACGACCTCCGTGACCAGATCTCAGTGGGCTCCACAAGCCTCGACCCCATCTCCGGTCTCCCAGGCTCCTCCTCCTTCGGCAACAACAGTCGACGTGGAGCGGTCAGATGATCGGCTTCCGACGGATTTTGCCAACACCATCTCAGGAGAATCCTAGCAGGGAGCAACTGGCATATTGGCCGGACCTCCCAAGCGACAGAGGATTGAGGAATCCATAACCTTTACTGAAGAAGATGCTCAGGGAGTTCAATTTTCTCATAACGATGCAGTTGTAGTCTCTTTAAATATAGCTAATTATGATGTCCGTCGCATCCTTGTCGACAATGGAAGTTTGACCGTCATTTTGTTCTACGATGCCTTCTCAAAAATGTCCATCTTTGACGACCATTTGGGACCGATTAGCTCCCCTCTGGTAGGGTTTACCGGCGATGCTGTCCCGGTGGAGGGGGTAATAACTTTGACTGTAGCTGTGGGTCGATATCCAAGACAATCCAGGGCTTTGGTGGATTTCCTGGTGGTGAAGGCGCCGTCAGCCTACAACGCAATCCTCAATCGATCTGGTCTCAACGCTCTCCGGGCCGTAGTGTCAACCTACCATTTGAAATGGAAATTCCCTACCAACCAGGGGGTCGGAGAAGTCAGGGGAGAACAAGCCCTGGCCAGACACTGCTACAACATAGCCTTACAAAGAAGTGACCAATCTGACCTCTGTCCGGTTGATGGGCTGGACGCCCACGACGATCTCGCTGAGGAAAGGGGTGGCCCAATCGAAGATCTGGTTTTGATCTCTTTGAACGATGGGAGTGCGGAGCATGTGGTGACGATCAGCTCCAACCTGGGGGAAGAGGTGCGGATGCAGCTCATTGATTTTCTATGAAAGAATGCGAACGTTTTCACTTGGGTTCCAGCAGACATGCCGGGGATTGACACAGAAGTCATGGAACACCGTCTGGCCGTCGATCCAAAGCATCGATCGATGAAAGAAAAAATCCGAGGTCATGCACCGGAGAGGTAGAAAGCAATAGCCGAGGAAGTGGACAAACTCCTGAAAGCCGAATTCATTAGAGAAGTCAATTATCCTGACTGGATTTCCAATGTCATCCTAGTCAAAAAGGCAAACGATAAGTGGAGGATATATATAGACTTCAGAAAGCTGAATAAAGTCTGCCCAAAGGATAGCTACCCTCTGTCAGGAATTGATCAACTGGTAGATGCAACCTCGGGCCATGAGCTTCTCACCTTTATGGACGCATTCTCCGGCTATAATCAAATCAGAATGGTGCCAGAAGATGAAGAAAAGACTGCTTTCATTACTAACCGTGGCCTTTACTGTTACAGGGTCATGCCTTTCGACCTCAAAAATGCAGGTGCGACCTATCAGTGGCTGGTGAACAAAATTTTCAAGGAGTAGATTGGCCGCAACATGGAGGTCTACGTGGATGACATGCTCATGAAAAGCAAATCTTCTATGAACCACGTTGCCGACCTCGAGGAGACCTTCGGCGCCCTCCGAAAATATAAGATGAAGCTGAATCTGACTAAATGTGCTTTCGGAGTGACCTCGGGGAAGTTCCTGGGCTTCATAGTATCGGGGCATGGGATTGAAGCCAATCCAGAGAAAATTTGCGCCATCTAGGAGATGGCCTCCCCGAAGTCGATAAAAGAGGTTCAGCACCTTACAGGGAAGGTAGCAGCCCTGCATCGCTTCATTATGAGGTCGGCCGAACGGTGCTTACCCTTCTTCCAAACCCTCAAGCAGTCGAAGAACTTCTGTTGGACCACTGAGTGCCAACAGGCGTTCGAAGAGCTAAGGAGCTACCTCGGCTCACCTCCGTTGTTGGTGAAGCTCGAGCCTGGAGAGGAGTTGTTTTTGTACCTGATGGTCTCCCCTATGGCTCTCGCAGCAGTCCTTGTCAAGGAAGAAGCAAAAATTCAACGGTCGATCTACTACATCAGTTGTGCATTGAGAGATGCCGAAACCAGATATACTAAATTAGAGAAACTAACTTACACCCTGTTGATTGCAGTCTGGAGGCTCCAACCCTACTTTCAAGGGCACACCGTAACGTTGCTCACCGACCAGCCGATCAAGGCGATTCTGCACCGGGCAGATGCCTCCGGGATGATGGCAAAATCGGCGATCGAGCTCACAAAATTCAACATCAACTATCGACCTAGACCGACAGTGAAAGCCCAGATATTGACAGATTTTATAGTAAAGTGCACTATCTCGGAGGAGGCCAAACCTGGACAGGGTGAAATTAACGGCCTGGAGCCCCGACCGAACTCCCCCGAAGAAGAAGCAGACACCCCTGGTTGCTTTTGGACCCTCTACGTGGACGAATCTTCCAATATGTCAGGCGCAGGCGTGGGCCTGATCTTGATAAGTCCTGAGGAAATCATCGTGGAGTACGCTCTGCGCTTCGAGTTCCCCGCAACAAACAATGGAGCAGAATATGAAGCTCTGATTGTAGGATTGAGGATCGCTAAAGAATTGGGAGTAGATTGGCTCCAAGTTCACAGTGACTCCCAACTGGTAGTGAGACAAGTCAGTGGAAACTACGAAGCATGGGAGGACAGCATGGCTAAGTATCTTGAAAAGGTAAAGGAGCTCGTCCCTGCCTTTAGTAGCTTCAACATCAGGCAGATTCCAAGGATGGAAAATACCAGGGCCGATCTTCTCTCCAAGCTGGCTACGCTGGCTCCGACTGAATTACCCAAGGGTGTTCTCTTTGAAGTTCTAAAGTGCCCAGGTATGGAAGAATCATGGCCCGTGATGGAAATTGACCATGAGTCCCCCACTGGTGGCATATCTCAGAGATGGGGTTCTCCCTCATGATGCAAAAGAAGCTCGGAAGCTCAGAAATCAAGCCTCCCGATACATCCTTTATGAGGACAAGTTGTACAAGAGATCATACTCTTTGCCCCTTTTAAAATATCTCTGGCCTTCGAAAGCTGACTATGCCTTGTGGGAGGTGCATGAAGGAATCTGCGGAAGCCATCTGAGGGCTAGATCCTTATCCCACAAGTTGCTCCACCAAGGATATTACTGACCGATAATGCATCGTGACTCAATTGAATACGTCAGAAAGTGTGACCGATGTCAGAGATATGCCAACATCCAGAGATAGCCCGCCATCGAGCTTACACCCTTGAGTGCCCCATGGCCGTTTGCGTAATGGGGGATGGATATCCTTGGACCCTTTTTCGTGGCGTCGGGGCAGAGGAAGTTCCTCTTGGTAGCGATTGACTATTTCACCAAGTGGGTCGAAGCCGAACCACTGGCGAAAATCACGGAAGCTAAAGTGTAGGACTTCGTCTGGAAGTCAATCGTTTGCAGGTTCGGCTTGCCGAGAACCCTAATTACTGATAATGGATCACAATTTGTGGGAGCAAGATTCGTCAAATTTTGTGAAGACCTGAACATCTCCCACGACTTCACATCGGTAGCCCATCCTCAGGCGAACGGCGAAGCTGAAGTGACCAACAGAACTCTGCTGCAAGGGATCAAGACAAGGCTCGAAAAAGCGAAGGAAACTTGGGCAGAAGAATTTTATCATGTGTTGTGGGCATACCGAACTACCCAAAGACTGCCCACGGGGGAGACCCCCTTCACTTTAGCCTTCGGAACGGAGGCTGTTATCCCAATTGAGCTCAAGCTCCCATCGGCATGAGTCATGGCATTCAACGAACATCACAATTCGCAAGGTCTTAAAGCCAACCTCGACTTGCTAGAAGAAAAATGGGAGGTAGCTCAAGTTCGGATGGCAGCCTACAGACAGAAAGTCGCCCGCTATTACAATTCCCAGGTCAAATATAAAGTCTTTAGAGCAAGAGATCTAGTGCTTCGACGAGCCGCTGTCTCGCAACCTCAGGATCGAGGGAAGCTTGCCCCAAATTGGGAAGGCCCATACAAAGTCAAAGAAGTAGTCCGGCCCGGAACTTATTACCTCAAGGAGCTCGGAGGAGCAGACCTCCTGCGACCATGGAGCTCGAAAAACTTACGAATGTATTACCGATAACTTTATTTTAAATAAAAATTTCATATCCACATGTCTTCTCTCTTGGCACGAGCCTATATCGACAGGACAGTCAAAACAAATCGTGTCGGAAGCAGGAGGAGAACTTCGTCTCGGCACAATTGAAGGCCCGGTTCTCCTTAGATCGGATGGGGGGAGAGGCCCTGCAACGCCCACATGTGTCCCCACGGCCCTGTTAGGGACAAGAGGAGAACCTCGCCCTAACTTGAGCAAAGTCGAAGGCCTGGTTACCATTAGACCAGATGGGGGGAGAGGCCATGCAATGCCCACATGTGCCCCCATGGCCCTGTTAGGGACAGGAGGAGAACCTCGTCCTAACTTGAGCAAAGTTGAAGGCCCGGTTACCCTTAGATCGGATGGGGGGAGAGGCCCTGCAATGCTCACATGTGCCCCCACGGTCCTGTTAGGGACAGGAGGAGAACCTCGCCCTAACTTGAGCAAAGTCGAAGGCCTGGTTATCCTTAGATCGGATGGAGGGAGAGGCCCTGCAATGCCCAGATGTGCCCCCACCACCTGTTAGGGACAGGAGGAGAACCTTGTCCTAACTTGAGCAAAGTCGAAGGCCCGGTTACCATTAGACCGGATGGGGGGAGAGGCCCTGCAATGCCCACATGTGTCCCCACGGCCCTGTTAGGGACAGGAGGAGAACCTCGCCCTAACTTGAGCAAAGTCGAAGGCCCGGTTACCCTTAGACCAGATGGGGGGAGAGGCCCTGCAACGCCCAGATGTGCCCCCACGGCCCTGTTAGGAATAGGAGGAGAACCTCGCCCTAACATGAGCAAGGTCGAAGGCCCGGTTACACTTAGACCGGATGGAGGGAGAGGCTCCGCAACGCCCATATGTACCCCATAGCCCTACTAGAGACAAGAGGAGGACCTCATCCTAACCTGAGCTGAAACCGATTATGTCAGAAATAGGAGAAGAACCTCGTCCCGACATCAATTAAGGTTTGGTCATTCAAGACCGGATAAGAAAAAGGGAACCTCCCCAGCGACCCCTCTGCGCTCCCATGACCCCACTAAGAGCAGGGGGAAAACCCTCACTCAAGAAAAGAAAAAGAAAAGGGGAAGGAGTTAAAAAGGAAATCGATGAACTACATCAGCGACAAATGCAAAACAAATCATATTAAAAATACAGGGGACAACTTCAGCTGTGAAAATTTCTCTGTACTTCCTTCATTCGAAACTCGAACTCAGAAGTAGAGGGACCGGTGTTGGGTATAAAATACCCCCCCAGCCAAAGTTCGTATCAGGAGTGACCCTCCAGGGGTTCTACCGACATCCGACCTTCGATGACATCTTCCCGAACCTCTCCGACGACCGAGCCTCCACAACGTTCCCAAGTTCTGCCGACGAATAAACTCCCACAGTGTAGGTCAGATTCTTCATGATGGGCGGACTCCTACGGGAGCCGGACTTCGTCCCTGGCTTCAACTGCAGGAAGACTTCATCCGGACTCCTACGGGAGTCGGACTTCATCCCCGACTTCAACTACAGGAAGACTTCATCCGGACTCCTACGGGAGCCAGACTTCGTCCCCAGCTTCAACTGCAGGAAGACTTCATCCGGACTCCTACGGGAGTCGGACTTCATCCCCGACTTCAACTGCAGGAAGACTTCATCCAGACTCCTATGGGAGTCGGACTTCGTCTCCGGCTTCAACTGCAGGAAGACTTCATCTGGACTCCTACGGGAGCCGGACTTCATCCCCGGCTTCAACTGCAGGAAGACTTCATCTGGACTCCTACGGGAGCCAGACTTCGTCCCCGGCTTCAACTACAGGAAGACTTCATCCGGACTCCTATGGGAGCCGGACATCGTCCCCGACTTCAATTGTAGGAAGACTTCATCCGGACTCCTACGGGAGCTGGACTTCATCCCCGACTTCAACTGCAGGAAGGCTTCACCCAGACCCCTACGGGAGTCGGACTTCGTCCCCAACTTCAAATGAAGGAAGACTTCATCCGGACTCCTACGGGAGCCAGACTTCGTCCCCGACTTCAACTGCAGGAAGACTTCATCCGGACTCCTATGGGAGCCGGACTTCATCCCCGGCTTCAACTATAGGAAGACTTCATCCGGACTCCTACGGGAGCTGGACTTCGTCCCCGACTTCAACTGTAGGAAGACTTCACCCAGACCCCTATGGGAGCCGGACTTCGTCCCCGACTTCAACTGAAGGAATACTTCATCCGAACTCCTACGGGAGCCAGACTTCATCCCTGACTTCAACTACAGGTAGACTTCATCTGGACTCCTACAGGAGCTGGACTTCATCCCCGACTTCAACTGCAGGTGGACTTCATCCAGACTCCTATGGGAGCCGGACTTCATCCCCGACTTCAACTGAAGGAAGACTTCATCCGGACTCCTACGGGAGCCGGACTTCATCCCCGACTTCAACTGCAGGAAGACTTTATCCGGGCTCCTACGGGAGTCGGACTTCCACCCTGAACCCCTATTGCAGGTAGACCTCACCCCGAACTCCTACAAGGGCCGGACTCCGAGCTCCTACTGCAAGCGACCCACTCTGAGTTTCTGCTACAAACGATCTACTTCAAATTCCTACCATGAGCGGTCCGCGTCGGATTCCCACTGTAAGCCTTCATCAGAGCTTCCATTGTGGATGAATTCCTTTCGAATTTCTATTGCAGACAGGCCTTGGCCGAGGTTCCTCGATAAATGATCCCCATCCGGGCTTCTATGGAGATCAGACTCCGATCGAGCTTCGACCGACAGGCCTGGACCCTTGGCAGGCCACAGTAACGACCACGACTCTGCTCCACTTCCTGCGACGGATTTCGTGCGGCTCCATCACTCCCTAGTAGGCCACAGTAATGGCCACGACTCTGCTCCACTTCCTACAACAGATCCCGTGCACCTCCATCACTCCCTGGCAGGCCACAGTAATGACCACGACTCTGCTCCACTTCCTGCGACGGATACCGCACGGCTCCTCCACCCTCTGACAAGTCGCGACAATGGATGCCGCTTCACTCCCCACAACAGACTCTACGTGGTAGGTCACAGCGATGGCCACGATTCCACTCCACTACTCTCCATAACAAACTCCTCCTGGCTCCGAACGGCCCACTATCAGATGGTTACAAATGTCGCTATCAGTCTATTGCACCCTCCGCCTATAAAAAGAGGACCCCAGATACGTTATTCTTTAAGCTCTCATTTTCTATCTCAAAACTCTGCTAAAATTTCTGTTCGTGCACTCCATTCTTGTTGAAGAAGAGAACTGACTTGAGCGTCGAAGGATCTTGCTGGAGTACCCCCAACTTCGGTTTAGACTTCCTTTGCAGGTCCCGATGGTGACCGCGACTCCCTCGACTCCAGCTTCTCCGACGCAGGTGGATTTTTGCACCAACACTCTGTAATGTAAGGAATGCCATTCTCGATTAAAAAAATTTATTCACATACAAAATAAGAAATACACTCACAGAGCTATTAACCCATTTATATTTACAGGATTCATCTTCGTTCTCAACGAAGCCATACGTTTTGATCACTTATCAAAATACATATTCCAACTCCAAAATATTTAGCATTACCAAAAGAGAAAATATCTCATTATGATCAATATTATAATATTGATAATATTCTTAGGCAACCAGATGGATCTTGTAGGTCTCTACCTTCTCATCTGCGTCCTTTGATGCTATTGAAGATCCACTTATACCCTATGGGTTTTACCCCTTCAAGTGGATCAACGAGTATCCATACACCATTGATCTTCATGGACTTCATTTCAAACTCTATGGCTCCAAGCTACTAATCAGAGTTGGACCTCTGCATGGCATCCATATAGGCGATCAGATCCTTGTTGTTCTCATCGAGTTCAATAGGATCACGTCCCCGAACTAAAAATTGAAGTATCTATTCAACGGACGTGGTACTCTACCAGATCTCATTAATGGTGCCTCTACAATGGGTTCTGGATTTTATCTAATCAAATTTGATTTAATGGACTCACTAGATTATGTCGGTTCTTCTACTTGTTGAACTTCATAAGTTTTACATTAACAGTATCAGTACCTTCACCAAGGTACTCCTTTTCTAAAAGGAATGCCAAACAATTTTTATTCTTTAGTGAGGTAAAAGTTATATCTCCTAGATTCTTTGGGATTACCCTACAAAATAATATATATAGGATCGAAATCTAAGCTAATGTGTCTACAAATGCTTGACATAAGCTAAACACTTTCAAACCCTAAGGTAAGACAGTATCAGCTTGCATGTAGTCCATATCTCATATGGAGTCTTTGTGATTAATTAATTCAAAATTTAGTTTAAAATATAACAAGCAGTCTTAAGAGTATAACCCTAAAACAAGACTGGTAGATTTGTAAAATTCCATCATGGATCGAACTATGTCTCAAAAAGTCGATTTCAATAAGAGAGAATCCTATTCTCTTCTAGATATGTCAAAAACTCATTGAAAAAATATTCTCCTCTTTGGTCTAATCGAAGAGTTTCAATGCTCTTCCCAGTTTATTTTTCTATCCTATTATAAAATTATTTAAATATTTTTAATAATCTAAATTTATGATAAACATGTTTGTAGATCTAATATATCAGTATATATCAGATTCAGAACATCATTAGCTCGTTCACCTTTTCCAGCAAAAGATGACTTGGTCATCTTACTAAGAAGATAGGATTAACAGATTGACAATGATTCACAATCATTGACTTCGAGAATTATCTTCTGTTGATCCTATTCTTATTAAATGATGGAGCTTAAATTGCCAAAGGTAGGAATCCATGACATAGTCTACTTTAGGGTTTGTTTGTTATGTACAGTATAATAACAGGCTGTGACTATTGATAAATGCCATTTCTTTAGTTGTCTACCAAGATTTTGGCATCATTCATAATGATATCATAAAAATCATTAGACAATAATGATAATCACTAAAATGACATTGTTAAAATTGAAAATAGGCTCGATATTTTTTAAAATTAAGATTGAAACATAACTTCCATCTCCAAAATTTAGAAATCTCTTACTATTTTCAAACTTTCTACCAACCTGAAGTCATTGCAACAATTTGTATGGACTTTCGATATTCAATACCCAGTAGTAGTGTCATAAATAGAGAAATCATAAGGTGTTATCATATAAGTACCTTATCCAGTAATCCTTTACTGATTTCTCTTCCTTTGCCTGCTCGGATCAAGGAACTCTATCAGACTAGATTAACCTTAGACTCTTTTGTCAGTTCGGACTCCTCAACCCAAGTACAACTCTTTTGCACCTTTTTCTTTTTTTTTTAAAAGATTGTTGCCCTACTAAAGACATATCTTCAGAGGTGCAAAAAAATTTCTTTAACAATTAAAAAATTTTCTTCCACTGAGCATCATCGAAGTTATAATGAAATTTATATTCTTCATTACTCTCAATAACACCACCTAGTAATATGATCATTTGACCAGTTCTGATAAGTGTCTTTAATCGCATCATATGTGTTGGGCGTAAGAACATTAGGTGCTAGATCCGTAATCATATATAGGATTCATTCGTACTCTAGAACTATTTACAACTTTCGATACCAGCTATCAAAGTTGGGTCCTATAAGTTAGTCACTGTCAAATAGTGAACGGAGTAATGGACATCTAGCCATAGATGAAAAAAAATACAAGATCTCTATGTTTATGAATTGATTAAACCTAAAGATTTGGACTTTAGTATAAAGGTTCTCCCTCTATTTTAATCAAATTGATAGCCTCTATCTCGAATCTGAGGAATTACTCTAATTCTTTAGCAGGTACTAAAATCTATATAGATTGCATACAGGCCCAAGGATGGCTTGGTCAACCCATATACACCTATGGGTAGGTTCTGAATCAATTATTTCTTCAAATAATTTCTAATAGTTAATTTAGCCCCATATTTTATTTCAGTAGGCGATGGACCTCCACTAAAAGTTCTGGTTAGGTCAAACCATTAACATAAACCTACTCAGTGATTCTAGCCAAAGAATGATCAGGCTCGAGAATGGCTTGGGCAACCCAACCATTCATCAAATAGTACAACAGAGTCATCATATGATGAATGATAATTTCATCATTCAGAGAGGACACCAGACGGATGGTGCCTGCAATGTCAATCAGAAATAATGAACCCATTACCATTCACCTTAATGGGAGGCTATGATCTAGTTATTACCATAACTAGCTCATTTTATGGACCTAATAATTTAGAAGATTTAATTTATGAATTGAAAAGAGAAGAGATCAACCAGTAAACCACAATCCTCCCACTGACTTCATCAAATCAATGAATTGGATTAGAGTCATGCTGATTGAAATGGCACCTAGATCAGTTATACTGATCAACCTTAATGGCATGGGTTAACTTGAATCACTTAGCAATCTAATCAAAATCTAATGCACCAAATTGGCTAGGTAAGTGAGATCAGTGGGAGGGTCTACTAAGCTTGCCTTAGACACCATCAAAGTGGCCAGGTAAGCCGCTCTCAATTAAAAATCATCGATCAAAATACCAAACTTACCTTAGATACCAATTGATTAATTAGTTTCAATTTGACCAACCTAATGATTCAGATTCTATCACTGAGCCACAATCAAGGTCCATTTGGTCTAATTAAAGACATGGATTTGACCATCTACAACTATTGTATTAGAAAAATTTTGATTAATCTAATTCAATATTTGGTTAGACTTAATCAATTTCTCTACATAATCAATTAACTCTTTGATTCTAACCTTAGGTCTAACCCAATTAAAAAGATCTGATCTGAGCTAACCCATGCACCCATATTTTATACAATGTTATTAGATCTTAAATCATAATTCTAGATCTAATCGATTTTATACTTAATTCTTAATTAAGTTTTAGCATCAACATGGATTTATATTTAAGTTTGAAATAATTTTAGTTTTTTATTTTATAAATAATTTATAATTAATTTTATGCAAAGATTTTTTATTTTAAAATTGGATCAACTCAATCAACATCGAGATGGCTGCATAAGGAGACTAGATCAACTTAGTTCAAACTTGGGTTGCTCAGTAATTGTGCGAGCACAATTCAAGGAGTTTCAGATTTGAAAAATCTTAAATAATTTTAAACTAAAATCAATCATAAATAACTTTTTAGATCATATCTAAATTTTTTATGATTTAAAATTTTATTTTTTCATGATTAAAATAATTTTAATCATATAGATTAGATATTTTATTTTTTTTATATAACTTTGTATCACATACAATAAACTTAGAATTTCTAGATCTAAGATTTTGCAGAAAAATAAGTTCTTCTTTTTGCATTCTTTTTCATAGGATCTAATCACATGACACCTCTATATGCCATAAGAGCACTCCATCAAATGAAAAGCAAGAATTTTTAAACCCTTCTTACTCTTATGACTGGATGGTCTGGTGATTCACCCAATCCAAGTACTTGCTAATCGGATCATCTAATCTAATCACATATTATATATGCTTGAATTTAGATCTAATCTAAATTATATTAGATCTAATTACAATCTTAGATCATATCTAAATTAGATCATAAATATCACATACAATATATAAAATTAGATTTTATCAAATGATCAGTACAAACTAGGACAACCTTTTCATTGTAAGAGATAAATCCTACAGTAGGATAATTTTATTTCAGTTTGTGTGATCAATCATTAATTAAATTTAGATCTAAATATCACATATCAGATATAAATAAAATTAAAAATTAGATTTAATAATCACACATAACATGTCATAACGAACCTAGGCTCTGATACCATTGTTGGATTGTGTAGGTGATTTCATGCATGTATTTCAAAAATTTTTGAAATAAAATATAATTTGAAAGATAATTAGATTAATCATACTAGTCTAACATAAATATGATCTAATCATCAAATCAACCTACTCTAGGATCTATGACATGATATGTTACATATAAAATCTAAAAATCAGTATAGGATAAAATCTGTATGCAAACATATGAACAGTAGATGAGATCTACACCTATCTAAGTTCAGAACTCGATACCTGAGCATAGATTGATGATCACCACTGCTGAGAGAGATGGTGAAGAAGATCTTTGCTGGTTGCTCATAGCCGCACATATGTCCGGCCTCTACAAAAAGTTCACTCGAAGTCCCGATCTGATCGGTCTCCTTGAGAATGCTAGTTCTGAAGGAACCAGATCTAGGGTTTCAGGGTTAGATCTTGAAAGTTTTTCAAGATCAGGCAGTAGAAGACTAAAATAAATCAAAATTTATCTTATAAAACTAGAGAATCCCTAGATCTAAGATCCTATTACATGATTATTATATGGTATTAAATCAGAAATTAAAATATAAAGAGCAAGAACTACATGTTGATCATATCAATATGTTTCTATACTACATCTAATGTATGTAAAATATAATAGATCAGATCTATTACCTTGCAAGTTAGATGTTCTAACTTTATTGATCTGGGCTTGAGGATGATGCTGCGAGCCGCACATGCATCCAGCCTCTAGGAGTTGTCCACACGAGCCCACGAATCATGATCAGAAGTTCTGGTCCAGAAAATCAGCACAGTATGCTAGTACTGTGCTGATCCTTCTTCGATGGTCGATCAGATGCCTCTTTCTTCTTGATTAGGACTCTTCCAAAGATGAGAAGTAAGAGAAGAAGTTTTAGATCTGAGACACTCTCAGAAAACTCAAGATGGAGGAAGGGAAGAGGTGAACACAGTAACCCTAGAAGAAGACCCTCTTCTTCTTCTCTTTGCTCTCACCTAGATACCTAGTCTTGTGTCCATTGTATCTCCATGCCTCAATCTTCTTTCCCTCTAATTTTTGCATGTCCCAAAGGTTTCTCATTTTTCTATTTTTCACAAAAATTTCATAAAAAAATTCATTTTAAATAGAGAGATATGATAGAGTCCTTGTCTAGATCAAATACCTAGTCAAGGATTATCCAAACATGGCAAGACAAGGGGCGCCCAACTCTTGGGCGCCCCCTCTTTCTTTTTGTGCATAGACCACTAGAAAAGGGTGCATATTACATGCCATAAAAGCCATAAAAATCTCAAAAAAAATTTGGATAAAATCAGTGCCATAAGGAAAGAGTTTTGATTTCCTAAAACTCTATCTCATAGAATTTAAAATCCAAACTAATTCCTACTTTGACTTGATCCACAATCACTTTTAATGTAAGAGAGAAAGACAGAAAAGTTTTGGGCAAGTGTTAAGACCTGGGAGAGAAGTTTTTTCACACAAAATAAGAGAGAGTGGGCATGGGATAAGAGAGAGTGGGCGTGGGGGCTAAATTGGCACAAGGTGGAATCCTAGTCTTACTAGGATTCAATCTATATCTTGTTCCAATCTGGTTTCTCAAATCAAATCAAATCAAAACCAAATCAATCTAATTAAAATAGATCTTAACCTAATTAAAAACCTAATTTAATCAGATTAAATTAGATTTAAATCTGATTTAATCTTCTAATCAAATTAGAAATTAGGCTGACCCAAGTCTTAATTGAACTAGGACTAGTTTTTTCTTGCACTTGGCTTATCCAATAAATAATTGAACTTGATCCAATCAAGTCCAAACCAAATCTAATTAAATTATATTCAATTAGACTTAATCTCAGCCTATTGGCTTAATCAAATTAAGTCAATTAGTAATTAAATTGCTAATCGATCACCCTACAATACTTGCACTAGGTTAAATGTCAATCTTATTGATCGTTTAACACTAGAACGATTCTTAATCGTTGATAAACCATCCGATTGGATCATGAACTCTAATGTGTGTGACCTCATAGATCTAAACCTAAGTTGATAGTACAGGAATAAATTTTTATACCAATCAAAGTGACCATCTAGCAATGGTACCTGACGGTCGGATAGGTCGAATGTATAGAAAAACATCCTAAGAACCCATGCGGATATAGTTTCCATATAATTCATCTCCTTGACCAAAATACTCATAGGACACCTCAGATTTCAACTGTTAACTCTGATAAGATTGTCCACATTGTATTTCAAAATATCAAATCCATCTGATGGATTATCTTGGCCAAATTTTGCTAAATTGAAATACAGCGACTTATTCTTCTCCAACTCTTGGAGTGGTCAATCCCATCTCGATCACACTCTGACTTTGCAAGTACTTGACTGTGCCCAGAAGCCTTCCATTACTGAATTAGAAATTTAGTTAGTCTAGTACCAAAGCACAGTGAGTTGCTTGCAAGTCACTGAGGCGATCTCAGGTCTAAGGGACACTTATACCTATATCCCATCAGAGACATTCTCGACAGTAGAATGCTCTGAAGTTGGTCACATTCAATGACGATGTACCCTTACATCTCATCGTATGCCATACCAGTATCTTCACACTCCTTGGTTAAGATGACACCAATAGCTGAACCTGAGTCGGATTTGATTAGATCAGATCTGGAGCCCAATGTACCTGCACCATTAAGATGATCTGGTAGAGTACTGCATCAATCGGACAGATACTATGATTTCTTGATCCGAGATGGTGATTCCATCGAACTCGATGAGAACGATGAGGATCCTATCACCTATATGGATGCAATGCAGAGACCTGATTTTGAGAAATGGCTTGAAGCCATGAAATCTGAAATGGAGTCCATGAAGGTCAACGATGTATGGACATTGGTTGACCCACCTGAAGGAGTTGAACCCATTGGGTGTAAATGGGTGTTCAAAAGGAAAAGGGATGCAGACGGAAAGGTGGAGACCTATAAAGCCCGTCTGGTTGACAAGGGGTATTGTCAACATTATGGTATTGACTATGACGAGATATTTTCTTTTGTGACAATGCTCAAATCCATTCAGATAATGCTTGCAATAGCTGCCCATCTGGATTATGAGATCTGACAAATAGATGTAAAGACAGCTTTCCTGAATGGAGAGCTGACCGAAGAAGTGTAAATGATACAACTTGAAGGGTTTATATCTACAGATGAGTCCAAGGTGTGCAAGCTTCAGAGATCTATTTAAGGATCGAAGCAAGCTTCTCGAAGTTGGAAAATATGTTTTGATAAGGTGATCAAAATGTATGGCTTTATTAAGAACGGAGAAGAGCCATGCATCTATAAATGGGCAAATGGTCTAGTTGTGGTATTCCTTGTCTTGTACGTGAATGACATTCTCTTAATCGGGAATGACATCCCCGCATTACAAGGAATAAAAGTTTGGTTGTCATCGCAGTTCTCCATGAAGGACTTGGGTGAAGCATCCTACATCCTAAGGATGAAGATCTATAAGGATAGATCTAAAAAGATGCTTGGGTTATCCCGATCCATGTACATAGATACTGTGCTGAAGAGGTTCAGCATGGAGAATTCCAAGAAGGGCTATCTACCGATAGGCCATAGAATTTCTCTCTCTAATAAGGATTGTCTGACAACTCTTGAAAAAAGAGAGTGTATGAGTAGAGTCCCATATGCTTCGGTCGTGGGATCTATCATGTATGCCATGACATGTACAAGACCAGATGTGGCATACTCACTAGGAGTAGTGAGTAGATAACCAATCTGATCTTAGAGAAAATCACTGGAAAGTGGTTAAAGCCATCCTTAAGTATTTGAGAAATACTAAGGACCAATGGTTGGTTTATGGTGAGTTAGATCTGAAACTTGTGGGGTTCACCGACTCCAGCTTTCAATCTGACCATGATGACAGTAAAAGCATGTTGGGTTATATCTTTATTCTGAATGATGGAGCTATCTACTGGAAGTGTTCCAAGCAGCATACTGTGGCAGACTCTGTTTGTGAAGTAGAGTACATCACAGCATCGGATGCTGCGAAGGAAGCTGTGTGGCTGAGAAAATTCATCATCGAGCTTGGAGTAGCACCCTCCCTCGATGGTTCGATCCTGCCCCACTGCGACAGCACTGGTGCCGTAGCTCAGATGAAGAAACCCAAAGCACACCAGCGGATGAAGCACATTTTGCGCTGCTTTCACCTGATCCGGGAGATCATGGATCGAGGTGACGTCGACCTTCAGAAGATTGACGAAAAAGAGAACTTGACCGACCCCTTCACTAAAGCCCTGGCAATAAAGAAGTTCAACAACCACAAGTCAAAGATGGGTATTAGATACTGTGCTGAGTGGCTTTAGGACAGGTGGGAGTTGTTGGAAAATATATCCCAAAAGCCAATCATCAAGCTGTTGACGGTTGAGCAACCAAGTATAGTAATTGATTTGTTAATACATAAAATATATTTGGCATTTTCATCATAAGCTTTCATCTTCTAATGAACTCCATTGTTATGATGAAGTCCTTAAGACTATTCAGATTCGATAAAGAGAAGATTTATCGATTAGTCCTTAAAACTGTTCACGACCAAATGATAGGCTGTTAATAAGGACGACAGCTTCTATCGAGCATAGGTCACTGTAGGCCATATGATTTGGTTGTCCTCTTAATCAAAAAGTGTGGAGACACTGATATGGCATACAGGTGAGATGTAAGGGTACATCATCATTGAACATGACCAACTCCAGAGCTTTCTACTGTCGAGAATGTCTCTGATGGGATATAGGTATAAGTGTCCCTTAGACCTGAGATCACCTCAGTGACTTACAAGCAACTCACTGTGCTTTGGTACTAGACTAACTAAATTTTTAATTCAGTGATGGAAGGCTTCCAGGCATAGTCAAGTACTTGCAAAATCAAAGTGTGATCGAGATAGGATTGACCACTCTAAGAGTTGGAGAAGAATGAGTCACTGTATTTCAATTTAGCAAAACCTTGACCAGGGTAATCCATCAGATGGATTTGATATTTTGAAATACAATGTGAACGACCTGATCAGAGTTGACAGTTGAACTCTGAGGTATCCTATGATCATTTTGGTCAAGGGGATGAATTATATGGAAACTATGTCCGCATGGGTTCTAAGGATGTTGTTCTACACATTCGACCTATCCGATCGTTGGGTACCATTACTATATGGTCACTTTGATTGGTATAAAAATTTATTTCTATGCTACTAACTTAGGTTCAGACCTATGAGGTCACACACATTAGAGTTCATGATCCGATCGGATGGTTGATCAACGATTAAGAATCGTTCTTGGGTTAAATGATCAATACAATTGACATTTAACCTAGTGCAAGTATTGCAGGAGGATCGATTAGCAATTCGATTACTAATTGGCTTAATTTGATTAAGTCAATGGGTTGAGATTAAGTCTAATTGAATATGATTTAATTAGATTTGGTTTAGGCTTGATTGGATCAAGTTCAATTGGTTTATTGGATAAGCCATGCAAGGAAAAAATTAGTCATAGTTCAATTGGGACTTGGGTCAACCTAATTTCTAATTTGATTAGAAAATTACATAAAATTTAAATCTAATTTAATCTGATTAAATTAGATTTTTAATTGGATTAAGATCTATTTTAATTGGGTTGATCTAATTTTGATTTGATTTGGTTTGAGAAACCAAATTAAAATAAGTCATAAGATAGAATCCTAGTAAGACTAGGATTCCACCTTTCGCCCCATAAGCCCCCCCATGCCCTCTCTCTTATTCCATGCCAATCCCCTCTTATTTTGTGTGACAAAAGCCCTCTCCTAGGTCTTTCTCACATCCAAAAGGTTTTCTCTCTTCTTTCATACATGAAAAGTAGTTGTGGATCAAATCAAAGTAGGAATAAGCTTGGATTTCAAATTCTATGAGATAGAGTTTTAGAAATCCAAAACTCTTTTCTTTTTGCATCGAATTTATCCAGATTTTTTCTAGAATTTTTGTGGATTTTAGGTCACACATTGTGCACCCTTTGCTGGTGGTCTATGCATGAAAATAAAGAGGAGGCACCCAAGAGTTGGGCTCCCCTTATCTTGCCATGTTTGGATAAGCCTTGACTATGTATTTGACCTAGACAAGGACTCTATCATATCTCTTTCTATAAAATGAGTTTCTATATAAATTTTTTGCAAATTATATAGATTTGAGAGTCCTTTGGGGCATCCAAAACTCAGAGAGAAAAACCTTTGGATCGTGGAGATATAATAAACACAAGATAGGGTGTCTAGGAGAGAGTAAAGAAAAGAAGAAGAGGGTCTTCTTCTAGGGTTGTTAGTTTCATCTCTTCCCTTCCTCCAGCTTGAGTTTTCTGAGAGCGTCTCAGATCTAAAACTTTTCTTCCTACTTTTCATCTTTGAAAGAGCCCAAATCAAGAAGAAGGAGGTACCTGATTAACCATCGAAGAAGGATCAGCGCAGTACTAGCATACTGTGCTAATTTGCTGAAGCAGGACTTCTGGTTGAGATTCGTGGGCTCGTGTGGATGACTCCTAGAGATCGGACACATGTACGGTTTGCAATATTATCTTCAAGCCCAAAACAGCAAGGTTAGAATATCTAACTTGCAAGGTAATAGATCTGATCTATTATTTAATACATACATTAGATGTAGTATAGAAACATGTTGATATGATCAATATGTAGTTCATGCTCTATATATTTTAATTTTTGAATTAATGCTATGTAATAATCATATAATAGGATCTTAGATCTAGAGATTTTTTGATTTTAAAAAATAAATTTTTATTTATTTTAGTCTTCCGCTGCCTGATCTTGAAAAAGTTTCAAGATCTAACCCTGAAACCCTAGATCTGATTCTTTCAACCAACCCATATGGCCTACAGCGACCTATGCTCGATAGAAGCTGTTGTCCTTATTAACAGCCTATCATTTGATCATGAATAGTTTTAAGGACTAATCGATAAATCCTCTCTTTATTGAACCTAAATAGTTCTAAGGACTTCATCACAACAATGAAGTTCATTAGATGATGAAAACTTGTGATGAAAATATCAAAAATATATTTTATTTATTAGTAAATCAATTACAATACAAGGTTGCTCAACCGTCAATAGCTTGACGATTGACTTTTGGGATATATTTTCCAACAACTTCTCCTTATCCTAAAGCCACTCGGCTCAGTATCTAATACCCATCTTCGACTTGTGGTTGTCGAACGCTTTTATTCCTAGGGCTTTAGTGAAGGGGTCGGCCAGGTTCTCCTTTCCGTCGATCTTTTGAAGGTCGACGTTACCTCGATCCATGATCTCCTGGACCAGATGGAAGCGGCACAAAATGTGCTTCGTTTGCTGGTGTGCTTTGGGTTCCTTCGCCTAAGCTATGGCACTAGTGCTGTCGCAGCAGAGCAGGATCGGACCATCGAGGGAGGGTGCTACTCTAAGCTTGGTGATGAATTTCTTCAGCTACACAGCTTCCTTCACGGCATCTGATACTACGATGTAGTCTGCCTCACAAACAGAGTCTGCCACAATATGTTGCTTGAAACTCTTCCAGCAGATGGCTCCACCAATCAGAGTAAAGATATAACCCGACATGCTTCTGCTATCATCATGGTCAGATTGAAAGCTGGAGTCTGTGAACCCCACAAGTTTCAGATCTGACTCACCATAAACCAACATTGGTCCTTAGTGTTTCTCAAATACTTAAGGATGGCTTTAACCACTTTCCAGTGGTTTTCTCCAAGATCAGATCGGTATCTACTCACTACTCCTAGTGGGTATGCCACATCTGACCTTATACATATCATGGCATACATGATGGATCTCATGATTGAAGTATATGAGACTCTACTCATACACTCTCTCTCTTCAGGAGTTGTCAGACAATCCTTCTTAGAGAGAGAAATTTCATGGTCTATCGGTAGATAGCCCTTCTTAAAATTCTCTATGTTGAACCTCTTCAGCACAGTGTCTATGTACGTGGACTGGGATAACCCAAGTATCCTTTTAGATCTATCCCTATAGATTTTCAACCCTAGGATGTAGGATGCTTTACCCAAGTCCTTCATGGAGAACTGCGATGACAACCAAACTTTTATTCCCTGTAGTGTGGGAATGTCATTCCCGATTAAGAGAATGTTATCCACGTACAAGATAAGGAATACCACAACTGAACCATTTGCCTATTTATAGATGCAGGACTCTTCTCCGTTCTTAATGAAGCTATACGTTTTGATCACCTTATCAAAATGCATGTTCCAACTCCGAGAAGCTTGCTTCACTCCATAAATGGATATCTGAAGCTTGCACACCTTGGACTCATCTGTGGATGTAAACTCCTCAGGTTGTATCATATACACCTCTTCGGTTAGCTCTCCATTCAAGAAAGCTGTCTTTACATCCATCTACCAGATCTCATAATCCAGTTAGGCAGCTATTGCAAGCATTATCCGAATGGACTTGAGCATTGCCACAGGGAAGAAATCTCATCATAGTCAATACCATAATGTTGATGATACCCCTTGGCAACCAGACGGGCTTTATAGGTCTCCACCTTTCTGTCTGCGCCCCTCTTCCTTTTGAAGACCCATTTACACCCAATGGGTTTAACCCCTTCAAGTGGGTCAACCAATGTCCATACATCATTGACCTTCATGGACTCCATTTCAGATTTCATGGCTTCAAGCCATTTCTCAGAATCAAATCTCTGCATTGCATCCATATAGGTGATCGGATCCTCATCATTCTCATCGAGTTCGATGGGATCACCATCCCGGATCAAGAAATCATAGTATTTGTCCAACTGATGCGGTATTCTATCGGATTGCCTTAATGGTGTAGGTATATTAGGCTCCGAATATGATCTAATCAAATCCGACTCAGGTTCAGCTATTGATATCGGTCCTTCTACCTGTTGAACTTCATCAAATTCAATTTTAGAGGCAACGATTCCTTCACCAAGGAACTCCTTTTCTAAAAATATTACCTTAAGGCTGATGAACACCTTTTATTCATCAGCATGGTAGAAAAAATATCTTTTGGTCTCTTTAGGGTACCCTATGAACGTGCATTTGTCAGATCTAGATCCGAGTTTATCTATAACTAACCGTTTGACATAAGTCGAACACCCTCAGACCCTAAGGTGTGAAAGTGCTGGCTTATGCCTTGTCCATATCTCATATGGAGTCTTAATTACAGACTTACTTGAAATCTTATTTAACAGATAATAGATCAATTCGAGTGCATATCCCTAGAAGGATATCGACAAGCTGGCAAAATCAATCATGGATCAAATCATGTCTAACAGAGTTCGATTTCTCCTTTCAGACACACCATTATGCTATGGTGTTTCTGGAGGAGTCTATTGGGAGAGAATCCCATTCTCTCCTAGATATGTGAGAAACTCACTAAAAAGGTATTCCCCTCCTCGATTGGACCGAAGAGTTTTAATACTCTTTCCAGTTTGTTTTTCTACTTCACTTCGGAATCATTTGAACATTTCAAATGAATTTGACTTATGTTTCATCAGATAGATATATCTATATCTAGATAGATCATCTGTGAAAGTGATGAAGTAGAAATATCCACCTCTAGCACTTGTGCTCATGGATCCGCATACATCAGTATGTACTAGGTCCAAGAGCTCAGTAGCTCTCTCACCTTTTCCAATAAAAGGTGACTTGATCATTTTTTCAAGAAGACATGACTCACAGGTTGAAAGTGATTCACAATCACTGACTTCGAAGATTCCCTCTTGAGTCAACCTGTTTATTTTGTTCTTGTTTATATGACCTAGCCTACAGTGCCATAAGTAGATATTTGATACACTATCAATCTAGGATACTTGCCAATAGAATAGACTCTTATCGGGCTTGATCTTTCTGGTCTGGCCCTGCACAGATGTCCTAGCCTGAACTTACACTTTCTTCACTTTCTTCTTCTTCTTCTTTTTTCCTTTCTCAAAAGGTCGAGAATCAGATGACGAACCTCCCACTAAGTTTACCGACTCCTTATGGAGTTGGTGATCCTTCTCAAAGTTCTGAAGCAACCCCAATAACCCATGGTAGTTTACTTCAGGCTTTGACATTCTATAATGAGTGAGGAATGAGAGATAAGACTTGAGCAGCGAGTTCAGTATTGCATCTTTTCCAAGCTGCTTATGCAAGGAAAAGCCGAGGTTGCTCAAATGCTCAATTAGCTCGATCATGTACAATACATGATCAGTGATAGAGGCACCATCCCACATTTTGGCATTGAAGATGGCACAACTAGTCTTGTGCCTTTCCACATCATGAATGTGCCAAAGGCATCCTCCAACACTTGAAGCATGTCCTTTGGTGAGCCATCTCAAATCTACGACTGAACTCGTTGCTCATGGCAGCTAGCATGATGCAGCGCACTGTGGTCCGATCACTGAGCCACTTTTGATAAGTGTCTCTGACTGTTCCACATGCATTGGCAGCTGGCTTCTCAGGTGCAGGATCCATTATCACATATAGGATCTGTTCATGCTCCAAAACTATCTTCAAGTTTCGATACTAGCTACGGAAGTTAGGTCCCACCAACTTATCATTGTCCAACAATGATCAGAGCGATAGGGAAGTGGCCATATCTGCACAAAGAAAAATCATAATCTAATTAGTAATTGATTTATTGAACCTAAAGATTTGAACTTTAATGAAAAGATTTTTCCCATTATTTTATTCGAATTGGTAGCCTCTACCTCCAATTCGAGAAATTATCCTAATTCCTTAGTGGGTACTAGAATCCACTTAAACTGCACACAAGCTCAACTTTGTTTGGCCAACCCATATACATCTAAGGGTAGGTTCATAACTAATTATTTCTCTAAATAATTTCTAATAATTTAATTTTGCCCCAATCCCTAATCAGTAGGCTTTGGTCTCCACTGAAAAGGTCTGGTTAGATCCAACCATTAATATGACCATACTTGGCCCATCTAGCCAATGAATAATTAGGCCCAACTTTGGTTGGCTAATCTAACCACCATTTAAAAAGATGCAGTCAAGAAATCATATTATGAATGACAATTCCATCAGTCGATAAGCATCAGGCCTTTGGGCCTCCAATGATTATCCAACTGATGGACCCATTATCATCCACTTAATTAGAGGCTATAATCTAGTTATCACCATAACTATTTTATTTTAAGGACCTAATAATTTTAGAAGATTTAATTGATTTAGAAGAGGAGGTCAGATGATCCAGCTTATCATGATCCTCCCACTGGCTTTACCAAGTCAGCTTAAGGGAGACTATTAAAAGGGATGGTCTAGGAGCACCTAAATCAGTCACACTGATTTACTTAGCTGACATGGGTCAGCTCGAATAGTCAAGTGATCCGATCAAAATATAATTTCACCAAGAGGCCAAGTAAGTTCAATCGGTGGGAGGGTCTGCTAAAGCTTGCCTTAGACACCATCAGAAATGATCAAGTAAGTGGGCTCCCAATTAAAAAACCACTGGTCTGGTTTACCTTAGACACCAACTGGTTTAATTAGTTTCGATTAGATCAACCTAATAGTTCGTGCTAGACCGCTTAGCCAAGAATCAAGTCCATTTGGTTCTCATTAAAGACATGGACTTGACCAACTACAACTATTGTAATTGATCTAGAGAATCCTTGACCTAATCTAAAATAATAATTGATTAGATTTAGTCAATTCTCTAATTAAGTCCATCTTTAATCTAACCTTAGGTCTAACCCAATTAATGGACCTAATTTCTACTAATCTATTAACCCAATGTGTTATGGTTTGTGTCTTAAGTTCTTCAATTCACAATCCTAGAACCTAATCAAACAACTTCTTAATTCTCAATTAAATTTTGGGCTGAGGGTTGGGGTTAGACTTTTTAAAAATAATTTTTATATTTGTAAAATAATTTTACAACATGATTCTACCAACCAAGTTGCATGTTTGATTCATAATTAAAATATAAGTGAAATAAGCATGAAACTACTTTAGATCTAATCTAAACAGGTTCATGTAATTGAAACAATTTTAACTTTAAACTGCGCAAATTTCTCAGACAAATATATGATGATTCTTTACATAAAAATTATTAATAAAGAGATTTTATTTTAGATTTAAATATTTTTTAAATCTAATAAATCATAAATTTAATCTAGTTCATATCTAACAAATTTATGATTAAAGATAGATCTACACAAACTAGGACAACCTTTGCATTGTAAGGGAAAAATCTTACAGCAGGATAACCTACAGTTCGTGATTGATCTAAAAATTTTAATTTTAAATTTAACAATCAGATTATAAATTAGATCTAATCTAAGAAATAATCTAAGCATGTATAAATAATCATGTAATAAACAACCTAGGCTCTGATACCAATTGAAGGAACCAGATCTAGGGTTTCAGGGTTAGATCTTGAAACTTTTTCAAGATCAGACAGTGGAAGACTAAAATAAAATAAAATATATCTTATAAAACTAGAGAATTTCTAGATCTAGGATTCTATTACATGATTATTATATGATATTAAATCAAAAATTAAAATATAAAGAGCAAGAACTACATGTTGATCATATCAACATGTTTCTATACTACATCTAATATATGTAAAATATAATAGATCAGATCTATTACCTTGCAAATTAGATGTTCTAACTTTGTTGTTCCAGGCTTGAGGATGATGTTGCGAGCTGCACATGCATCCAGGCTCTAGGAGTTATCCACACGAGCCTATGAATCACGATCATAAGTTTTGGTCCAAGAATTCGGCATAGTATGCTAGTACTACGCTGATCCTTCTTCAATGGTCGATCAGATACCTCCTTCTTCTTGATTAGGACTCTTCCAAAGATGAAAAGTAAAAGAAAGAGTTTTAGATCTGAGATACTCTTAGAAAACTCAAGATGGAGGAAGGAAAGAGGTGAACACAGCAACCCTAGAAGAAGATCCTCTTCTTTTTCTCTTTGCTCTCACCTAGACACCTAGTCTTGTGTCTATTGTATCTCCATGCTCTAACCTTCTTTCTCCCTAATTTTTGCATGCCTCAAAGGACTCTTTTTTTCTATTTTTTACAAAAAATTCATGAATAAATTTATTTTAAATAGAGAGATATGATGGAGTGATTGTCTAGGTCAAATACCTAGTCAAGGATTATCCAAATATGGCAAGACAAGGGGCGCCCAACTCTTGGGTGCCCCCTCTTTCTTTTTACGTGTAGACCTTCAGAAAAAGGCACATATTATGTGCCATAAAATTCATAAAAATCTCATAAAAAATCTGAATAAAATCAGTGCCATAAGGAAAGAGTTTTGGTTTCCTAAAACTCTATCTCATAGAATTTGAAATCCAAACTAATTCCTACTTTGACTTGTTCCACAACCACTTTCCATGTAAGAGAGAAAGAGAGAAAAGTTTTGGGCATGTGTAAAGACCTAGGAGAGAAGTTTTGTTACACAAAATAAGAGAGAGTGGGTGTGGGATAAGGGAGAGTGGGCGTGGGGGCTTAATTGGCGCAAGGTGGAATCCTAGTCTTACTAGGATTCAATCTATGTCTTGTTCCAATCTAGTTTCTCAAACCAAATCAAATCAAAACCAAATCAATCCAATTAAAATAGATCTTAATCAAATTAAAAACTTAATTTAATTAAATTAAATTAGATTTAAATCTGATTTAATTTTCTAATCGAATTAGAAATTAGGTTGACCCAAGTCCTAATTGAACTAGGACTAGTTTATCATTGTATTTGACTTATCCAGTAAACCAATTGGACTTGATCCAATCAAGTCCAAACTAAATTTAATTAAATCATATTCAATTAGACTTAATCTCAATCCATTGGCTTAATCAAATTAAGCCAATTAGCAATTAAATTATTAATCGATCCTCCGACAATACTTGTACTAGGTTAAATATCAATCATATTGATCGTTTAACCCTAGAATGATTCTTAATCATTGATCAACTATCCGATAGGATCGTGAACTCTAATGTATGTGACCTCATAGGTCCAAACCTAAGTCGGTAGCACAAAAATAAATTTTTCTACCAATCAAAGTGACCATCTAGCAATGGTACCCGACAGTCGGATAGGTCAAATGTGTAGAACAACATCCTTAGAACCCATGCGGATATAGTTTCTATATAATTCATCCCTTTGACCAAAATGCTCATAGGACATCTCAAAGTTCAACTATCAACTCTGACCAGGTTGTCCACATTGTATTTCAAAATATCAAATCTATCTGATGGATTACCTTGGCCAAGGTTTTGCTAAATTGAAATACAGCGACTCATTCTTCTCCAACTCTTGGAGTGGTCAATCCCATCTCGATCACACTCTGACTTCATAAGTACTTGACTGTACCCAGAAGTCTTCCATCACTGAATTAGAAATTCAATTAGTCTAGTACCAAAGCATAGTGAGTTGCTTGCAAGTCACTGAGGTGATCTCAGGTCTAAGGGACACTTATACCTATATCCCATCAGAGACATTCTCGACAGCAGAATGCTCTAAAGTTGGTCACGTTCAATGATGATGTATCCTTACATCTCACCTGTATGTCATACCAATGTCTCCACACTCCTTAGTTAAGAGGACAACCAACCCATATGGCCTACAGTGACCTATGCTCGATAGAAGCTGTCATCCTTATTAACAGCCTATCATTTGATCATGAACAGTTTTAAGTACTAATCGATAAATTCTCTCTTTATCGAATCTAAATAGTCCTAAAGACTTCATCACAATAATGGAGTTCGCTAGAAGATAAAAATTTATGATGAAAATACCAAAAATATATTTTATTTATTAATAAATCAATTACAATACAAGGTTGCTCAACCGTCAACAGCTTGACGATTGGCTTTTGGGACATATTTTTGAACAAGTTTGTGTGAAGACCTCTTCTTGACTGATCTGGATACTTTCTTCAAATCTCTGAAATCTTTCTAGAGATTGAAGATGGACTTCTGAAGGAGATGAAGAGGTGAAAAAAAGATGAAGAAGAAAATAATTTTTTTCTTATTTTTTCTCTCATTCCAAACCTTGAGGAATAAAATCCTCAAAAACTAGGTTTTGCACACACCCAAAGAGAAGATGATCCTCCTCTATTTTTTCACACTAAGAACTCATGCCCCAAGACCCTCAATATGTAGGTCACTCTGTATACTCTCTTACATGTTCAAAACAAAAATAAAAACCCCTTTTTATTGGTGTGTAATAAGGTAGGGTGAAGAGTCCTAGAGATCATGGACTCTTACAAGATGTCACTTCCCTTTAGAATTCCATGCCAATACATGCCTAAAAAAGCATGGGACACCCTTTTCATATCTTTTTCATATGAAATCAGATCAATATCTAATTTCTTATGCAAAAAATTCCATCAAAAAATCACACAAAAGAAGGAGAATAAAAGGGATGGCATGTGGAGTGATTTGGATAAGAATAAACTCTCTTGATAAGGAATGTTTTGAAATCCAATTTTAAAACCTTCATTTTATCAAAACCAAAGCAGATTTGGGCATGAGATAAAGAGGGAGAAGAACTCTTTGGCATGAAAAAATCTCATGCAAAATAATTTTATGCATGAGGAAGAATGGCATGCAAAGTTTGGTGCACAAGGGAGAAGAGTCCAATGCTATATGGACTCTTAATTTTCTTATTTGAATCCAAACCAAATGACATCTGATTTAGCCCAAATAAAATAGATAAAATCTAATATAATTAGATTTATAAATTTTTAATCAAATTTTAATCAAATAAAAAATTGATTGAATCAAAGTCCTGATCAAATTAAGAATAATTCTCCCTTAGCGATTAGCTCATCTCATAACATAATCAGGGCAAACCTAATTGAATCTAATTCAATTAGATTTTATTTAATTCTTTTTACTCAATTAAATTGAGCTAATTAGTAATTTAATTATTAATTAATTCTCTATTAATTCACTAATACTTGATGAATAAATTTATTATAATTTTTGTATAAGGTTAACCATCAATCGAATTGATGATTAAGCCCTTGAATGATTCTCAATCATTGATTAGCCACATGATCAATCAGAAACTTCTTTTGAGTGTGATCCCGTAGGTTCGAATCTAAGTCAGTAGCATAGAAATAGATTTTTAAACCAATCGATGTAACCATCTAGAAATGGTGACCCGATGTCCAGATAGGTCGAATGATGGCGAAGCAACATTCAAGAACCTATTGGCGTATGGTTACCATGTAATTCATTCCTTTGACCCTAATGCTCAAGGAGATCCAGGATTTAACTATTAATCCTAGATAAGTCATCTACATTATTCTTCAATCTTTCAAATCCATCACATAGATTATCCGGGCTCAGATTTAGCTAAATCAAAATACATTAATACATTAACTCTTACTAATTCGGAGGGATCAATCCCATCTTGACTCACGCACTGACTTAACAAGTACTTGACTATACCTTCATCACTAAATTTAAAACTCAGTTAGTTTGGCACCAAAGTATAGTGAGTTGCTTGCAAGCCACAGTGGTGATCTCAAGTCGGAGGGACACTTATACCCATACCCTTTGCGAGCTACTCTTGATAGCAGAGTGCTGTGTAGTTGGTCATCTTCAATGAGATGTACTCTTTTATTTCACTTGCATGCCATATCAGTATCTCTATACTATTTGATTATGAGAACAAACAACACATATGGCATACAATAATTTACACATGATATCGCTATCGTCCTAATAAGAATATGATTGACAGGTTGATCAAAGAATGGGTCATTGAGATAGATGATTGTGAATCATTGCCTACCTGTGAGTCCTGTCTACTTAGTAAGATGACTAAATCACCTTTTAAAGGAAAAGGTGAGAGAGCCAACAATATCTTAGGTCTAATATATATTGATGTATGTGGACCTATGAACATAAGTGCCAGGAGAGGATATTACTACTTCATTATATTTACAGACGACCTATTGAGGTATGGGTATGTCTATCTTATGAAGCATAAGTCAGAATCATTTGAAATGTTCAAACAATTTTGTACTAAAGTAGAGAAATAAATTGAAAAGAGTATTAAGATCCTTCGATCAAATCGAAGAGGTGAATACCTCACCAGTGAGTTTCTGACATATCTGGGATTCTCTTACAGTGGACCCCTCCTGGAACACGACAACATAATGGTGTGTTCGAGAGGAGAAATCGAACCTTGTTAGATATGGTCTGATCCATGATGGGCTTTTCTAGTCTACCAATATCCTATTGGGGATATGCTCTAGAGATTGCCTACTACATTTTGAAAAAGGTGCCCAACAAGTCTGTCAATAAAACTCCATATGAGATATGGACTGGATGTAAGCCAGTGCTCTCACAACTTAGGGTCTGGGGGTGTCCAGATTATGTCAAGCATTTAAAGATAGATAAGCTTGGATCAAAGTTCGATATATACTTATTCGTAGGGTACCCAAAAGAAACTAAAAGATACTACTTCTACCTCACTGCTGAACAAAAAGTGTTTGTTAGCAGCCGGGCAGTCTTTTTGGAAAAGGAGTTCTTTGGTGAAGGAGCTAATACCTGTAAAATTAAACTTGATGAAGTTTATGAAGTGGAAGGATCGACACGTACATAATTTTATTTGATTGGTGAATCGAATCTGGAATCGATAGAGGCACCATTAAGGAGATCCAGTAGAGTACCGCGTCAGTCAGACATATACTATGATTTCTTGATCCAGGATGGTGATCCCATTGAACTTGATGAGAATGATGAGGATCTGATCACCTATATGGAGGCCATGTAAAGGCCTGACTTTCAAAAATGACTTGAGGCATGAAGTCCGAGATGGAGTCCATAGAGATCAATAGTGTATGGATATTAGTTGATCTACCTGAAGGGATAAAACCTATAGGATATAAATAAATTTTCAAAGAGGAAAAGAGGAGCGGATGGGAAGGTAGAGACCTATAAAGCCCGTCTAATTGCCAAGGATTATCGTCAGTGTTATGGCATTGACTATGATGAGATGTTTTCTCCTATGGCAATGCTCAAGTCTATCCGAATTATGCTTGCTATCGCTACACACTTAGATTATGAGATCTGGTAGATCGATGTCAAAATTACTTTTCTTAACGGAGAACTGAAAGAAGAGGTGTATATGATATAACCTGAAGGGTTCACATCCACAGACGAGTCGAAAGTGTGCAAGCTGAAAAGGTCTATTTATAGACTTAAGCAGGCATAAAGGAGTTAAAACATGCATTTTGATAAGGTGATTAAAATGTATGGCTTCATTAGGAATGGAGAAGAGTCTTGCATCTACAAGTGGACTTCCGATTCTATAGTCATTTTTCTTGTACTGTATGTGGACGACATACTGTTACTAGAAAATGACATTCCAACTTTACAGAGTGTGAAGCTATGGTTATCATCACAGTTCTCCATGAAGAACTTGGGAGAAGCATCCAACATCCTAGGGATGAAGTCTATAGGGATTGATATAGAAGGTTGCTTGGATTATCCCAATCCACGTACATTGATGCCTTGTTGAAGCAATTCAATATGGATAATTTCAAGAAAGGCTATCTTCTGATAGGCCATGGAATTACTCTTTTCAAGAAGGATTGTCTGACAACTCCTGAGGAGAGAGAGCACATGAGTAGAATACCATATGCTTCGACAGTGGGATGTATCATGTATGCTGTGACATGTACGAGACCAGATGTGGCCTATTCATTAGGGATAGTGAGTAGGTACCAGTCAGATCCGGATGAGAAGCATTGAAAGATTGTGAAAGTAATTCTTAGGTATTTGACAAATACTAAAGATCAATGGCTTATCTATGGAGACTTTGATCTGAAACTTGTGGGATATACTGATTTTAATTTTCAGTCAGATTATGATAACAGTAGAAGCTTGTCGGACTACGTATTTACCTTGAATGGAGGAGCTGTTTGCAGGAAGAGTTTCAAGTAACATACTGTGGTCGATTCTGCATGTGAAGTGGAATATATTGCTGCATCAAATGCTACAAAAGAGGTGGTATGGTTGCGAAAGTTTATCATCAAGCTGAAAGTTATATCTTCCATTGATGGTCCTATCCTGCTGTACTATGATAGCTCCAGTGCCAAAGCTCAAGTGAAAGAATCCAAGTCGCACCATCACATCAAGCATGTTCAATGCTGCTATCACCTGGTGTAAGAGATCAAAAATTGAGATGACGTTGAGCTTCAGAAGATCGATGAAAAAGAGAACCTAGCCGACTCCTTTACTAAAGCTCTTAGGATCAAAGAGTTTGATAACTTTAAATGAAAGATGGGTATAAGATACTGCCCCGATTGATTTTAGTCCAAGTGGGAGTTGTTGGGAATTGTGTCTTAAAACTAATCATGTGACGATTGAGTTCATCCTTGTATATGAATTATTGATCAATTGAATAATGTTATTCTGATATTTTTCATCACAAAGTGACATCTTCCTTGAACTCTTGTACTATGATGAAGTCTCTAGAACTATGCTAGTATATGATAAAGAGAGCATTTATCATATAATTTTTAAACATATTCACGATCCAATGATACGTCATTATGGGATAATGATGTTTATTGAGTGGAGGTCGTTGTGTGCCATATGGGTTGGTTGTCCTCTTAACCAAGGAGGTAGTGACACTGGTATGGCATATAGGTGAGATATAAGGGTACATCATCACTGAACAAGTGACTCACCTGCTGAGCATTTTGCTGTCAAGAGCTGCTCATGAAACACATGGATATAAGTATCTTTCAGATCTGAGATCACTATAGTGACTTACAAGCAACTCACTATACTTTGGTGCCGGACTACCTGGATTTCTAATGCAGTGATGAAAGGCTACTGGATACAGTCAAGTACTTGCAAAGTCTGTATGCGGATTAAGATGGGATTGACTCCTTTGGATTATTGGAGTTGATGTATCACTGTATTTTAATTTAGTAAGGTCTTGACTAGGATAATCCATGAGATAGATTTGAAAGGTTGAAATACAATGTAGATGAAGCAATCTCAATTGACAGTTAACCTGAGATCATCCTAGAGCATCTAGGGTCAAAAAGATGAATTACGCGGTAACAATGTGCATGGGTTCTAAAATATTCTTTTATGATAATTCGACCTATCTGGATGTTGAAAACTATTGCTAGATGGTATCTCGATTAGTGTATGAATTGATTCCTGTGCTACCGACTTAGTGTTTGAACCTATGGAGTCACACACACAAGTCAGACAAAGTAGGAAAGAATTGGCCTATGTTTATATGTCTAATTTGAAAGTACTAAACTTGATTGAACATATAAGTTAACTTGATTGAGAATTAAGTTATGGGTCAAACGGGATTGAAGAGTTGACTATGTCTAGATAGTACTACACATGAGGTTCAGGTTCAATCCCAGGGATGAACAGTTTCTGATCTATGATTCATGAAACATATGAAAGATTGAATTTAAGTACTAATTAATTTCAAATTAAATCTAAATTAATTAAACTTAAATGGGTCTAAAATCTAAGTTAGACTTGGTACAAAAGTCTTAAAGTGTTTGAAATTGACAGCCTTTTGAAATTATTTCGAACTAGCTTCGAATCAGATTCGAATTGGATCTATTTTGGATGAGATATGAGTATTCCTACTTGCACTGAGAATACCCCCTCATGAAGCATAACCAAAACCTAGTTTGGTGCTTATTTGGGGCATCCCAAATGGGTGAGAGATTGGGTGCAAGTTGATTGTTATATGTGATGACAATTATATCTCATATAGGAATCTTTCTTTCATGAGTATTGGATCAATTCAAATCATATTTGAATTAGGAGTCCTAATCTTATTGGATCATGAGAATCATCTATAAATAAAGAGGGTCTCTACCTATGGATGCATAGCAATAGCATAGCAAACAAATCAGATTAAGAGAAGAGAAAAGAGAGAGAGAGGTGTGAGAAGAGAGAGAGGTCCTATCTTTTCTTTGGCCTCTCTCCTTTTTGCCGCCCCTCTTCCTTTGGGCATGGGGTCTCTTTGGGTGTTCCACCTGCTAGTGTGAGGTGTCACACTAACACATCTCATTCCTCGATTGATTGAGTTGCTAAGCCAATTGGATTGGAGTTCATCCTGCTTTCCTGTGGCGTCTGACGTGCATGCGAAGTAGAGGGTCTGCACATTTAGGCCTTCGTGAAGGTTTATATCAGATAATTTGAGATTTGATCTCTGATTTCACTATGTTTCAGGTAAGAATTTGATTATTAAATAAGTAGAATATTAAAAAAATTTTAGATGCAACTTGAGCATCCCGGAGGGAAACTGTTTCCCTTCCCTTCACATTGGAGGAGATCCAACTCCTTTTTGGGTGAGAGACCTAAAATTATTCTAAGATTTTTGGGTGAGAAAAAATACAAGAGTGAAGAGAGTTCTCTTCTGATTTTTTTTCTACCATCTAGCACCTCCTTTAATCCATCTTTGACATCAGAAGAGTCCGAGGCGATCAAAGAAAAGGATCAAATTAGATCTGCTATCAGAAGCCATCTACATGAGCTAGCACTCATGTGGAAGGTTGATCGGTTTGAGAACTTCGTGTGGACAATCCATAGAGGTCGGATACCTTGTGTGGCCATGAGCAACTAGTAGAGCCTCACATCTATGAGTTTCAGTTGCAGTGTTCATCTATCCACGCTCAAGTATAGAATTAGGAATCCTAGTAGTTGTAGATATGATCTACTCATTGTGCAAATTTTCTCACATGGTTGCTGATTTTAAATTTAGATTTTTTCATACATACTATATCATGTCATAGATCCTTCAGTAAGTATTTTAAGATTTGATCTTATGCATGTATTTATAGATTAAAATATTTAATCTAACTTTATTTTGCTATAAAAATTTTGAAATGCATGCATAAAACCCTATGCTTTCTTAACACCTCATGCACTAAAACATGTGCTAGGATGACAGAGGATGAGATTAGCTCCTACATGAGCCAAAAATTCATTCAAGATGGACTCTATAGGTCCCTCCATGCCAAGAATAAGATAGCACCCACCATTTTGTGCGCTAGCCTTGGATAGAGTCCAATCCCCTTTGGACTCTATAATTCCAATGCCCAAAGGGCCATGTGGTGCCATCTAATGACTGCCCAACATCAGAAGTTGAGTCAAATTAATGTCCAATTAATTTGGTTCATAAATTAAATTGGATTCGAACCAAATTGTACCAAAGTAGGAGCTAGAATTTGCCAACAAGTGCTAGCTTGTCAATTAGCCACCCAATTAAGATCTAATGACCCATATTTCAATTCAAATAAAATATTTGACCAATTCCTTAATGTGTGTGACCCATTGGGCTCCACACCTATTCAGTAGTAGGTATGGACACATATTGACCTGATTTGATTAGGCTCCATCTAATAGATTTAGGTCAAACCCATATGGATCCGAGTTGTCAAATTAGAACCTTTTCTACTTGACTCATAAATCAATCTCTTTAATTTATGAAAATCTATAAGATATGATTGATATCTAGTAATATATCATGCTTGCCCAGAAGATATAGAATATTTTGATAGAAATATCAAAAATATCCTTCAGTGGTAAGTTACCATGCAATTCAATCCTTCGATCATCTTTCATTCCGAATAAGTAATGGATATGGAAAAATATCAAATCCTAATACTTATTCAAATGAAACTCAATTCACTAATGATGACTTGACTTATAAAATATTTGAAAATATTTTTCTAATTTCTATTTTGCTCTGATCAAAAATTTCCTGAGTCATCGATTTATGAGATTGCTTGGGATGACATCTTTCCTTATTGAAAGTGATCGATTTCTTGTTGACTTACTCACTATCTTCATATATATTTCACCATATCCAGAACACCCGACAAATATCTTAGAAAGTCATGATAGAAAATAAATTAAAATAATATATATATATTATTGGGTATAAAATACCCCCCCAGCCGAAGTTCGTGTCAAGCGTGGCCCTCCAGGGGTTCTACCGACGTCCGACATTCAGCGACATCTTCCCGAGCCTCTCCGACGGTCGAGCCTCCGCAACATTCCCAAGTTCTGCCGACGAATAAACTCCCACCAATGTAGGCCGGATTCAGCACGATGGGCGGACTCCTACGGGAGCCGGACTTCGCCCCTGACTTCAACTGCAGGTAGACTTCATCCAGACTCCTACGGGAGCCGGACTTCATCCCCGACTTCAACTGCAGGTAGACTTCATCCGGGCTCCTACGGGAGCCGGACTTCATCCCTGACTTCAACTGCAGGTAGACTTCATCCAGACTCTTACGAGAGCCGGACTTCATCTCCGACTTCAACTACAGGTAGACTTCATCCAGACTCCTACGGGAGCTGGACTTCGTCCCTGACTTCAACTGCAGGTAGACTTCATCCGGACTCCTACGGGAGCCAGACTTCGTCCCTGACTTCAATTGCAGGTAGACTTCATCCGGGCTCCTATGGGAGTCAGACTTCATCCCTGACTTCAACTGTAGGTAGACTTCATCCGGACTCCTACGGGAGCTGGACTTCGTCCCCGACTTCAACTGCACGTAGACTTCATCTAGGCTCCTACGGGAGCCGGACTTCATCCCTGACTTTAACTACAGGTAGACTTCATCCGGACTCCTACGGGAGCCGGACTTCATCCCCGACTTCAACTGCAGGTAGACTTCATCCGGACTCCTATGGGAGCTGGACTTTCAACTGCAGGTAGACTTCATCTGGACTCCTACGGGAGCCAGACTTCATCCCCGACTTCAACTGCAGGTAGACATCATCCGGGCTCCTACGGGAGCCGGACTTCGTCCCTGACTTCAACTGCAGGTAGACTTCATCCGGACTCCTACGGGAGCCAGACTTCGTCCCTGACTTCAACTGCGGGTAGACTTCATCCGGACTCCTACGAGAACCGGACTTCATCCCCGACTTCAACTGCAGGTAGACTTCATCCGGACTCCTACGGGAGCCGGACTTCATCCCCCGCTTCAACTGCAGGTAGACTTCATCCGGACTCCTACGGGAGCCAGACTTCATCCCCGACATCAACTACAGGTAGGCTTCATCCGGACTCCTACGGGAGCCGGACTTCATCCCCGGCTTCAACTGCAGGTAGACTTCATCCGAACTCCTACGAAAGCCGGACTTCATCCCCGACTTCAACTGCAGGTAGGCTTCATCCAGACTCCTACGGGAGCCAGACTTCATCCCCGACTTCAACTGTAGGTAGACTTCATCCGGACTCCTATGGGAGTCGGACTTCATCCCCGACTCCGACCGCAGGTGGACCTCACCCCAAACTCCTACGAGGGTCGGACTCCGAGCTCCTACGGCAAGTGGTCCTCACCTGTCACCTTAACGTCCAAGGCACCCAATAGGATTTGCAGCATCCGAGCTCCTCTCAGATGGATGGCTAGCTACCTCTCTCCACCAGGCACCCCAACCGAACTTTGGCCGACAGGCCTGGACCCCCTGGCAGCCCGCAGTAACGGACGTGATTCTGCTCCACTTCCTGCGATGGATCCCACGCGGCTCCATTACTCCCCGACAGGCTGCAGTAACGGCCATGACTCTGCTCCACTTCCTGCGACGGATCCCACGCAACTCCATTACTCCCTAGTAGGCCGCAGTAATGGCCACAACTCTACTCCACTTCCTGCGATGGATACCGCACGGCTCCTCCACCCTTTGGCAAGTCACGACAATGGACGCCGCTTCACTCCCCACAACAGACTCCACATGGCAGGTCACAGTGATGGCCATGATTCCACCCCACTACTCTCCATAACAAACTCTTCCTGGCTCCGAACGACCCACTATCAGACGGTTACAAACGTCGCTATCAGTCTATTGCACCCTCCGTCTATAAAAAGGGGACTCCAGATATATTATTCTTTAAGCTCTCATTTTCTATCTCAAAACTCTACTAAATTTTTCATTCGAGTACTCCATTCTTGTTGAGGCAGAGAACTGACTTGAGCATCAGAGGGTCTTGCCGGAGCACCCCCAACTCCAGTTTAGACTTCCTTTGCAGGTCCCGACGGCGACCGCAGCTCCCTCGACTCCAGCTTCTCCGACGCAGGTGAATTTTTGCACCAACAGGATTGGCGCTAGAAGAAGGGGCCTGTGTCTTCGCAGTACCCTTGTTCTTAAAGGAGCGCTCAACGGGACCGCCTCCGACGTCCTCTCCTCCTTCTCCCACTAGATCTTCGTCTGATGCCTCCCCGCAAAGCATCCACACGACGATCCACGACCTCCGCGGCCAGATCTCAGGCTCTGACCTCACCTCCAGTTTCCCAGCCTCCACCTCCACCTCCGGTAACGGCGGTTGGTGCGGAACAATTCGACCTACTGGCCCAGCAGGTTAGAGGCCTCGCTGAAGCGGTGCAGGCCATGCAGCAGCAGCAACAGCTGCAAGCGTCAGTGCGACTAGTGAGAATATCATCGAAACTCCAAAATTCAGTGGTAGGATGGGCCACTTGGGCCAGCCGTCCCGTCTTTTCCGAAAAGATAAATCCGAGGGTGGAGAGCCCTCAATCGGATCATGATTCTACTCCTAGAAGATCTCTACCTCCATTCTGCTAGAAGACCCTCGAGACCTGCAGTCGAGATGAACCGGTGGATCGAGAACTCCACCACGCACCCCCCGCTTATGTGAGGACATTTGTACTGACCCTCCCTTTTCTCAAATGATCATGCAGGAACCGATCCCGCCAAACTTCAAGCTCCCTCAATTTGAAAGCTACGACGGGACTTTGGACCCAGTGGACCACCTGGAGGCCTTCTGGACAATGATGCTACTTCACGACGTGCCCGACGCCATCCTATGCCGAGCTTTTCCGTCCACCTTGAAGGGAGCGGCGAGAAACTGGTACTCAACGCTGAAGTCAGGTACCATCTTCTCCTTTGATCAGATGAGCCACCAGTTTGTGGCTCATTTTGTTAGCAGCCGGCATCCCTGGAAAGGTTCGGAGTCCCTCATCAACATCAAGTAGAGGGAGGGGGAGTCCATTCGGGCCTACATCAACCGTTTCAATGTTGTCGCGTTGGAGGTCCGGAACTTGGACCAATCGGTAGTGATGGCTGCTCTGAAAGGTAGCCTTCAGAAGAACGACCTTTTATTTTCTCTGGAAAAGAAGTACCCCAGGGATTTTGCTGATCTGTTGGCTCGGGCCGAAGGGTACGCCCGAGCAGAAGAAGCCTTCAAAATGAAGGATGAGGAGACTGCGAGAGAGCAGCAGGCGGGAGACCCAAGTAAGCCCACAGTCGAAAAGTACCGAGAGAAGCTCAGCCACGTTCTCAAACTCCTCCCGGGCACAAGCGTGCCCAGACTCCTCCCCGAGCACGCAGGTAGGGAAGCCCAGAGCGCCAGACTCGGTGGGGCTCTCCCCCAGGAAGATTCCGCAGCTATGCCCCCCTCAACGCATCGAAAACCCAGGTGCTGATGGAGGTCAGAGAGCAGCTCCCAAGGCCAGAGAGGATGCGCACGCACCACGAAAAGCACAATCCTAACAAGTTCTGCCTCTACCATCGTGATCACGGCCACGACACGAAGGAATGAATTCAGCTCCGAGATGAGATCGAGGAGCTCATCCGATGAGGTCGGCTCGATAGGTTAATTCGATGCCGACCTGAGGGTAGAGAAGATCGGCCAAGGATCCTGCCGCAACCTGAGCCACCAAGGAGGGAAGAGCAGCCCGATGATCGGCCTCCAATCAGGATCATCAACTTCATCTCTAGAGGACCTTGACAGAAAGCAGACCTTCCACAGCCCTAGGATTTGAAAATTTGTAAATGTATTACGAACGACCCCGCTTTAAATCAAGATTTCTTTCAGATCTGCACATCTTTTCCTTTTTGGCATGGACTTGTAACGACAGGGGACGACCTCTTCGGACAACGAAAACAAACCCTAATATGGACAAAGTCGAAGGTCCGATTATTTGTAGACCGAATGGGGGGAGAGGCCGTACAGTACCCATATGTGCCCCCACAGTCATGTTAGGGATAGGAGGAGAACCTCGCCCTAACATGAGCAAGGTCGAAGGCCCGGTTATTTGTAGACCGAATGGGGGGAGAGACCGTACAACGCCCATATGTGCCCCCACAGCCATGTTAGGGACAGGAGGAGAACCTCGTCCTAACATGAGCAAGGTCGAAGGCCCGATTATTTGTAGACCAGATGGGGAGAGAGGCCATGCAGCACCCATATGCGCCCCCACAGCCATGTTCGGGACAGGAGGAGAACCTCGCCTTAACATGAGCAAAGTCAAAGGCCCGGTTACCCTTAGACCGGATGGAGGGAGAGGCCCTGCAACACCCGTAGGTGCCCCCACAGCCCTGTTAGGGACAGGAGGAGAACCTCGCCCTAACTTGAGCAAAGTCGAAGGCCCGGTTACCCTTAGACCGGATGGGGGGAGAGGCCCTGCAATGCCCGTATATGCCCCCACAGCCCTGTTAGGGACAGGAGGAGAACCTCGCCCTAACTTGAGCAAGATCGAAGGCCCGGTTACACTTAGATCGGATGGGGGGAGAGGCCCCGCAACGCCTGTATGTGCCCCCATAGCCCTGTTAGAGACAAGAGGAGGACCTCGTCCTAACCTGAGCTAAAATCGATTACGTCAGAAATAAGGAAAGAACCTCGTTCTGACACCAATTAAGGTCTGGTCATTCAAGACTAGATAAGAAAAAGAGAACCTTCCCAGCGACCCCTTTGTGCTCTCACAACCCCACCAAGAGCAGAGGGAAAACCGTCACTCGAAAAAAGAAAAAGGAAAAAGGGGAGGGGAGTTAAAAAGGAAAGCGACGAACTGCATCAGCGACGAATGAAAAATAAATTGCATCAAAGATGCAGGGAACCTCGTCTCAGCAAAAATTGGGGTTCTTATCAAAATCCCCGGCCTTCAAGATGGCTCTCAACATAGGCCAGAGATAAGGCGGCTTCCTCAGGGCGATGAGAAGCCCGAACCTCCAAGCTCGAACTCTGAGAGGAGGCGTCAAACCTGAGTGGTCCCGGGCAAATCAGCTGCCATAAATAGAAGGATGGGTCAACACGACGGTGATTGGATACCTCTGAATGGCATCAATATCGGACAAGACAAAAGCCGAAGGAAGCTCGACAAATGACAATTCAATACATGAGTAAAAGAGGTAATGAAAATTTCCTTTTCATGTCATTAAGTATACATTACAGAGCCTTTGAGGCTGAAGAAGAAAGATGACAAGAAAAGCAAGCCGACGCAGCAACGACCAAGAACCTCCAAATGACATCGGCATCAAAAAGAAAGGAAAAAAAAAAAACAACAACGCCAACAAACAAACAAGCGGCAAAAGAAGACACATAGAAGGATGAAAGACAAAAAGAGCCCTAAGGGGGCCCGACTCCCTCCGACTTCGAACTTTCGGCTTCGACCCTCATCAGGGAGTGCCTTAAGCTTTCGACTTCTTCTTCCAATTCCTTCTCTCTCATTAGCATCTCCATATATCTCCGATGAAGTCGTTGGCTTTCATTCTCTGCCTCTCGATGCCTTTTTCTCAGGACCTCGGATTCTGCCTCCGCATCCTTGACTACCTGCTGCTCGTATACCAGCTGGATCTTCAATTGCTATAGTTCGGCCCTCCCCTCCCCAAGGGTGATAGATAGCTTTTCTACGGTTCTTCTCAGAGATTGGAGTTCGTCAGGATCTCGAATAGGAGCAAACTGAGCTCCTTCAGCTAGCTGCCTTTGAAGGCGGGCAACCTCATCGGTCGCCATCCTGAGCTTCCCCCTACAGTCATCCACCTGCTTGCACCAGCCGGTCCGGTACGCGTCATAGCTCGCCTCGGCATCCTGGAGCTGTTGCTGAAGGTCGGAGAACTTCTTCGACCATTCCCGATCGCTGTCGGCCTGTGACGGAAGCCGAGATGAGCTTCCTTCCAACTGGCTAATTCTCTCCGGTGCAGCCGACGGCTCCACTCTGAGAGAGCTGATCTTGGCAGCTTGAGCCCAAGATCGATCGCTGGCATGCTTCTTGTGTTCCTCGAGCTCCTTCTCAAAGTTTGCTTTCCTCCGACTGTACTCCATGATCCCCTTCACGTGGACGTTCTGAAAGTGGGTGGCCTCTGCGGTGGCCTCAGAGTGGCTCTCCCTCAACCTGTGAAGTTCGCCATCCATCTCCTTCGACCTTTTTGTTAAATGATGAACTTTCTTCTTCAGGCATTGGATCGTGGCTTCAGCAGAATTTCCTGTGGCAAGGGAAGCACTTTGGCAGGACACTACCATCGGGAGACAAAAGTGTCAAGGCGCATCTCATTGCAGAGAGAAAAAAAAAAAGAAAGAAAGAGAGGGGGGAAGAAGAGTGGAGAAGCCCTCCGTAAGGAGAAACCCAATTTTATTGATTGAATGTTTCTTAAAGACAAGAGGGAAAAGAAAAATTGCAATAAAAGAAAAATATAAAGTCAGAGGTCTCAGACCTCTGAAGTAGGAGTCGGGGAGCTCGGTGTTCTTGGAAGGGGTGCTGCGATGACAGTGGCAGTGGGAGAGGGTCCGGCTTCATCTTCAGATGCCTCATCCAAGAAGCTAAGATCGAGCTCGAGAAATTTCTTGACCACCCTCTCCTGACAGAGCTCGAACCCTTTGATGAATGCTTCTTGGCCGAATTTGACGTTCAGGTCCCTCATCTCTGCGGAGGCCTTGAACTCCTCCACTGCTAGGACCCTGGTCTCCGAGATCAGAACCGAAATCTGCTCTGTCAAATTCGCGACCTCAACCTCCGCCTTCCTCACCGTCTCTTCCAAGGTCTGCTTTTCTTTCTCAAGGGCCTCTTGGAGGTTGGCTACCTTAGCAACCTTTTCTTTGAAGCGAGCGATTTCGGCCCGATGACTCTCCTCCGCCTGGATGGCATCCCTTCTCGCCCAGTTCGTCGCCTCGATGTTGGCAAGGAGCTGGTGCCCGATCTGCAAGGGCGGCCAGGAGGTCAGAATGAAAGTTGAAGAATTAATTAAACGAAGGAGCGAGGAGAAGGGGGAAGGTGAATCTGTTTACCTCGAGAAAGGATCCTAGGGAGTCCCAAACCCGCTGTTCGGGATCGGTGCGATCAATCCTCTGGACGACCTCGGGTAGGATGCAGCCATCGATCAGTCACTTTATCAAGTCCCTGTCATTAAAGGGATTCTCCCCCGGCTCTTCTTCGAAACCGTGGGACTCTTTGATGGCAGCCCGACGGCTACTCACCCTGCGGGCCACCAACTTCCTTCTCCTCCCCCTCTCAACCCCGGGTGCCTCCTCGAAGCGGACCGCCGAAATGAGAACCTCAGTGGGGGGACTCCTTGAAGAGGCCCGGGGAGCCGGAGGTTCGGCGTCTGAAGGGATGTCGACCGCGAAGGCCGGGGTAGGCGTGGCCGAGCTCGTCTCCTCCGTTCTAGCCCTCTTAGCCGATCCGGAGGCCGTGGCACCTTTTCTTTTGTGGGCCTTGAGACCCCTGGCGAGCGTCCGTGCTGCTTCGGCATCCATTCCTAAAAAAAAAAAAAAAAAAGAGAGAGAGAAGAAAGAGATCAGTAACGGAGTGAAAAAGGAAGAAGTGATGTGTAAAAAAAAAAAAGAAGAAAGAAAAAGAAGAGAGAAGAAGAGCAGGAGAAAAGAAGAAGAAAGAAAAGATGGGATACTCGTAGGATCCAGGGGGCTCAAGCCGATGTTGAACAAAAACTGCTCTTTCAGAAGGATGGGAAGGGAAGGAGTCAAATAACTGAGAAGCTTCTGGGCAGCCTAAAGGTCGTCCTCCCCCAGACTGGGAGCCCGATGAACAGAGTCCCTCAGGGAGCCCCAAGGGGGCAGTCCTAGCTTTAAGGTCGGGCACTGGATGTAGAGGTACTTCCCCTTCCAATTATGGATTGAAGAGGGAGCACCCTTCAGTAACCCCTTCTTGCCGAACTGAGGGGAGAAGTACCACCATCCTTGGCCGAGGGGTGGCGCTTAAAAGTGTAAAAATGCCTAAACAAAGAAAGAGATGGCTGAACTTTGACTACGTGGCAAAGGGAGAGGAACCCTATCAGAAACCTAAAGGAATTCGGCGTGACTGAAGCCAAAAAAATGTCTAAAAAATAGAAAAGAGCGACGACGAAGGACGGGAGCGGAAGACAGAGCCCGGCACGGAAGGCCTCCTGGTACAAGCAGAAACGGCCAGGTGGGGGGTGCTAGCCCGGTCGGTGGGATCAGAAAGCTCTAGATCATACTCCGGAGGAACTCCATACTGAACCCTTATCAATAAAAGTTCATCCGGAGTCAGAGAATAAGGAATGGCGCCCGACGTAAAAATCGGGCAAGGCCCCGCCCTAGATGAGGGTTCGTCTACAGTATGAAGGTTCTGGGGGGCTGAGACAGACGAACTCCTGGAACCACTAGAGACGGAAGTGCCAGAAGACATTTCAAACACGGACCCTAAAAATCCCGAAGAAATTAGGCGAAATAAGAGGCAAAAGGTTCGCGGGGGACCAAACCAGGAGAACGCGAAGGAAGAAAAATGGAGGAGAAAGGGCACCTAGATGGCAAGAAGAGAGACGAAAGTTCCGGGACTAACCTAAGTCACTCTGAAGGATGCAGAGATGCGAGGACAGGGATGACTCGAAGAACGCTTAGGGCCAAGGTGGACACCAAAGAGGGTTAGAGCTCTCAAAGAGAAGGCAGACACCGATAGAACTTTCAGGCGTAATGAGGCTCCTGAAGGTGGAAAGGCGGATTTAAATAGCCCCTGGGATCCAGTGCTATAATGATCGCGGATCTCCCCAGGCCGACCCGTGCTCACCACGTGTCCCACTCGCCATAGCAGGTGGCTAAAAGCAGCTGACAGCTGATAGAGCCATTACTGCACCGTACCTGGGCCAACGCTCCAGCGAGAATTCCGAAAGATCCCTTCGGATTGCCCCAATTTGAAAAGACTCAGGCACGCGTGCATTAAATGCCAGAATATCTGAGGGCGATTATGCACAGGATTCAAGGGGACAACTTTGGCTATGAAATTTCTTTGTACTTCCTCCATTCGAAACTCGAATTCGAAAGTAGGGGGACTGATGTTGGGTATAAAATACCCCCCCAACCGAAGTTCATGTCAGGCGTGGCCCTCCAGGGGTTCTACCGACGTCCGACATTCAGTGATATCTTCCCGAGCCTCTCCGGCGGACGAGCCTCCGCAACGTTCCCAAGTTCTGCCAACGAATAAACTCCCACCAATGTAGACCGAATTCTCCACGATGGGTGGACTCCTACGGGAGCCGGACTTCATCCCTGACTTCAACTGTAGGTAGACTTCATCCGGACTCCTACGGGAGCCGGACTTCATCCCCGACTTCAACTGTAGGTAGACTTCATCCGGGCTCCTATGGGAGCCGGACTTCGTCCCTGACTTCAACTGCGGGTAGACTTCATCCGAACTCCTACGGGAGCCGGACTTCATCCCCAACTTCAACTGCAGGTAGACTTCATCCAGACTCCTACGGGAGCTAGACTTCGTCACTGACTTCAACTGCAGGTAGACTTCATTCAGACTCCTACGGGAGCTGGACTTCGTCCCCGACTTCAACTGCAGGTAGACTTCATCTGGGCTCCTACGGGAGCCGGACTTCGTCCCTGACTTCAACTGCAGGTAGACTTCATCCGGACTCCTACGGGAGATGGACTTCATCCTTGACTTCAACTGCAGGTAGACTTCATCCGGGCTCCTACGGGAGTCGGACTTCATCCTTGATTTCAACAGCAGGTAGACTTCATCCGGACTCCTACGGGAGCCGGACTTCATCTCCAACTTTAACTGAAGGTAGACTTCATCCGGACTCCTACGGGAGCTGGACTTCGTCCTTGACTTCAACTGCAGGTAGACTTCATCCAGACTCCTACGGGAGCCGGACTTCATCCCCAACTTCAACTGCAGGTAGACTTCATTCGGGCTCCTATGGGAGCCAGACTTTGTCCCTGACTTCAACTGCAGGTAGACTTCATCCGGACTCCTACGGGAGCCGGACTTCATCTCCGACTTCAACTGCAGGTAGACTTCATCCGGACTCCTATGGGAGCTGGACTTCATCCCTGACTTCAACTGCAGGTAGACTTCATCCGGACTCCTACTGGAGCCGGACTTCATCCCCAACTTCAACTGCAGGTAGACTTCATCCGGACTCCTACGGGAGCCAGACTTCGTCCCTGGCTTCAACTGCAGGTAGACTTCATCCGGACTCCTACGGGAGCCAGACTTCATCCCCGTCTTCAACTGTAGGTAGGCTTCATCCGGACTCCTACGGGAGCCGGACTTCATCCCCGGCTTCAACTGTAGGTAGACTTCATCCGGACTCCTATGGGAGCCAGACTTCATCCCCGACTTCAACTGCAGGTAGGCTTCATCCGGACTCCTACGGGAGCCAGACTTTGTCCCCGACTTCAACTGCAGGTAGACTTCATCCGGACTCCTACGGGAGCCAGACTTCATCCCCGACTCCGACTGCAGGTGGACCTCACCCCAAACTCCTACGAGGGCCAGACTCCGAGCTCCTATGGCAAGTGGTCCTCACCTGCCGCCTTAACGCCCAAGGCACCCAACAGGATTTGCAGCATCCGAGCTCCTCTCAGATGGATAGCTAGCTACCTTTCTCCACCAGGCACCCCAACCGAACTTTGGCCGACAGGCCTGGACCCCCTGCAAGGCCACAGTAACGGTCGTGATTCTGCTCCACTTCCTGCGATGGATCCCACGCGGCTCCATTACTCCCCGACAGGCCGCAGTAATGGCCACGACTCTGCTCCACTTCCTGTGACGGATCTCGTGTGGCTCCATTACTCCCTGGTAGGCCGCAGTAATGGCCACAACTCTGCTCCACTTCCTGCGACGGATACCGCTCGGCTCCTCCACCCTCTGGCAAGTCGCGACAACGAACGCCGCTTCACTCCCCACAACAGACTCCACGTGGCAGGTCACAGCGATGGCCACGATTCCACCCCACTACTCTCCATAACAAACTCCTCCTGGCTTCGAACGACCCACTATCAGACGGTTACAAACATCGCTATCAGTCTATTGCACCCTCCGCCTATAAAAAGGGGATCCTAGATACGTTATTCTTTAAGCTCTCATTTTCTATCTCAAAACTCTACTAAATTTTTTGTTCAAGCACTCCATTCTTGTTGAGGCAGAGAACTGACTTGAGCATCGGAGGGTCTTGTCGGAGCACCCCCAACTCTAGTTTAGACTTCCTTTGCAGGTCCTGGCGGTGACCACGGCTCCCTCGACTCCAGCTTCTCCGACGCAGACGGATTTTTGCACCAACATATATATATATATATATATATATATATATATAAGGTACTGTGGTAGTCTCAGGTCAAAGGTCTACATATATTACTCCCACTAAGAAAACCATCTTTTGATATATAAGTAAAACTTTCACAAGATGTAATTCTTATGACAGATCACTTCAGTGAACTCATCCTCTAATTAGCACCCACATCCTTATATTAGTATCCCTACACAAGTAATTGTGATATCAATTACTCTCTCTATCGAGCATACATAGGATGTGTCAGTCTATTCGATATCATTGATCTCTAACTCAATGATCCTATGATTAGAAAGATTTTTAGATTAAAATTTTAGGATTTTAGGTCTCACTGGCATGATTTTATCATTGCTCTAAAATTATTACCCTAATCTATGGGATTCATCGTAACAATACACAGCATATGATGAAAATAAAAATACCTTAATTTTATTCATAATAAAATATGTCAATTACATAAGTATGGAAGATAAAGCAAATTATCCCTTTACATATGCCATAAGATTGGCTTGCAAGGCATTAACTCTTCCAAGCCGATACTTGCCTTAGACACCATTAGAATGGCCAGATAAGCATGCTTCTAATTAAAAACTACTAGTCGAGACTTGTCTTAGATACCAATTGATCAATTAGAATTGAATAGGTTAGCTTAGCTACTCGGGCTCGATCCATTGAGCCAAATTAGGTCTTGAGTCAATCAATTTACATCAAAATATGAATCAATGTGATCAATTACAATTAAACTTGGTGTTGAGCCCTTTTGATCTAACTCTGATCAACTATTAATTAGGTTCAATCAACTGCTCAAAATTGACAAGGGTTTTAACCTGGTCTAATCAAAAACCCTAATTATAGTTCAATCACTAGACCTAATTATTCAACCCATACCCTCATGCACCATCTAAAATTTAAACTCTAAAAAATAAAATTTGGATTAGGTTTAAGTGCATGAATTAATTTCTTATGATCTTGAAATAATTTCAGATCTAAACCAAATATCATATACCTCATATATGATGTTTTAGATCTAAAATCTGCAAACTATATATCACATATATAATTTTTAAATCTAAAACTGACATGACAAATATCTCATATATATATAATTAGATCTAAAATAGTAATTAAAATAATTTAAAATATTTTTCAAAAAGCTGTTCGCATCACAGTAGGACAACCTTTTCAATATAAGGGGTTAATCCTAGACCAAGACAACCTTATTTCAATGCGATGCAAATTATAATCATTTTAATTTCAGATCTAATATCAAATAAGACATATCTCATATAACTAATTTTAGATCTAAATTTTTTAATTTATATATTTCAAAAATTATTTTTAAAATCGATCAATCTTATGCTAGGACAACCTTTTTAGTATAGAGGATTAACCCTATACCAGGATAACCTTATATTAGCATAAAATTGATTTTAATCAATCATAACTATCAGATCTAAAAGAAAAATCAGATCTAAATCTATTTCATGCATGTTAAAAATATGTGGCTCTGATACCATTGTTAGATTTCAAGGTGATTAGCATGCTGATTTTTCATCTCATGAACATGTGCAGCAGAAAGGTAAGATTAAAATGATTTAATCTAAAGCATGCTCGGAGCTAATCCTACAATCACCTAAGGATCCTTTTAAGCATGCTATAAAATGAATATTCAAATCTAAAATGAAAAACCAAGAAAGAAGCGATGATCAGTGAAAGAATAATGTCCTACAAGCCAATCGCATATGAGATGCGATAGAATATTTTGGTAATTTATCTTTCAAACTCATGTAATTAATATTTATATTATTAATAAAATAAGATATTTTTGATTATTATATACTGCATCTTATTATTCTTAGATTATAATGAACTCCATAGGTCTGGACAATGGTTTTAGGACCGTGATAAGATCATGCCAGTGAGACCTAAATACTTGATAGTCCTGACCTAAAATATTTTTAGTTATTGATACATTGAGTCAGGGATCAATAATATTGGTAAGACTAGCATGTCCTATGTATGCTCAGAAATGAGAGTGGTTGATCTCACAACCACTTGTGTGGTGACACTAATCCAAGGATATGGGTGCTCATTGAAAATGAGTTCACTAAATTGACCTACGAGAGAATATCAGATGGAGTCTTATTTACATGTCAACTGATATTTCTCTAGTGGGAGTTGTGTAAGTGATCCTTTGACCTTAGATCACCATGGTATCTTGTGTATTTGGATTCATATTTTGGTCCACTTCCTAACTTGATTCTTTGATCCTTGTATGGGGTGTTTTGGATATGGTGAAGAGTGCATAGAGGTTGTGAGTGATCAATAAGGGATCAGTCATATTTAATAAGAAGAGCGAATATCCTATATGATCTCATAGATCGATGATTCGAAAGTCTTTAGTCAAAGCAGAATGATAATTAGAAAAGAATTTCTGATGTATCATCAACTGAATTATGACTTTCAGATCGAGATACATAATGATAAGTGATTGTGTTTGATATATTTTTATATCCACAACTCATCTGGAATATTGTTTGACTGAAAGATTGAATTACATGATAACTTGCCATTGAAGGATATTTTGATAATTTTTCATCAAAATTTCAAATCTTTTGAGTAGTCATGACATATTTCTAGACGTCAATCTTGACTTGTGGATGTTGCTCCAAGAATTGATTTTAATGATCACAAATTATTTGAGGGGACTACTAATGTATTTTCTATCTTTGGAGATTATTTTTGTAATGTTTCAGGTAGTCCAAGAGATTGGATTTGAAAAGCTTTATCAGATGTGCCAAAAGTTGAAGTTTCAGTAAGTTGAAAATTTTTTTGAAGACTTTTGAGAGTGTCCAAATTGATTTGAATCTACTTGAGAGTATTTGAAAGTATTCTGATAAGTTTTAGACCTTAAATGCATAAAAAATTAGATTAGAATAAAATGGGATGACCCATCTGGGTCTTCCTCTTTTGTTGGAGATGGGTCATCCTCTTTCATTGGACAGCCGGCACAGATGGGTCATCCTCTTTCATTGGATGGTCATCCTCTTTCGTTGGACAGCCGGCACGCTTCATTTTGGCTCATAGCATGTAGTGGGACAACCCACCTGGGATGACCCATGTGATTGGGATGACCCACCTGGGATGACCTCTGAGACCCTGAGACCAAAATAGAAAGTTAAACTTTCTGTCTGACCTATTGGGACATCCTATGGGTCATCCCAATGCCAGTGGGATGCCCCATGGGATGTCCCATTCTGGGCGAGCTGTGTAACGACTAGTTTTCAGCCTATTTTTGGTGTATTTAATATGCATTAAACACTCTTCAACGGCTCAAAACCAACTCTAAGATATTCTTAAGGGTAGATAGTGATTATAAAAGCTCTCTTGAAGAGAAAAATTATAAGTTTTGTTAGCATTAAAAGCTCACATCTGTGAAAAGCTCATTCAGCCCTAAAAGAGAGAAAAGAAGCATTCAATCACTTCACCAACCACTTTCCAGCAGCAATCAAGTATGGAATTCATTTAGGGTGTTTAGCAAAAGCTACTTTCACTTGAGTATTGCATTTATTTTGCATTCATTATATCTATTTAAGGGGATTGTGTACTGAATTTTTTGTACTCTATTTTTTTGAAATTGTATTTATATTTTTGAATTTTGGGAGGTTTCAAAACTCATTTGGATTGATCCAAACCCTGAATCAGATTGTTGAGGGTTGGCTTGTACTCAAAAAATAAGTATTTTTGCTTGGATAGCAAGGATCAGAGTGTCCGACATGTTATAATTTTGAATCCATTTAGTGGATTGAATTCTCAAATAGGGACTTGGGGAATGGATGTAGGTGCAAGGTTGGCACCGAACCACTATAAATTCTTGTGTTTACTGTACTTACTTCTCTTTATTTGTTCTTTGTGCCATTTACTTACATTTCTTCTTTTGTGTTTGAATTTATTTTTATTGAATATCAACCCACGTCACTCGATCTCTTTAGCATATTATTTTAGTGCACTAATCTTTTAAAATTTTAAAAAGATCCAATTCACCCCCCTTCTTGGGCTCCATTTCTAGACAACAAGTGATATCAAAGCTCGATGCTCTAGTCCTTACTTGATTTAACCATCAAGAGCTAAAGATCTATGGCAGTCTAATTTGACACATCTCTAGCTGAGGGGCAATCTACAAATTGACCTTCACTTTTCAATGGGTCAAACTACACCTATTGAAAAGCTTGGATGAAAATTTTTATACAAACACTTGACTATGACATATGGATTATCATAGTAAATGGACCACACACACCCACTAAATTAATTGATGATGTGTCTCTTCCTATGTCGGAAGGTGAATGGGATAAAATTGATAAGAAAATGGCTCAGCTCAATGCTAAAGCCATGAATATTTTATATTATACTTTAGATGCTAATAAATTTAATTGTATTTCCATATGCAATTCAGCTAAAAAAATTTGAGATAGATTAGAAGTCACACATGAAGGCACAAACCAAATAAAAGAATCTAAGATCAATATGCTTGTGCACAACTATGACCTATTTAAAATGAAATCTGAAGAATCAATAACTCAAATGTTCGTTTGTTTCACTGACATCATAAATGGTTTAAAAAGTCTTGGCAAATATTATTCTAACAGTGATCTTGTGAGAAAAGTGCTCAGATCCTTACCAAGATCATGGAAGGCAAAAGTCACTACAATCCAAGAGGCTAAGGATTTGAATACTTTATCATTGGAGGAGCTATTTAGATCCCTCATGACTCACGAACTAACCATGAAGCAACACATTGAAGAAAAAACTAGAAAAAAGAGGACCATAGCCCTCAAGTCGACAGCTCAGGAAGAAGAAGACACAGAAAAATCAGATAATAGCGAAGAAGATGAAGACTTGGCTCTGATCATCAGAAAGCTTAGACACTTCATGAGAAGAAAAAGATAAGGGACAAGAAGAAGATTACTAGTCAAGGGGGAGCCGAGCAAAAAAAAAAAAAATGGAACAGCCCATCATCTGCTATGAATGCAAAAAGTCAGGCCATTTCATATCAGAATGCCCCTAGCTCAAGAAAGGTCAAAAGAAGTTCAATAAGAAGAAGACCATGATGGCTATATGGAGTGACAGTGATGACTCCATCACTGACGAAGAATCTCATGAAGAAACCAACCTGTGCCTTATGACACATGAAACTAAGGTATCATCCGAAACTTAATCTGAATTTACTTATGATGAATTGTTAGAAGCTTTTCATAAACTTTTAAATGACCTAAAAGAATTAGGTACTAAAAATAAAAATCTAAAATCAAGATACCATGCATTAACTAAGAAAAATGAAGAAGTTGATAAGAAAAATAAAGAATTAGAACTAAAGAATCAGTCTCTAATAAAAGAAAAGGATGAACTTTCTAATCAAAATGAAATTCTTGTAAAAGAAAATCAAGATCTAAAGGAAGAGATAACCAAGTTGAAACCTATAGTTGATAGATTTACACTAAGTTCAAACAAACTTCGAATGATTATTGATAGTCAAAAAGCTGTATATGATAAAGCTGGACTTGGCTATAACACTAAAAAAATAAAAATTTTTGAAAAATATTTTTATCAATACATCAAAATTGCCAAATATCACTTATTTTAAATATGGCAAGGTACGACACAAAGCTTATGTATGTTTATCAAATAAATTTGATGATAAAAATATTAAAAAAATATGAGTTTCAAAAGAAACCATTGTGACTAACCCCAAAGGACCCAAGTTAGCTTGGGTACCTAAGGTTAAAACTTGTGCATGGGTATCTTGCTTCTCAAGCAACAAAATGAAAGTGATATTTTGATAGTAGATGCTCAAGACACATGATTGGTGATGAATCTTAATTCATCACATTGGAAGCCAAAAATGGAGGGATGGTCACCTTTGGAGATAATGACAAAGAAAAGATCATTGGTATGGATAACATTGATATCACTCCCTCTATTTGCATTGAAAATATTTTACTTGTAGATAGTCTTAAGCATAACCTTTTAAGTATTAGTCAATTATGTGATAAAGGTTACAAAGTAATTTTTGAATCATCTATGTGCATTATAACTAGTCTTTTTGATGATAGCACTAGATTCATTGGGTATAGGCATGGCAAGATTTTCATGGTTGATTTGGATAATCTTTTCATGAAAAACATGCAATGTCTTGTGGCCATGAATGCTAAAATCAATGAGACTAATTAGCTTTGGCACCGTAGGCTTGCACATATTAGTATGCATACACTTTCTAAAATCATTAACAAAGATTTAGTTGTTGGTTTGCCAAAAAATAATTTTGATAAAGACAAAATTTATGATGCATGTCAATTAGATAAATAAACAAGAGTTTCTTTTAAATTTGAAAATATTATTTCAACTTTTAAACTACTAGAACTCTTGCATATGGATTTATTTGGTCCTACAAGGATAACTAGTCTAGGAGGAGAAAGATATGATTTTGTAATCATTGATGATTTTTCATATTTTACCTAGATTTTATTTTTAGCTTCTAAGGATGAATCATTTTCAGTATTTTTCAAGTTTTGTCGAAAAGTTTCAAATGAAAAAGGTTTGTCAATGAAGGGAAAAACTGCCTTTTTCCTTATAGGATCTTCCAGATTTCATCAAATCTGGGGCAGAATAATTTTTTTTAAAAAATTTATCCTATTTTTATTTTAGATCTAAATATCTAGATCTAATTTTATTATCTAATATTAATTCAAAAATAAATCTAAAAATATGAGAAAACATGAAATACCTCAAGGATAATTTGATTACCCTGTAGATGATCGCAGCAAGCCTGAGGTTCTGATTTAGCCACGCAATCGCCTGACCTCTACCAGTATCCACTTAGGTAAGAGCTAGATCATCTTCTCCTCATAATTCTTTGCTCCAAAAATCAGAACTAAATCTGATTAGGAAGATCTTCAAAAGTCTTCCTGAAGTTCGAGCAGCAGCCTGTCGAAGAAGTCCTGCAGCCTTCCTGTTCAAGGCATCACCACGCCTTAGACCTTTGCCAGATGGATGTCCAACTCCGTGGACATAAAGAGGAGAGGGAGAGCTATAGATGGGATGTGGAGAAGAAGAAAGGGGGTAGCAGATTTGATGGGTTTGGTGTAAAATCTTGAAACCCTAGGCGTAGACAGGGTTTATATAGACCTTGCTGCGCTGCGCAGTGCCACATCATTCGACCAATCAAAAAATTTTAATAAATTCAAAAAAATTTTGATTGATGGAGTGATGTCATCTGATTACATCAGATAAGAACCCCCACTCACTCTCCTATGTTGGCACCATCTTTGGATAAGCACAAAGGAAGGTTGGCGCCAACAAGTCCATGTTGATCAAGACTCTTCATCCTTATCCATTTGGGGTGCCCACTTAATCCAATTGGGCTCATGCCATAATCTGATTATGGTACCCAATTTAATGTGGTTTTGGCATGTGGACACTCCACAAAAACCCTCCAATGAGCTCTCTTCAGTTTAATACCCATATATCAATATTTGACAGATGTCCTAAAATGAAAATGGCAAGTGACAGAAATTAGCAGGTGTTGTCTTAAATTCATCTCATGAATTAAGACAAGGCTTTTCTGAGCTGGACAAGCTTTATTTAGACTAAAAAAAATCTTCTCAAGGTTCTCTGGGTGAGTCAAATCATATTTGGCTCAGTCGAGATAGAAAAGATTACATGAGGAGAAAGTTAGGCTCAATCATGTGCTAGCACGATTTCCTTGAACCTAATTGGATCTAATCCAAATCAATTGGGCTAGCCCAATTGATGATGTCCAGATCCTAACCCTTGTTAGTGTGACCCAGTTAGATTCAATTTTGCATGGTAATGAGACATGTCATGATCTCATCATCGACATCATCGAAACTCCTTTCGATGGACCAAAACTCTTCTGATTTAGACAATTAGAATGATCGATCATCAAGATCATTCTAATTGCTCTCAAAATCCATCAATAACACCTAGCAGTATATTGTGGCAATCCATCAAAACTAAAGATGAACCTCTCAGTGCAGCTACCTATGTGATTGAGTTCCTCTATCATGAGTCCCGACTGAATTAGGGTTAAGGTGAACTCGTTAAACCCAACATCAGTCATATGAATCAATCGATCGATCTGAGTCCAATGTGAAACTCCAATGAAAAACTCTTTTCCATTATTTCACTCTGCAATGGCCATGGGCTTAAGGACTCGATCTTTCGATCATCATAGGACTACTCCTCTTGTCTATCGAGGTTGATAGATCCCATCTTGGTGCGATCTGGTTCCTACAATGAATATGCTACAGCCAACATACACCTCAGGGTTTCGAATGGCTAAGAGAACGAGTTATGGTATAGTCAAACTATAACACACTCAAGGTGAACTGTCGATGCACCTCAGGTAAAAAACTAGACACACAACTGCAGCATCGAGCTAGTCATCGATGAGAAGGTAGACTTCTTTATGACTGCTCGAGGTGGTCATGCTCAGTACTCTCATTCTCAACGAATATCTATACTCTCGCTTCGATGTCTCCACACCATACACTCAAGACACATCTACCCTAAGGAAGCGATCGTATACCAACCTTCCGGATCGATCACCATCCTCATGATGATCCTATGGTCAGGAGCTGTTTATAAGTTAGTTATGTAAATTCATGTCTTAAATTTTCAACTCTTGAAAATATCAATTGACATTCCTGCTAACTTAAAGGATGTATCACAAACACAATGTACACAATGTGATAGAAGAATAACCCATTTATTGATTTATAGTCAAAATTATAAATTTATCCTTAGATTTGTATAGGAATGTATCAGCCAATCTGACATCTAGGGCACACATCTAACAAACTCCCACTTGACCTAATGCCAATTGGCTACATATCTAAGTCCCATCTTCTCAAGGTGGGTTTCGATCTTTTGTTGGCCTAATGGCTTTGTCAGTGGGTCTGCCACATTGTTTGTGGAGTCGACTCTCTTAACCTCGACATAATCCTTTTCGAGGTAATCACGGATCAGATCGAATCACCGCTCGATGTGCTTGAACTTCTGATAAGACCTTGGCTCCTTAGCTAGGGCTATGGTGCCATTATTGTCGCAGTAAAGAGGGATGACATCTGATGACATCACTCCAAGCTTTGCGGTAAATTTTTTGTACCATAATGCCTCCTTCGCAGCTTCCGATGCAGCAATATACTCTGCCTCCATGGTGGAATCAGCAATCACCGTCTGCTTGAAACTCTTCCAGCTAACTACACCACCATTGCAAATGAACAGACTCTCAGATGTCGACTTTCGATCATCTATATCAGACATAAAGTCTGAGTCTGTATATCCTTGAATCTGGAGTTTTCCATTCCTAAAGACTAGAAACATATCCTTAGTCCTTCTGAAGTACTTAAAGATACATTTCATAGAAGTCCAGTGCTCTTCACCTAGATTCGACTGATATCTGCTTGTGACACTCACAGCATGGGCTATATCAGGTCGTGTACATAGCATGGCATACATGAGGCTCCCTATTGCCGAAGCATAAGGGATTTTGCTCATGCGTTCAATCTCCTCAGGTGTGCTAGGGCACATCTTCTTGGAGAGATGAATGCCATGTCTAAAAGGTACTGAACCTCTTTTGGAATTTTTCATGCTAAACCTTTTTAGCACCTCCTCTATGTACATCTTCTGTGAAAGTCCCAGCATCCTATTTGGTCTATCTCTATAGACCTTAATACCCAGTATAAAAGATTCCTCTCCTAGATCTTTCATAGAGAACTCCTTAGACAACCATACTTTGACTGAGGTCAACAAGGGAATGTCATTCTCAATCAGGAGGATGTCATCTCGTACAATACGAGAAAGACAACTGCGCTTCCACTGATCTTTTTGAACACACATGGTTCCTTCTTATTCTTGATGAAACCAAACATTTTGATCACATCATTGAAACGAGTATTCCAACTCTAAGATGCTTGCTTAAGTCCATAAATAGATCTTTGCAGCTTGCAGACCTTGTGATCATCATCACTGGATGTGAAATCAAGTGGCTGTTCCATATAGATATCTTTCTCAAGATATCCATTTAAGAATGTCGTTTTCACGTCCATCTGTCATATTTCATAATCAAAATAGGCTGCAACAGCAAGCAATGTACGGATGGATTTTAGCATGGCTACAAGCGAGAAGGTATCCTGATAGTCAATGCCTTCGTGCTGACTATAACCTTTCGCTACGAGCCTAGCCTTGAATGTCTCTACATTCCCATCTGCACCTATCATTCTCTTGAAGATCCATTTACACCCAATAGATACAATACCTTCAGGTGGATCTACCAAGGTCCAGACTTGGTTTGAGTGCATCGAGTCAATTTCTGATCTCATTGCCTCTAACCATTTTTTGGAGTCGATATCTGATATCGCCTCATCATAGATCTTGGGAACATCACCATGAGCCCCATTTTCTATGAGGAACATTTCCTCTACATCCTCTTGTATGGTACCTAAGTACCTTTCAGGAGGATGGAAAACCCTAGTCGATCTATGAGTGGAAGAGGTTGTGTTAGGACTGGTTCTAATTGATTTGGTTCCTCAAGTTCTTTAGCTCGTTGCTCTGGGGAGACATTCTCCTTGAGCTTAATTATTCTTCGGATGCCACTATCTTGAATAAACTATTTTTTAAGAAAAATAGTATTTCGACTCACAATCACATTGTGGTCCTTCGAAATATAGAAATAGTATCCTAATGACTCTTTAAGATATCCTATGAATCGAGCTCTAAAAGATCTGAACTCTAACTTGTCTGCCTTCTGTCTCTTGACATGAGCCGGACAACCCCAAATTCTAAGATGATTCAGACTTGGCTTCTTACCATGCCATATCTCATATGGTGTGGTAGGAACGGTTTTAGAGGAAACTCTATTCAATACATATATTGCTATCATGAGATAATGTCCCCAAAGAAACTCAGGGAGATCTGTGAAGCTCCATGTAATGGACCATATCTAATAGGGTCCGATTTCTCCATTCTGAAACCCCATTGAGTTGTGACATTCCAGGTGGAGTCCATTGAGAGACTATGCCATTATCTTTAAGATAGTCTAAGACTCCCGACTAAGATATTCACCTCCTCGATCTGATCGAAGAACCTTAATGGGCTTTTTTGTTTGTTTTTCTACTTCATGTATGAATTCTTTGAACCTTTCAAAGGCTTCAGACTTATATTTCATTAGAAACACATATCCGTACCTAGACATATCATCAGTAAAGATAATGAAGTAGACATAGTTGCCTCTAGCTGGCACATTAAATGGGCCGCACACATCCGTATGTACTAGGGCAAGTAGGTCTGTGGCCCTTTCCCCATGTCCCACAAAAGGGAGTTTGATCATTTTGCCTTGAAGGCATGATTCATAAACTGGATATGACTCGAAAGTCAACGGACTTAACAGCCCATATTTCCCACTTTGTAAACCCTGTCTTCCGCTATATAACCTAGCCTTAGGTACCACAGATACCTATTATTTAGACTATCTCTAGGCCTTTTAATTCCTATGGCATTCACATTTTGCTCGATATTAAATACAGATACATTAATATGTAGCTGATAGAGACCGTTAATATGAAAACCATTTGCAACTTTATTATTTTCATAAAATATGTTACAATGGTCTTTATGAAAGCTAATCACATAGCCTTCTTATGCTAAACATGAAACAGAAATCAAATTCCTGCTTGCTGCAGGCACATAATAACAATCTCTAAGAAATAAATCTAATCCTAACGGTAATCGTAAAGGGTAGGTTTCCACGGCAACAACAGTAACTCTTGCTCTATTTCTGACGCGTAGGATCATCTTCCCATCCCTCAGCCTCCTGCTCTCCTCAAGACCCTACATAGAAGTGCACAAATGAGCACTAGAACCAGAGTCAAGCACCCAACTGGATGCAGAAGAAACTGTAAGATTAGATTCTAAAATGAGCATATCTCCAGAAGGACCATCCTTCTTATTCTTCATGGTGGCCAGGTACTGAGGATAGTTCTGCTTCCAAAGGCCATCTGATTGGCAGTGGAAATATTTTTTCTTTTCAGCAGCCTTCTTCTTCGGTTCTATCTTCTTCTTCTTTTCATCCACCTTCTATTTCTTCGTAGACTTCTTTTTCTTTCCAAAAGACTTTATCTTGAAAGAAGTCCGCTCCACAATAAGAACTGAGCCTTTTGAACCCTTCATAGAAAGCTCAACCGTAACCAGCATGTTCATTAACTCGGCCAAGGTACACTACATCATATGCATATGGAAGTTCATGATGAACTGACTGTATGCATTAGACAATGACTGAAGGATCACATCAGTCTGAAAATCTTTGTCTAAGATGACACCGAGCTTCTCAAGCTCCTCAAGATCCTTGATCATTGTCAAACAATGATCTTGGTCTGACTGTCCATCATGCATTTTAGCCTTAAAATATCTTTGACAGACTTGATACTTGGCTGCACGACTTTGTTCACCAAACAACTCTTGTAGGTGAGCCAACATTTGGCGGGTAGTCAAAATGTTCTCATGTTGGCACTGCAAGTCATCAGATATTGCACCCAACATGTAGTACCTTGCTTTGTTATCATCATCCGTTCACTTTTTCAGAGACGCTCTCTATTCAGCAGTCGGACGTGCTGGCATGGCAGGTGGGTCCTGATCCAAGACATGAGTCAATTTTTTAAAATTCAAAATAATTTTGTAGTTCCTCAACCAGTCTTTGAAATTGGGTCCAGTCAATCTGTGGGTGTCTTATATTTTGGTCAGGGGGTTGGACGCAGATATATTTTCTGTAGAGAGTCAACAGTTTCTAGTTAGATTTTGTAATCAGACTTAACCAATTTATTTAGAAATTTTATTTTTAAATAAATTAGGCTCTCACTATTTTCTCATATCCCTACACTCCCTTGGTAGAGATGTGAAAATCTCCATGATTAGTGATTTCTAGTGGGTGGTGCGGTCTCACCGACTGGCTCATTACCTCACTTAATAGTTATTGGTGATGGGTCAACCGATGAGTGGACAACTCTTGTCCAATGATTCTCTAATCATAGTGCACCCAAAACTTGATCTCTAATTCATGAAGCTTACCGTGCCTGGAATATTGCTCCAATCTTTAGTTAAGTCAAATACACCATTTGCACGAACTAGATTCCTGATTGGGTCCCTCACCGTATCCGAAATATTAAGCCCAACCCATCCTCTAATTCGTAGCATCCAATGCCTAATGGACATGGTTGCGTCTTCTCAGTGCAACTGAGCCACTGTATCCAATCGAGAACAATCAACCCCGGAAAGGGCCCGCACATCCACAATGGTGGAAGACCTAGACTTAATATTTTCTTAGGAAGATTTGATTTAGGTCTCATTAAACTTGATTTGACATAGTCATAACAATTATGACTAACCTAGTGGCATGGGTTAGCTCGAATTGTTAGCCACCTCAAATCAAAATTGGGTCGACACATATGGCCAGATAAGTGAGACCGATGGAAGGGATATGCTATTAACTCAACAAGAATGCATTCGAGTCGAGTAGCTCCCAATTAAAAATTAGTCGGTCGAATCTGCCCAACTTTCCTTAGACACCAAATTGTCGAAGCAGAACTAATTGGGTTAGCCTACAATCCAGGCTCTAACCACTGAGCCAAATTAGGTCTTAAATTGATCGAGTCACATCTAAATATGATTCGACCTTGACCCAGACTTAATCCTATTAGGCTGGTCAATTATTAGCTTTCATGATCCCACCTAACCAACTGTTGATTTGATTTGATCAACCGCTAGACCTAATTGAGCTACCCAAGCCCAAACTCAATTTTATGAAAATGACCTAGATCTGAAATTCTTAATTTTAGACCTAATTTAGTTACATAAGCTTAATACATTAATTAAGTTTGGGTTCATAAACAAAACATGTAAAATAAATCCTAGGGTTTCAGGATCTAGGGTTTTGCAGAAAAGTAAGTTTTGATTTCTGATTAAGGTTGAACGCGCAGCACCCCTACACATCATAAAAATATCTCATTGAATAAGAGGAGAGGGCCTTTAAATCCTACTTTGTTCTTATGATCGGACGGCTATGAGGAACACCTTAATCAAAAATATAAATTTAACTACAAAACTAGTTAGATCTAAATTTACATATCACATATACAATTTAAGATCTAACTAATACATGCTTTGCATACATCTCATGTATCAAAAATTGATCTAATTAACATGCTTTCAAATTTAATACATCATATGTAACATCTGAAAAATAAAATTTAAATTAAACTATTCAACATAAAATTTATTCTAGACAGTTACTAGAATAATTCTACAACTAGTCTAGGCATGCAACAGATCAATCTTATGTAATAATTAAAATTTTATTTTTTATTTTTTGATCTAATTATAATATTTATAATATCAAAAAAATAGAAAATAAATTAGATCTAATTCATATTTTAATCACATTAAAATATAAACTTACAAAAATATTCATAGATCAAACTATTCCTAGTCTAGTCATGCATCTCATGTATGTTAGATCTTCTCAGATTTAATTTTAAATATTTTAATTTTAGATCCTATCATATCTGATGTTATATCTAAAATTATTTAATATTAGATAAATTAAAATTAAAATTAGATCTAAATTAGATCTAAAACTGAGCCATCAACCTGGCTCTGATACCCGTTGAAGGGAAAAATCACCTTTTTTCTTGTAGGATCTTCCAGATTTCATCAAATCTGGGATGGAATAATTTAAAAAAAAAATTTATTCTATATTTATTTGAGATCTAAATCTATAGATCTAATTTTATTATAAAATATTAATTTAAAAATAAATCTAAAAATATGAGGAAACATGAAATACCTCAAGGGTAATCTGATTACCCTGTAGATGATCGCAGCAAGCCTGAGATTCTGATTTAGCCACACAATCACCTGGCCTCTACCAGTATCCACTCAGGTAGGACCTGGATCATCTTCTCCTCATGATTCTTTGCTCCAAAAATCAAAACTAAATCTGATTAGAAAGATCTTCAAAAATCTTTTTGAAGTTGGAGCAGCAGCCTGTCGAAGAAGTCCTGCAGCCTTCCAGTTCAAGGCATCACCACGCCTTAGACCTTTGTCAGATGGACATCCAACAACTTGGACATGAAGAGGAGAGGGAGAGCTACAGATGGGATATGGAGAAGAGGAAAGGGGGTGGCATATTTGATGGGTTTGGTGCAAAATCTTGAAACCCTAGGCACAGACAGGGTTTATATAGACCCTGCTGCGCTACGCAGTGCCACATCATTCGACCAATCAAAAAATTTTAATAAATCCAAAAAAATTTTGATTGATGGAGAGATATCATATAATCACATCAGATAAGAATCTCCACTCTATCTCCTATGTTGGCACCATCTTTGGATAAGCACAAAGGAAGGTTGGCGCCAACAAGTCCATGTTGATCAAGACTCTTCATCCTTATCCATTTGGGGCGCCCACTTAATCCAATTGGGCTCATGCCATAATCTAATTATGGTGCCCAATTTAATATGGTTTTGGTATGTGGATACTCCACAAAAATCCTCCAATGAGCTCTCTTCAGTTTAAGACCCATATGTCAATATTTGACAAATGTCCTAAAATAAAAATGGCAGGTGACAGGAATTAGCAGGTGTTGTCTTAAATTCATCTCATGAATTAAGACAAGGCTTTTCTGAGCTGGACAAGCTTCATTTAGACTAAGAGAAATCTTCTTAAGATTCTTTGAGTGAGTCAAATCATATTTGGCTCAGTCGAGATAGAAAAGATTACACGAAAAAAAGTTAGGCTCAATCGTGTGCTAGCACGATTTTCTTGAACCTAATTGGATCTAATCCAAATCAATTGGGCTAGCCCAATTGATGACATCCAGATCCTAATCCATGTTAGTATGACCCAGTTAGGTTCAATTCTGTATGGTAATAAGACATGTCATGATCTCATCATCGACATCATCGAAACTCTTTTCAATGGATCAAAACTCTTCTGATTCAGACAATTAGAATGATCGATCATCAAGATCATTCTAATTGCTTCCAAAATCCACCAGTGACACTTAGCAGTATATGGTGGCAACCCATCAGAACTGAAGATGAATCTCTCGGTGCAGCTACCTATGTGATTGAGTTCCTCTATCATGAGTCCCGACTGAATTAGAGTTAAGGTGAACTCATCAAACACAACATCATTCATATGAATCAATCGATCGATCTAAGTCTGATATGAAATTCCAATGAAAAACTTTTTTCTATTATTTCACTCTACCATGGCCATGGGCTTAAGGACTCGATCTTTCAATCATCAAAGGATTACTCCTCTTGTCTATCGAGGTTGATAGATCCTATCTTGGTGCGATCTGGTTCCTACAATGAATATGCTACAGCCAACATACACCTCAGGGTTTTGAATGGCTAGGAGATCGAGTTATGGTGTAGTCAAACTATAACATACTTAAGATAAACTATCGATGCACCTCAGGTCAAAGAACTAGACACACAACTGCAGCATCGAGCTAGTCATCAATGAGAAGGTAGACTTCCTTATGACTGCTCGAGGTGGTCACACTCAGTACTCTCATTCTCAATGAATATCTGTACTCTCATTTTGGTATCTCCACACCATAGACTCAAGACACATCTATCCTAAGGAAGCGATTGTACACCAACCTTCCGGATCGATCACCACCCTCGTGATGATCCTATGGTCAGGAGCTGTTTATGAGTTAGTTATGTAAATTCATGCCTTAAATTTTTAACTCCTGAAAATATAAATTGACATTCCTACTAACTCAAAGGATGTATCACAGACACAATGTACACAATGTGATAAATGAATAACCCATTTATTGATTTATAGTCAAAATTATAAATTTACCCTTAGATTTGTACAGGAATGTGTCAGCTAATCTGGCATCTAGGGCACACATCTAACAGTAAATTATTTCTATTCGAAATGACCATGACACTGAATTTGAAAATAAAAATTTTGAAAAATTTTATGATGAAAAAGGCATAGATCATAATTTTTCAGCACCTAGAACACCTCAACAAAATGGGATTGTTGAGAGAAAAAATAGAACTCTAGAAGAGATAGACCATACCATGCTATGTGAAAGCAAGCTTTCAAAGTACCTTTGGGCAGAAGCAATTAACACAGCATGTTACATTTTAGACCATGCCTTAATAAGATCAATTTTAAAGAAAACACCTTATAAATTATGGAAAGATAGAAAACCTAATATAGGTTACTTTCATATTTTTGATTGCCGATGTTTTATTTTGAATAATGATAAAGATAGCCTAGGTAAATTTGATGCTAAATCTAATGAAGCTATCTTTCTTGGCTACTCCAATTTTAGCAAAGCCTTTAAAGTATTTAATAACAGAACACTAGTAGTGGAAAAGTCAATTCATATTATCTTTGATATAATTAATGATCTTCTATCAAGGAAGAGAGAGTGTTGATAATGCAGGTATCATAGAAGATGGAATGAAAGAGCTCACCCTCAATGATTCAAATAAACAAAACAAAGATCAGATGGATGAAAAATAAGAGGATGAAAGAATTAATGATCAGAACATTCAAGAACAACCTCCAGACACAGGTAATCTCTTAAGGAAATGGAGGTATGTCCATAATCACCCTAGAGAATTAATAATTGGTGATCCGACACAAAGAGTAAGAACTAGATCCTCACTTAGAGATGTTTGCAACTATGTAGCTTTTGTTTCACATCTAGAACCTAAAACAATGGATGAAGCTGAAAAAGATCATAATTGGATAATAGCCATGCAAGAAGAGTTAAATCAATTTGAAAGAAATAATGTATGGACACTAGTTGCTAGACTTAAAAATCACCCTATAATAGGAACTAAATAAGCATATAGAAATAAATTAGATGAAGATGAAAATGTAATAAGAAATAAAGCAAGATTAGTTGCTAATGGATATAATCAACAAGAAGAATTGATTTTGATGAAATATTTGCTTCTGTTGCTAGATTAGAAGCCATAAGAATGCTACTTGCTTTTGCTTGCTTTATGAATTTTAAATTATTTCAAATGGATGTCAAGAGTACTTTTCTAAATAGATATATTGCTGAAGAAGAATATGTAGAACAACCTCCTGATTTTGAAAATTATAAACTTTTAGATCATGTATTTAGGTTAAACAAAGCTTTATATGGGTTAAAACAAGCTCCTAGAGCTTGGTATGAAAGATTAAGTAAGTTTTTATTAGAAAATAGATTTTCAAGAAAAAATGTTGATCCTACTCTTTTTATAAAAAGAAAGAACAAAAAAATTCTTGTTATACAAATATATGTTGATAACATTATATTTGGATCTACTAATAAAGATCTGTGTCAAGAGTTTGTCAAGCTCATGCAGGGGGTGTTCGAGATGAACATGATGGGAGAACTAAATTTCTTCCTCAGACTCCAGATTAAATAAATGAAGGAAGGAATATCCATCATCCAAAGTAAGTACATAAGAGAATTATTAAAAAAATTAAAATGGAGAGCTCAAAAATTATAAGTACACTTATGACCCCTTCCTGTAAATTAAAAAAAGATGAGCATGATAAAAATATTGATTCAAAGCTTTATAGAGACATGATAGGTTCTTTATTATATCTAATTACTAGTAGACCTGATATAATATTCAGTGTATATATGTGTGCTAGATATCAATCAAATCCTAAGAAATCTCACTTAAATACTGTTAAAAGGATCTTTAGATACTTAAAAAGAATACAAAACCTAGGTCTTTGGTTTTCAAAATAATTTTCTATGGACTTAATAGGTTACTGATAAACACTTAATTTAAGTCATTTAAAGTAGAAAATTATAGTTAATTTATTTTATTTATTAAAAATTTGATGCTTCTTTTTATGTTTTACAGGAAAGATAATCGCCGATACAAAGAGTCTGATTCATAGATCAAAAAGACTCAAGTTTGAAGAAAATTGGACTTAAAATAAAATTAAAATAAAAGAAGGATGCATACGGTATTATAGAAAATGAAGATACTATGCAAGAAATCCAAAAGGGATATAGGCATCATTTTAAAGAAATAAAAGTTTCTTTTTGGTAATCAAAAAAAAAGGGAGCACTTCCTAATAGCTAATGTGGGTGTGGGCGAGCGGCAGCGTGCGTAGGCACGAGAGCGGGTGAGGCAGCAGGCGCGCGGGGTTCATGGGAACAGACGGGCAATGGATTGAAAATTAAAGGAAAAAAATATATATTTGAAAATACTTCAAGAGGAAGAATTTATATTTTCTTTATCTGCTTGTGATCTTTCCATCTCATCCATCCATCTTTTAGTCCTTAATATTTTCTTTAGTCCCACATCGAAAAATTATGTAAAACTCCTCCCTCCTAACACCTATAAAAAGACTTTTGTACTCCCATTAGAGGGAGAGCCCAGAAATTCTTCTAGAGCCTTGCATAGAGGAATAGAAAGGGACTACTCCATGAGCAGCTAGGCTAGCAGTCTCGGGAGTGGAGAAGAAATTTTGTAACGATATAGAGTGGGTTTATTGTTCTAAACTTTCTTGTATTTCTTTATATGCAATAAAGATTATGCTTTTTATTTAAATCATCATCAGTTCTTTATTTGCTCTCTTTCATATGCTTTTATTTATACTTTCCTGTTAGATTAATATTAGAAACAACTTTTACTTTATGGAGATACGCCATGATCTACGGATACGGGGCGTGCTGAGGAAAAAAGAGTTATTTATTTAGTACTTTCTGGAGATGCATCGTGATCTACGGGTACGGAATGTGCTGAGAAAAGATAGATATTTTTTTCTAAGATTAATCATATCTATTTAATTAAAAAAAGATACAACTCTGCTAGTGCAAAATTAATTCAAAACTCTCGAGCTCTTTATTTTCTAATTACATCAATTTTAAGATAATTTATTTTCTAAATCAAAACAATACTTCTTTCTTTTATTTTGTAATCTCAACTTAGCCCAAGGTCCCTGAGGATACGATCTCGACTCATCCTACCTACGTAGTAAGTAGAGTTATTTTTGGTGCTATCAACGACTACGCATCAGTTACTCAGATGTAGACTTTGCTGGATGCAAATTTGATAGAAAAAGTACTAGTAAAACTTGCTAATTTTTAAGAGTAAACTTAATTTCTTGATTTAGCAAGAAGCAAAATTCAGTGGCTTTATCTATGGTTGAGGTCGAATACATTGCAATTGAAAATTATTGTGCTCAAATCTTGTGGATTAAGCAACAGCTCATAGATTTTGATATTGAACTTAAAAATATCCTCATAAAATATGATAATACTAGTACCATCAATGTGATCAAAAATCTAATTCAACATTCTAGATCAAAATATATTAAAATTAAACATCATTTTATAAGAGAACATGTTTAAAATAATGACATAACACTTGAATACATAAACTCTGAAAATCAATTAGCTGACATTTTCACCAAAGAACTTAATGAAAGTAAATTTTGTGAAATTAGAAGAGAATTAGACATCTTAGACCCTTCTGCTTGAATTTTAATTATAATTTCACTCTCAAAATTTATTTAAAATTTTTTAGCTTCATTATCTTAATTTTGAGAGTCATCTATCATTTTTTGAAAATTTTTTAAGATAATTAAAAATCATCAATGCTATTCAGATAACTTCTTCGATTTTTTTTAATTAAAATATTCAATTAAAAATTATATCAAAATTTATCTAAACTCTCAATGACCCTCTTAAATCGATATGACTAATTTCAAATTTTTTAGTTTGAATTTTTTTTAAAATAATTTCTCCATCGCCTGATGCAACCCTAGATGGGGCAACCCATTTGTGTGGGTAGGCTCTCTTTAAGTGAGCCGACCTGAACCCTGTTCTATTAAAAAAAGTTTCGGGATATCTCAAATCCAAAGACTCTTCTTCTCCCTCTCGTCCCAACCTAAGAACCTCATCCTAGATCTCTCAAAAACCCCAAATTTCTCAAAACCGAGATCTACTCTCCCCAAATTTACTGCTGTCACGGCTCATTTTTTTGATTTTTCCAAATTTCAAATCCTAACCCTCAAATCCATAAGAAACTTTTCAAAAATCATCTTTTCCACTTAGTTTCACTTCAATCCGCATCTTTCTCCACCCTCTTAATCATTATCCACCCTCTTTTTGGGACATGGCCCTCAAAATGAGAATGCTACAAAGAAGGAAGTCAGTGAGATTCATGGAAGCAGAAGAAAGGAGGAAGAAGGTAGCATATGAACCGACCCAAGCATCCCTTCTAGTAACTCCAAGTAAGATTCCATTATCTGCAAGGAAGATTGCTTTGGGTAGAAATGTAGACGTCAAATTTTTGAGGCATGATGGTTTTTCAATTGGAGATAAACTAGTAAAGCAAGGGTGAAAATCTTTTCTAAATTTGTCTAAACTAGTTTAATTTTAATTTGGTGAAAAAGTTCTACTCAAATTTGGTTTTCACTGAGGATGTTTTGAGGTCTACTATAAAGGGAGTCTAAATTATCTTAAATGCACCTAGACTAAGTAGACTACTTCAGATGCCTTGTGAGGGTAGTTGTTTAGATGAATTGCCTATGAAGGAGATTGGATTTAGGACCATACTAGGGAGAGATGTTGTGGAAGGGCCTTGAAGATTGAGGCCAAAGATCTTAGTGTAGAGATGAGGCTACTCCACCACATGGTGTTTAGGATTTTCTTTCCCAGAGGGGGAAGATATGATCTGATGATGGAGAGAGATATTTGTCTGATGCACTATGTAGTTTCAGAAACTCCCCTGAACCTTTCCTTCGTGATGATAGATGCCATGAGAGAAGCCTTGAACAGATCCAATGCTCCCTTGCCCTATGATATGGCCCTATTGTTATTTTCAGAGAGTCAGGAGTCAGTTTTAAGAGAGAGATTGTTTGTAGACTGTCATATACTAACACCTACAACAACCACTCTCTTAGGTGAATGGGTTTTGTGAGAGTTGATGGTCGGTGGGCCAAAGGTCGAGCTGCAGCTGTTGAGGAGGAGAGTGATGAGGAGGAGGAGCATGCTGAGGGGAAGGGTCCATCTAGTATCAGAGCATGCTATTGAGAAAAGTGATCCATGGGTTTTGTGAGAGTTGATGGCCGATGGGCCAAGGGTCGAGCTATAGCTATTAAGGATGAGAGTGATGAGGAGGAGGAGCATGCTGAGGGGGAGGGTCCATCTTTTCTCTTGTCCAGGCTAAGTTCAGCTGATCACCATGTTTCAGAGCCTGAGGCAGGATCTTTAGTCAGAGTCCCCCCATCTAGTCATACCATGCCTACTTTCATCTTAGGGAATATTGATACGGGACAGCTTGTTGAGAGGGTAGCAAGGATCTTATCAGTCCAGCAGCAGTAGTTTTAGGATCAGATTCTACAGCAGCTCCATCAGTTTTAGTTGTACTAGGAGCGGATTCTACAGTAGGTACAGCAGCAGCCACAATAGTTTCACCCTGCCTCTTTGAGTGCCTTCCTGCTCTATCATTGGATTCGTCTATTATGCCACATATTTTCTTGTTGATGGAGCTTCTATCAGACTTGAGTATCAGATTGGAGGGTATGGAGAGCTTTCTTCTGAGATTCAGTGGCAGGATCTTTGATTTGGAGAGAGAGATCAGATAGATAGTAGATTCTTTCTCTACTCGCATGGGCTCATCAATTTCTTCTACACCACAGACAGATGATCTAGCTCGAAAGATAGACAGACTTCACTCATAGCTTTGCTCTTCTCTCGAGGTGATTAGGATAGATATCAGAGACTCCAAAAATTTTATGACAGCTGATCTGGATGGACTCAGACTTACTGTGAGGGAAATCTTGTCTCAGTTAGATAGTATTAGGACTCAACTTCAGTCTAGATCCTCTACATCTACTGAGCCTGTGCTCGTACAGCCCATTGCTTTTCGTCCTCCATCTTTTTCATCTCAGACCAAACCCTTCGATCGAGGATGAGGCTGATCTTGTGTTATCTATCTTGATTCTGTGCTCAATGCCTAGTCTCTTTGACTTTATCATTTTGTATTAGATTACTTAGTTATATTTTGTAGATTGAATATATGAGAGCTTTATGCTCATTATGACTCTTGTAACCTCTCTTTTGGTGTAAATGAATGAGGTTGTTTTCATTTGACTCATTTCTTTTTAGATAAATGAATGTTTATTATCATGTCTTTTTGGATGAATGAATGTCTATTATCATTTCTTTTTTGGATGGATGAATGAATGCTCTATTTCCTTGATACTTGACCTAACACCATGAAAATCTTATTCTCCTAGTTATTCTTGATGTCAAAAAGGGGGAGAAATAATGGTAAATGGTGAAAGTGGTGTATTTGTTATAAAAAGGGGGAGAAATAATGGTAAATAAAAAATAATAATGGTAAAGGGGGAGAAATAATGGTAAATAGTGAAAATGACGTAGTTGTTAAAATCTTTTACTTTTTTTAAGTTTTTTTTTTTAAAAAAAATTATGCTTTAATGCAGTAATCTATACTGATTCACCTATTTTTTTTAACTCTGATACATCATTTTTTTTTTACCTTCTTTTTGATAATATTTAAAAAATTACTCTGATCAACCTATTTTTTTCTTAAATACTCTACTAATCTTATTTTTGCACTGATACCAAATTGATTCGATACATTTATTTTTGATTCTTGCTCAATTTATCTCATTCTTATCTTAATATCAAAACAAGAAAAAGAGAAAGAATTATTTTCTTTCATATCTATTGCTCTAATACTAGAATCAAGGAAGAAAAAGAATTTACACTCTTTATATAAGAAAGGGGGAGATTTGTTTTCAAATGATCAAAATAATCTAATTCATGAAAGAAAGGAGAGGATTTTGATCGAATAAGAATAATTCTTAAAAATTCTCTAATTCCTTCACAAATGATTTTAGCTAAATGAATTAAATCATTAAAATTTACTAAAAATATGTATATCATGATCCTCTATGTTGAATCCTTGGCATAACTCTTCTAGTGCTTCACAAACTCAAATTCTTTGAGCTTTGAAGATATTTTTTATGTATACTTAAATATTTTGTCATCATCAAAAAGAAAGAGATTGTTACTCCAAGAATTGATTTTAATGATCACAAACTATCTGAGGAGACTACTAATATATTTTCTATCTTTGGAGATTATTTTTATGATGTTTCAGGTAGTCCAAGAGATTGGATTTGAAAAGCTTTATTAAGTGTGCCAAAAATTGAAGTTTCAGCAAGTTAGAGAAGTTTTTGAAGGCTTTTGAGAGTGTCCAAATTGATTTGAATCCACTTGAGAGTATTTAAAAATATTCTGATAAGTTTCGAATCTTAAATGCATGAAAATTTGGGTTGGAACAAAATGAGACGACCTATCTGGGTCATCCCCTTTCGTTGGGCAGCCGACATGCTTTATTTTGGCTCATGGCATGCAGTGGGATGACCCACCTGAGATAACCCATATGATTGGGATGACTCCTGAGGCCTTGAGATCAAAATAGAAAGTTGAACTTTCTATCTGACCTATTGGGATGCCCCATAGAACATCTCAATGTCAGTGGGATGCCTCGTGGGACGTCCCATTCTGGATAAACTGCGTAACGGCTAGTTTTCAGCCTATTTTTGATGTATTTAATGTGCATTAAATACTCTCCAATGGTTCAAAACTAATTCTAAGATATTCTCAAGGGCAGATAGTGATTATAAAAGCTCTCTTGAAGAGGAAAATCATAAGTTTTGCTAGCATTAAAAGCTCGTATCTGTGGAAAGATCATTCAGCCCTAAAAGAGAGAAAAGAAGCATTCAATCACTTCACCAACCACTTCCAGCAGTAATCAAGTGTATAATTCATTGAGGATGTTTAGTAAAAACTTTTTTCCTTTAAGTATTATATTTATTTTGTATTCATTGTATCTATTTAAGGAGATTATGTGCTAAATTTTCTGTACTCTATTTTTCTGAAATTGTATTTGGGTGTTTAAGTTTTGGAAGGTTTCAAAACTCATTTGGATTGATTCGAACCCTAAATCAAATTATTGAGGGTTGGCTTGTACCTAAAAAATAATTGTTCTTGCTTGGATTGCAAGGGTCAGAGTGTCTGATGTGTTGTAACTTTGAATCTATTTAGTGGATTGAATTCTTAAGTAGAGATTTGGAGAGTGGATGTAGGTGCAAGGTTGGCACCGAACCACTATAAATTCTTATGTTTGCTGTGCTTACTTCTCTTTACTTGTTATTTATGCTATTTACTTGTATTTCTTCTTTTATGTTTGAATTTATTTTTATTGAATTTCAACCTACTTCACTTGATCTCTTTAGCACATTGTTTTAGTATACTAATCTTTTAAAATTTTAAAAAGATCCAATTCATCCCCATTCTTGGGCTCCATTTTTGGGTAATAGTGGATTCATAAAAATTAAAAGAGTTTAATTTTAGAATCAATTTGAAAGAGTCCAAGTTGATTGGGACTCTTTGGGTAATCTAATCTCATCGAATTAGGATTACATCGAAAGTCTTGATCTACTGCTGGCTAGATTTGAAATCCAATGGATCACACACTTTGGGATTTAACCTTAGTCTGATCTAATTAGAGTTTAATATAAATTCTATGAGTTAATTAGATATGCTAGTACATTGTATTAACTCAAGTTCCTAAATTAGTTTAGATCAAAATATTTGAGCTAACCTAGACCAGTTGCCTTTGACCTAATGAAATTGGGTCAATTTAGATTGGATCCTTATCCAACTTGAAATAGTTTCAAGTGGAGAAGGACTCCTCTATGTGCACCAGAAGCCATGACAAAAATTGAATGCTACCCACCTCAATTTGGCATGTGAAATGGAGAGTCCTTCTTAAAGAAGGCTCTTAACTAATACACGTTGCTTTTATTTCTCAAACAGATAACCTATGATTTGATGCCAATTTAGTGTGGAATTTTTGTGGCACATAGAGGAGGAAATGTCCTTCTACTATAAGCATTTGATGCACCAAAAATTCTACATAGTGTATTTATTTGCCGCGTGAGAAGTTGGAGCACCAAAGGTTGGCGCCCCTTCATCTCCTATGATGTCCTTTGGTCCCCTATATATTTGGGATGTCCTATATGGCTACATACTATGATTTTGGGCTAAAACTAGAGAGGAGAAATGTAAAAATAATAAGAAAAATTTAAAAAAAAGTTGAGAAAAAGGTAAGGAAAAATTGAGTGGCAAAATTTGTAAGAAGGGTGGTGAGAAATTTAGCAAGAGTTGCTAGTGTGCCCTAGGTTTTAGTTTTTCCACATGTTGGAGCCAAAAATCAAATCTTATGTTGTGAGATATCTAAAAAGTATCTTCTTGACATGATCCTGGTGGCAAGCTTGGATGCGAGCTTTGGCACGATCGTACCATGAGTTCGAAGCTGGCAGTGTTCTTGAGAAGAAAAGGCTGTTGCAGCGCACTGGTTAGGAAGGACTTTGGCCAACTTTCATATGAATCACCATTGAAGGACTTCTACTTTAAAGTCTCATGGAGAACACCAATGTGTCACTTTTTTTTTTTGATGAAAGTAAAAATTCTATCTCTTTTGCATGCTTGTTTTTGTTTTATTGATATCGGCAAGATGATTCTAGGGTTTGAATTCCAGCTTGATAGTTTTATTTGATAAAGTATTGATTTATTTATTTTTAAAATTTTAAAAATCTCTTTCTACTATATGGTTAGAATCTAACAATGGTACTAGAGCCACTCTTGTCTAATTCGATCAAACAAGTGCAAAGTTGTAGCATAGAATCATTCTTGTTCATATATCCTGCCAAAAATGTTGCATTGATTTTTAGTATTGATCTTTAATCTCAAAAAATATTTTTGACTTCATATGTACCATGATTTTAAATTTTAATTATTAGAATTATAAATTTTTGATAATTTAGAATTTATTTTATCATGGTAGCTTCATGCTTAGATCGATGTATGGTTAAGGGTGTTATGCATGCCTAATAAGATTAGTGTTTGTTATATTATTTGAATATGCTTGTTATATGTTATAACTTCAAATTGCACCCTTGTTTGTTTTTGGCATGATTATATGATTGCTATTATATTTTATGATTGCATGTCAATTTACATAATTTGTAATGTACATTTTATGTAGTCATAGTTAGGATGTGCGGAGATCAGTTCAAAGTCTCTCTTAAAATTATATTAAGTAGTAATGTCGGGATTCATTTTTAATCAAAAGTTGAATTCTTTTAAGATCAATTGGTGTTGAGAAAAGTATGAAAGATGATTTTCTAATTAGATCCGTATGCTGGTCTGGTCAACTCTATTGGTATCTAAGAAAAATTATGGGGAGCCTCCCACCTACTGACCTGATCAATTTGATCTTATTGAATTTTGAACTTAGATTGAATAGTGATGTAAACATTACAAAGGCCTTCCTTCAAACTTGGTCAATAGAGTATGTCAAGATCTTAGTGAAATTGTTATGCTATCCATAAGGCTTACTATAGAAATTGATGTGATGTTGACCAAGTGCATTTTGATGCTTACGGCATATTTTGAATAGTGTTGCTTTGTTGTGCTATCTACAAGGGCATCATTGTTTAAGTATGACCATATGGGATTGAACGGTCAACTTAACTGGAACACTGTAGTTTGTTATGCTATCTGTAAGGCTATATATGTTCTAGAGGTCAGAGAGAAAATATTAAGAATTGAAGTTGTACAATTGGTAAAGAGTTACCTACTCTTGAACTCATGAATACTTGTGCTATTCACAAGGTGTTCGTGAGGAATAAGGATCTCAACCCCACTAAAAAATATTAGTATGCTTTTTGATTTTCATATTTGAGGGGTATGAAGTTTGATAAAATAATGGGAGACATCATTAGATAAAAGTTCTAGTCTTATTGTGCATGTCATCATGAGTTGTCTATTTATGTTATGTTCTTATTATTGTAGATTAACTACACACATGGTATCCTCACTTTCACTTAGAGGTATCCTAAATATAAATAAGTTGACCGGACCTAACTATGTCGACTGGTTAAGAAATTTGAAAATTATTCTCACTCAGAAGAAAGTCTCTTACATTCTGGATTCACTTGCCCCAGATTTTTTTGGAGAAGATGCTTTCGAGGAGGAAAGGGCCACATATAAAATATGGAAAGATAACAGTGTGACTGTCAAATGCATCATGCTTGCCTCCATGAGCAACGAGCTTCAAAGGTAGCATGAGGACATAGATGTTCCCTCTATACTCCTTAATCTTAAGGAGTTATATGGGGAATAAAATCGAACTACTCGATATGAGATATTAAAGTAGTTGTTCCGTGCCTGCATGACTGAAGACACCTCTATCCAAACGTATGTCCTAAAGATGATTGATTTGATCACTCATCTGAGATAGCTGAGCTTTGTCATGGATGGTGAACTAAGCTAGGATTTGATCTTGCAGTCTCTCCCTGACTCTTTTTCTTAGTTTGTTATAACTTATCATATAAACAAACTGAACATCAGCCTGCTAGAACTGTTGAACATGCTGAAAATAGTAAAGAGCTATTTCAAGGGTGAAAAGGCTTTGGTTCTTCTTATTAATAAGATCGACAAGAAGGAAAAGAAAGGTTTCAAGAAAAAGATGAACCCTAAGACTGGCATCTCCAAGAAGAAAACAAAGAAGGTCTCTGCCAAAGGTACTTGTTATCACTGTGGCAAGGAGGGCTGCTGGAAGAGAAATTGCAAAGATTATCTTGCAACCATGAAACCAACAAATATTGCTAAAAGTTTGTATATGATACAAATTAATTTATCATTAAGTACTTCAATGTCAGATTCTTGGGTATTGGATATCATCTGTGGTTTACACTTTTGCAAATCATTGCAGGATCTGCAGAAAAAAAAGAGTCTGAATAAAGATGACTTCAAGCTATTCGACGCTAGTGGAGAGTCCATTCAGGCCGAAGCCATAGAAACCAGAGTTTTGAAGTTGCCTTCGGATAAAGGTTTGGAACTGAAGACCTATTATTATATCTCTAATATTGTTAGAAATATTATTTCTGTACCATTATTATTGGAACAAGATTTTAAAATTAAAGCTAAGAACAATGATTGTTCTTTATATTTTTCTAATGAATATTATGGGAGTGCTTATGTTGATAATGGTCTTTTGCTGCTTTCACTTAATGATAATTTACTTCATATTGATAATATGAAGAAAAGAAAAAGTGAGGATGTGAATGTCACATACCTCTGGAACTGCTGACTTGGCCATATAAATGAGTCGAGAATTAACAAGTTATTCAAAGATAATTTTTTTGATCCTTATGATTATGAATTATATGAAACTTGTGAATCTTGCCTTATAGAAAAAATGATCAAGACTCTATTTACTAGACATGGAGAAAAGGCAAGTGACATTTTGAACCTTTTACATACTGATGTATGTGGTTCAATGTTGACTCAAGTCAGAGGTGGATACTCTTACTTCATCATATTTACTGATGATAGGTCTAGATTTAGATATGCCTATTTAGTAAAATACAAATCTGAAGCCTTTGTCAAATTTAAAGAGTATCAATGAATGGTTGAGAAACAAACTGATAAAAATATTAAAGCTCTTCGATCTGATCGAGGAGGAGAATACTTGTCTAGTGAGTTTCTCAATCATTTAAAATAAAATAGAATACTCTCTCAATGGATACCTCCTTATACTCCATAATTAAATAAAATTATGAAAAAAAGGAATCATACCTTATTTGATATAGTGCGGTCCATGATGTATTTCATGGATCTTTTGATATCTTTTTGGGGATATGCCCTCGAGGCTGCAGCATATATCTTAAATAAAGTGCCTACAAAATTTGTTTCTAGCACTCCATATGAAATATGGAAAGGAAAAAGACCTAATCTTAAGCACCTTAAGATTTGGGGTTGCCTGGCTTATGTGAAAAATATTGATGGACATAAGCTGCATGCTAGATCAGAAAAATATAGGTTTGTAGGTTATCCCAAGGAGAATATAAGATACTACTTCTATAATCCTACTCAACAAAAGGTGTTTGTTGGTAGACATGCCAGTTTCTTAGAGAAAGAGTTTATCCAAGAAGGAGGTAGTAGGAGGTTTGTCGAACTTAAGAAAGCTCAAAACCTACAATCCATCCAGAATTTACAAAATGGTTCTCAACTAGATGTCCCCATTGTTGAGGCACAGTCCCTACACACACCTCCTCTCCAAAGGTCAAATAGAGTGCGTAATGTATCACTCAGGTATAGATTTGTCATTGAGAATGATAATATATCTCACATCATTGAGAATGATGATCTTCCGACCTATTCAGAAGCTGTCATGAGTAGTGACTCTGACAAGTGGCTCAATGCCATAAAATCCGAAATGGACTCCATGTATGCCAACCAAGTTTGGACTTTGGTTGATGCGCCTGAGGGTGTGACCCCAATAGGCTGTAAATGGGTCTTCAAAAAGAAGATTGGAGCAGATGGCCAGGTAGAGACCTATAAGGCCAGGCTGGTGGCAAAAGATTTCAGACAAAAATAAGGTATTGATTATGAAGAAATCTTTTTGCCGGTAGCCATGGTTAAGTCTATTCAGATAATGCTTGCTATTGTAGTATACCATGACTATGAGATCTGATAGATAGATGTCAAGACTATCTTTCTTAATGAAAACCTTGAGGAAGAAGTCTATATGACTTAGCTAGAGAGATTTGTCTCAAGTGGGAGAGCAAATCAGGTATGCAAGCTAAATAGATCCATTTATGGATTAAAGTAAGCATCAAGGAGTTGGAACATCTATTTTGATAAGACAGTCAAATCATTTGACTTCACCAAAAATATGGATGAATATTGTGTGTACAAAAAGAATAGTAAGAGTGCTATAATCTTTTTGGTCCTGTATGTGGACGACATACTGCTCATTGAAAATGATATCCTGATGTTGCAATTGGTCAAGACTTGGCTATCATAAAAGTTTTTCATGAAAAAATTGGGTGAAGCATCCTATATACTTGGTATAAAGATCTATAGGGATAGATCAATGTTGCCCAGCTATGCAACCCAAGAGGGGGGGGTGAATTGGGTTTCTAAAAATTTTAGACTTAATTAATTACTTATGATGAACAAGACAAAGATTTTAATTCAATATTAATTACCTAAAGCAGGAATGCAAGAATATAATAAAGAAATAAAGTGAAGCGATAAAGCACCCACAAACACAAGGATTTATAGTGGTTCGGTGCCAACCTTGCACCTACATCCACTCCTCAAGCTCCTACTTGGGAATTTCAATCCACTATACTTGTATTCAACCCGAATACAAAATGTCGGAAACTCCGACACTAGCTATCCCAAGCTAGTCTACTTATTTCTCGGGTACAAGTAAACCCAAAACACTCCGATTTCAGGTTCGGATCAACCTTTCCTTGTTTTGGAAATCCTCCAAAAATAAGAACAATTACTTACAAGAGTAAGAAAATTTAGAGCACAAATTAATACAATAACAGCTCCTTAAATGAGCGAATATAACAATTAAAAATACTTTACTTAAATGAAGAAACCCTTTTTGAATTTTCTCAAGGTGGATGAATGCTTGAATGAATGCTTGAGAAGAGGATGATCGTTGATTGAAGATCTCTTGAAGGCTTTGAAAGATCTCTAGATCAAGGTTGAAACAATAGGCGTGACAAATCCTCTCTTTGAATGCTCTTAAATCTCTTTCACAATCTCTCGTGTGGATTTTGGATCCTCTTTTCTTTTTCTCTCAAATATCTCGTTGATCACTTTTTCATATATTTTTGGATCCTCTCAATGAATTTGATCTCTCGTTTGATCTGCCGATTGATCTATAATTTCTTTCACCATTTGAAATATTTTATAGCATTAGAAGCAAGAGAAAACATATTAGGCAGAAAAAGAGCCGTTAGAGCATTTTTAGGAAGCATAAAAGGCAATTAAAATGGGCAAAAAAATAGCCGTTGCTGACATTTTCCATCGCAGGGGTCGACTCATGAATCGACTCATGCCTTGTGGGTCGACTCATGAGTCGACTCACAAGTCGTGCCAAGCCAAAAATCCAGCGTGCCATGGGAATTTTTTGCATGCCAGTCAGCTCATAGTGCCATGAGTTGACTCATGAGTCGACTCATGCACTTCAAACCTTCATAACTTCAAAAATATAAGTCCAAAAATAATAAAATTTTCACCAATAGTTTACAAATCATTTGTTCTATCAATTGATACTATCAAATCAGGATTTTAGTAAAATTATGATTTTACCCTTGAAGAGCATAAAGACTTTTTCAAATTAAAATTATTTGTATCCCTTCAATATGCTTTGTAATCATCAAAATCAATCTAGGAGCAACAATCTCCCCCTTTTTGATGATGATAAAATATTTGAACAAAAATATTTATGTGAATCACTAATTTCAAAAGAATGCATTATAGGTGTATATTCTTGAAAAGAGTATGATTCTTTTGGCATGTAATATAAATGGTCATATACAAAAATAATTTGTCCATTTGCTTAAGGATTTGAAGATATGCTCATTTGATTATGTGATTTTGGTGTTAGAGCAGAAAACTTATTTTTGTTATCAGATTGAGCTGTATTTTGAAAATTCCATTCTCATTTGATTTTAGTTTTAGCATCAGAGCAAAAAAAATACTTATGTGCTAAAAAAATTATGTGTGCTAAAGTATGTTTATGAGTTGATTTTGAAAGTGTATTAGCTCATTTTGAGTTTAAGATATATCAGAGCAAGAGAAAAGAAATAAATTTTGCAATGTATCAGAGCAAGAAAAATAATTTTTACAATGTTATCAGTAAAGATTTTACAATGTATCAGAGAAAATTTCACACTGTATCAGAGCAAATTTTATAATGTATCAGAGCAAGTTAAAAGAAATTTTAGGGTGTATCAGAGTAAGTTAAATTTCTTAAGATGTATCAAGGTAAATAAAATTTCAAAAGATGTATCAAGGTGAGCATATGTAAAGCATTGTACTTAGCATTGTATTTTTGATATTGTTTTTTAAATTTTCAATTCATTCATTAATTTCCCATAATTTGTAGTTTTGATTGCTTTTTCTTTAATTACTCATAATTTTTCTTTAATTGCTCATAATTTATGGTTTTGCTTTGGATGGCTTTTAATTTCTGTCTGATACCAAATTTCTCAAATTTTTGTTTAATTTCTCAAATTTTTGTTTAATTTCTCAAATTTTTGTTTAATTTCTCCAATTTTTGTTTAATTTCTTCCCCTTTTTGACATCATCAAACATGGTTAACTTTTCCTTTTTTTTTGAAACATTCTTTAATTTCTCTCCTTTTAGAGTTTATCACAGATGTTTGCTCCCCCTTAATATAGCAATTATCAATAGCAAACAACAACAAAGAGAAGACAATATTTTAATAAGGAGAATATATATAACCAAAATATGATCAACATCATTACAAAAGGTAGAAATATAAGTAAAAGATGATTCCATTAATACCATAATTGTTTCATTACATAGTTCTTAAAATAAAAGTCAACTAGCTAATTGTCAATACATGACCCCAAAATTCATATCCTAGAACAAGACACTAACTCCTAGGACCTAGTAATGATCAAGACAAATCATGGATCGGAGTCATCAGATATGGTATGAGAAGCTGATGGATCAGAAGTGCGTCCTCTATCCCGTCTGCCTCTGGCACGAGTAGGAGAGCGAGATGAACTGGGAGGCTGAGTACGCTGAGATGCTAAGGACTGAACAGAAAGGGTGAGTCTGATAGAATCAAGTACGTTCAGTGCTCTGGAAACAGATTGAAGTAGAGCAGTGAACTGAGTGGTAGCATGCTCACTCGATCCTCGGATCTCTTTTCTCAATAATTCATATCCACCTTCTAGAGCTCCTCTGAGCCTGCCAGCCTCTGCAGTGAGGTCTGTGACCTCAATAGTTGACTCCTGTGGCTTAGGATGGGCCAAAGCAAGGACTTGCCCTTGCAAGTCAAGAACTCTGCCAGTCAGTCTTCAGACTGTGTCCTCAAGCTGCTGGATTCAGATGGACTGATCTGATATCATCTGAAATATAGTGAAGATGTAGGGAGTCATGGTCTGATCAGAAGAGATGGCTCCAGGTGCAAAAGAAGTACTACTCCACTGGCTAGACAGCAAAGAAGCCACACGCTGTGATATATGCTCGATCTGATCGTCAGCCAGTCTGAACTCTGAATGAGGTACTCTGCTCTCTGGCTGATACACTGGTGTGGACATCCTAGTAAACTCTGAAGGGCCAGCCTCTGTATCAGGAATGAACTGGATATGTGGTGATGCTGCCCTGAAGTCATGGACAGGAGATGATGGACCTTCTTCTTCTACTCTCTCTTCAGTTCTGACTTCAGCTCTATCTTCAGTTCTCTCTTCAGTTCTCTCTTCAGTTCTCTCCTCAGATCCCTTGATCCAACCACCATCAGTCTTTATAAATCCCATTCGGTGCAGGGTGTGTTGGTTGAAAGTGTCCACATGAGAGAGCTTAGTAGAAGCCTCCCCCTCACAGCTAACTCCAAACCTCCTAAATATTCTAGTAAGGGCCATACCATAAGGCAAGTGTGCCTTGGATCTGTTCAAAGTTTCTCTCATGGCCTCTATCATAAGTGCAGGGAGGTTCAGGGGGGTCTGAGTGATGACATGAAACATGACACATACATCTCTGCTGGAAAGTAAGTCATGTCTACCACTCCTAGGAAAGAAGAGCTTTGTTACCATCTGATGCAGGACCCTCATTTCAATAGACAAAATCTTTGCTTCCAATTTGTTTAAACTTCCTGAATAGGTTTCTCCTAGAATAATTCTGATCCCCTCTTCTTTTACTGGGAGTTCCATATATGAGTATCCTTCACTAGGCAAATGAAGTATTTCTCCCAATATCCTAGAATCCAAGCAGATATCAATTCCCTTGACTGTTGAAGTCACTGACCCACTTCCATAAAGTAGATTCTGGTAGAATTCTCTAACTAGGTCAACATAGGTGACTTCCTTAAGGGAGCAGTAGAGTTCCCATCTTGATTTTTAATCTTACTTGCAAAAGTAAAGCCCTCTTTCTCAAAGAACCGAAAATCTATATTTTTCCCGGTTTCGACTTTTCTATCGGAAAGAGGATTCTTACTGGGGCTTTGGAGGGATTGAGAGGGACCTTGAGCAGGTACTGAAACTGGAGTGGGAGCAGTTGAAGACTGAGCATGCCTTTTCTTTCGGACAATTTCTTCAGGCTCACAGATTGACTTTCTTCTTTGGGGAAGTTTCATCTTCGGAGCCATATTCAATAAAGTAGCAGACAAGAAGACTTGAATTGAGTGGAGGAGGGATCACAAGAGAGTAAAGAAGGATTTTGGTGGAGAAAAGAAGTGAATTTTGGAAGTTCGGTAAAGTGCTAGGGCATGTTCCAACCGCGCCAAGCAATGCGAGAAAGCACAAAAATCTTTTTCTAAGGTGGCGATTTTTGGTGGAGAGGAGAAGGAAGAATTGCCTCGAAATAAATCCTTGGATTTGGAGCAAAAAGAGTTGGAGAAGACGGCTTTTGGAGGGAGGACGATGAGAAGATGAGTCGTCTCACAAACAGGGTCCCTTATAAAAACAATGAACCCGATGAAAGTTGGTGGGATTTACAAGTTTGCCATTGAGTCGACTCATGGGGGTCGACTCATGAAGTTCAAAAATTCAAAAAAAATACGAATAAATTTCAAAAAAATTCAAAATTTTGGGAGAAGGAATTTTGCTCAATGATAAGTTTTTTAGAATGATAAATTTGAGCTTTTGGGATCGGGATAAATGTTGGAAATTGAGCTCTAAGAGTTTTTGACATCAATTCTTTGGAAATTGAGAAATTTAGGCATATGGATCTAGAATTCCTAGATTTCTCCTAATTTCACAGAATCTATCCTCACTAAGGGCCTTTGTAAAGATATCAGCTAATTGATTTTTAGTGCAAATATATTCAAGAATTACATTTTTGTTTTGAACATGTTCTCTTATAAAATGATGTCTTATTTCAATATGTTTGGATCTTGAGTGTTGAATTGGATTTTTAGATAGATTTATGGCACTTGTGTTGTCACATCTTATTGGTGTTTCATTAAGTTTGATTCTAAAGTCTTCGAGTTGTTGCTTAATCCACAAGATTTGAGCACAACAACTTCCGGCTGCAATGTATTCGGCCTCAGCCGTAGACAGTGCTACCGAATTTTGTTTCTTGCTAAACCATGAGATTAGGTTAACTCCAAGAAATTGGCAAGTTCCACTTGTGCTTTTTCTATCTAATTTACATCCAGCAAAATCAGCATCTGAATATCCTAATAAATTAATTTGTGAGTCCTTAGAGTACCATAACCCTAGAGTTTGAGTACCATTTAAGTATCTAAGGATTCTTTTAACAGCATTCAAATGAGATTCTTTAGGATTAGATTGATATCTAGCACATAAGCAAACACTAAACATGATATCAGGCCTACTTGCAGTTAAATATAATAATGAGCCAATCATACCTCTATAGTATTTTAAGTCTACACATTTACCTTCATCATCCTTGTCAAGCTTACATGAGGGACTCATTGGTGTGCCAATTTGTTTGCAGTTCTCCATTCCAAATCTTTTGAGTAGTTCCTTGGTGTACTTGCTTTGGATGATGGAGATTCCCTCTTTTGATTGTTTGATTTGGAGTCCGAGAAAAAAGGTGAGTTCTCCCATCATACTCATCTCGAACTCCCCCTGCATAAGCTTAGCAAAGTCTTGACAAAGGGATTCATTAGTAGACCCAAAAATTATGTCATCAACATAAATTTGTATAACTAGCATATCATTTTGATTTCTTTTAATAAATAGGGTTGTATCTACATTACCTCTTGAAAAACCATTATTTAGTAAAAATTTGCTTAGCCTTTCATACCATGCTCTAGGTGCTTGTTTTAATCCATATAAAGCTTTATTTTATCTAAAGACATGATTAGGAAAAGCATGATTTTCAAATCCAGGGGGTTGTTCTACATATACTTCTTCAGAGATATATCCATTTAAAAATGCACTTTTAACATCCATTTAAAATAATTTGAATTTCATAAAGCAAGCATATGCAAGTAGAAGTCTAATAGCTTCTAATCTAGCAACAGGTGCAAAGGTTTCATCAAAATCAATTCCTTCTTCTTGATTATATCTCTTAGCAACTAGTCTTGCTTTATTTCTAATTACATTTCCATGCTCATCTAATTTGTTTCTAAAGACCCATTTTGTGCCAATTATTGAATAATCTTTAGGTCTTGATACTAAGGTCCAAACATTATTTCTTTCAAATTGATTAAGTTCCTCTTGCATAGCATTAATCCAATTATGATCATTTTCAGCTTCTTCAAAAGTTTTAGGTTCAAGATGAGATACAAAAGCACAATGATTAACTACATCTCTAAGTGAAGAATGGGTTTTTACCCCATGCATAGGATCACCAATAATTAACTCCTTAGGGTGGTTGTGAACATACCTCCATTCCTTGGTAGATCATTTGTACCTTGAGGTTGTTCTTGAATTTCTTCACCTCTCTTATTTTGTTCATCTTCTTGATCCTTGTCTTCTGGAGTTGCTGAATCTTTCAGAGTGATCTCCTTCATACCTTCTATTAGTGGATATGCATCATCAACACCCTCATTCTTCCTTGAAGGAAGATCGTTAGATTCATCAAAAACAACATGTATGGACTCCTCAACTACTAAGGTTCTTTTGTTGAAAACTCTAAATGCTTTACTAGTGGAGGAGTAACCTAGAAAGATTGCTTCATCTGATTTTGCATCAAATTTACCAAGTTTTTTTTTGCCATTATTTAATACAAAACATCGGCAACCAAAAACATGAAAATATGCAATATTTGGTTTTCTTCCTTTCCAAAGTTCATAGGGGGTTTTCTTTAAAAATTGTCTAATTAAAGCACGATTTAAAATGTAACATGCTGTGTTAATTGCTTCCGCCCAAAAATATCTTGGAAGGTTGCTTTCACAAAGCATGGTACGGGCCATTTCTTCTAAGGTTCTGTTTTTCCTTTCAACTACCCCATTTTGTTGGGGTGTCCTAGGAGCAGAGAAGTTATGGCCAATTCCATTTTCATCACAAAAATTTTCAAAATCTTGATTTTCAAATTCAGTTCCATGATCACTTCTAATATTTTGAATTGAAAACCCTTTTTCATTAGAGACTTTTCGATGAAATTTAGTGAAAATATGAAAAGTTTCATTTTTGTGAGCCAAAAAGAAAATCCAAGTAAAACGAGAGTAATCATCTATAATTACAAAGCCATATCATTTTTCTCCTAGACTAGTGGTTCTGGTTGGTCCAAATAAGTCCATATGTAAGAGCTCTAAAGGTCTAGAAGTTGAAACAGTATTTTTGGATTTAAATGAAACTCTAGTTTGTTTTCCTAATTGGCATGCATCATAAATTCTATCCTTTTCAAAATTCAGTTTTGGCAAACCAAGAACTAAATCCTTCTTAATTAATTTTGAAGGAGAATGCATGCTAATATGTGCAAGTCTACGATGCCACAGCCAACTAGTTTCATTAATTTTAGCATTCAAGGATACTAGGCATTGTATGTCTAATTTGGCTAAGTCATTCAAATCTATCATATAAATATTTCCATGCCTATGTCCTATAAATTTAATGCCATCGTTAATAGGACTAGTCACAATGCAAACAGATGATTCAAAAACTACTTTATACCCTTTATCACAGAATTGACTAATGCTAAGTAAGTTATGCTTTAAACCTTTAACTAATAAAATATTCTCAATATATTTGGAGGGAGTGATACCAATGTTACCTATCCCGATGATCTTTCCTTTGCCATTATCTCCAAAGGTGACCATCCCTCCATCCTTAGCATCAAGCGTGATGAATTGTGATTCATCACCAGTCATGTGTCTCGAGCATCCACTGTCAAGATACCATTTTCTGTTTCCTTCTTGGGATGCTAGACACACCTGCAAGCAAAGGTCAAGTTTCTGTCTTAGGTACCCAAGCTTTCTTGGGTCCTTTTAGGTTAGTCAAAATGGTTCCTTTTGGAACCCATATTTTCTTTGTGTTTGCATATTTGTTAATAAGACATGTGTATGATTTATGTCCTATTCTTCCACATTTGAAACAAGTAATATTTGTAGACTTGTTACTTGAGTAATTTACATAAATATCCTTCAGAAATTTTTGTTTCTTCAGGGGTTTATAGCCAAGTCCAGCCTTATCATATATAGCTTTCTGATTATCAAGAATCATGTTTAGTTTGTTTGAGCTTAAGGTGAACTTATCTACTATAGATTTCAGCTTTTAATTTCATCCTTTAAGTTTTGATTTTCTTGAATCAAGGTGAATTTTTCAATTGAAAGGTTTTCAGCTTGTTTCACTAAGGACTGATTTTTCAATTTCAGTTCTTTGTTTTTCTTCCCTAGTTTCTTTAATTCATCAATTGAATCATAGAATGCTTCATGCAATTCTTCAAAAGTAAATTCACCAGTGGATTCAGAAGTTACCTCATTTTCGTGTGCCATCAGGCACAGGTTGGCTTGTTCTGTTGAGGTTTCCTCGACGGAGCTTGAGTCATCACTCGCACTCCAAGTTGCCATCATTGCTTTCTTTTTGAACTTTTTGGGACTTTTCTTCAGTTGTGGACATTCGGATCTGAAATGTCCCGGCTTCTTGCACTCGTAGCATATAAGGGGTTGATCTTTCTCTTTTTCTTTGCTTTGTTCCCTTTTGTGAACTTCTTTCTCATCCCCTGTTTCTTTTTTCTTAGAAACTTCTTAAATTTTCGGGTGATGAGTGCCATCTCTTCATCCTGTTCTTCATCTTCAGTGTCATCCATTTCATAATCAGGTGAAGTTGTGGATTTGAGGGCAATGGTTCTTTTCTTTTTGACTTCATCCTCTTGATGTTGCTTCATGCTAAGTTCAGGAGTCATCAAGGATCCAAGAAGCTCTTCTAGAGGTAGAGTGTTCAAGTCCTTTGCTTCTTGGATGGCAGTCACCTTGGCTTCCCAAGTTCTTGGCAGTGACCTGAGAATCTTCCTTACAAGTTCACTGTTAGTATAAGATTTGCCAAGACACTTCAAACCATTAATTATATCAGTAAAACGAGTAAACATAGCAGTTATGGACTCATCATGTTCTATTTTGAACAATTCATATTTATGCACTAGCATATTTATTTTAGTCTCTTTTACTTGATTTGTTCCCTCATGGGTTACTTCTAACCTATTCCATATTTCTTTAGCAGATGCACAAGTAGAAATGCGATTAAATTCATTTGCATCTAGTGCACAATAAAGAACATTCATAGCTTTGGCATTTAATTGTGCCAACTTCTTATCAACCTCATCCCATTCTTTCTCGGGTTTGGTTGATTCCTCACCATCTATAATCTTGGTGGGTGTGTGAGGATCGTTCACTATGATACTCCACATATCATAGTCGAGTGCTTGTATGAATATCTTCATCCGAGCTTTCCAATAGGTGTAATTAGACTCATTGAAAAGTGGAGGTCGGTTTGTAGATTGCCCCTCGGCTAGAGAAGTACCGATATGGGTTGCCATAGATCTTTGGCTCTTTGATTGTTAGATCAAAGAAGGGCTAGAGCACCGGGCTCTGATACCACTTGTTGCCCAGCTATGCAACCCAAGAGGGGGGGGTGAATTGGGTTTCTAAAAATTTTAGACTTAATTAATTACTTATGATGAACAAGACAAAGATTTTAATTCAATATTAATTACCTAAAGCAGGAATGCAAGAATATAATAAAGAAATAAAGTGAAGCGATAAAGCACACCACAAACACAAGGATTTATAGTGGTTCGGTGCCAACCTTGCACCTACATCCACTCCCCAAGCTCCTACTTGGGAATTTCAATCCATTATACTTGTATTCAATCCGAATACACAATGTCGGAAACTCCGACACTAGCTATCCCAAGCTAGTCTACTTGTTTCCCGAGTACAAGTAAACCCAAAACACTCCGATTTCAGGTTCGGATCAACCTTTCCTTATTTTGGAAATCCTCCAAAAACAAGAACAATTACTTACAAGAGTAAGAAAATTTAGAGCACAAATTAATACAATAACAGCTCCTTAAATGAGCGAATATAATAATTAAAAATATTTTACTTAAATGAAGAAACCCTTTTTGAATTTTCTCAAGGTGGATGAATGCTTGAATGAATGCTTGAGAAGAGGATGATCGTTGATTGAAGATCTCTTGAAGGCTTTGAAAGATCTCTAGATCAAGGTTGAAATAATAGGCGTGACAAATCCTCTCTTTGAATGCTCTTAAATTTCTTTCACAATCTCTCATGTGGATTTTGGATCCTCTTTTCTTTTTCTCTCAAATATCTCGTTGATCACTTTTTCGTATATTTTTGGATCCTCTCAATGAATTTGATCTCTCGTTTGATCTGCCGATTGATCTGCAATTTCTTTCACCATTTGAAACATTTTATAGCATTAGAAGCAAGAGAAAACATATTAGGCAGAAAAAGAGCCGTTAGAGCATTTTTAGGAAGCATAAAAGGCAATTAAAATGGATAAAAAAATAGCCGTTGCTGACATTTTTCATCGCAGGGGTCGACTCATGAGTCGACTCATGCCTTGTGGGTGACTCATGAGTCGACTCACAGGTCGTGCCAAGCCAAAAATCCAGCATGCCATGGGAATTTTTTGCGTGCCAGTCAGCTCATAGTGCCATGAGTTGACTCATGAGTCGACTCATGCACTTCAAACCTTCATAACTTCAAAAATATAAGTCCAAAAACAATGAAATTTTTACCAATAGTTTACAAATCATTTGTTCTATCAATTGATACTATCAAATTAGAATTTTAGTAAAATTATGATTTTGCCCTTGAAGAGCATAAAGACTTTTTCAATTTAAAATTATTTGTATCCCTTCAATCTGCTTTGTAATCATCAAAATCAATCTAGGAGCAACAATCAAAAAGGATGCTAGGCTTGTCCCAGTCTAGGTACATTAACTTGGTGTTGAAGAGGTTCATGGGTCATGGCATACAACTCTCTAAGAAGATATCTCCTAAGACACCTGAAAAGAAAAATAGAACGAGTTCTATTCCTTATGCTTCGACTGTAGGATTGATTATTTATGCTATGTTATGTACCAGGCTTGATGTGGCTTATGCCTTGGGCATTGTAAGCAGATTTCAGGCTGATCCCGAGTAGATTATTGGAAAGCTGTGAAAAATATACTCAAGTACTTGAGAAGGACTAGAGATATTTTTCTGATATATAGTGGATATAATTTAAAACTAGAAGGTTATACAGATTCTTGTTTTCAATCTAATCCGAATGATATCAAATCTATATCTGGATATGTGAACACTCTGTATGATTGTGCAGTAAGTTGAAAAAGTTCCAAACAATAAACTGTTGCTGACTCGATCATTGAAGCTGAGTATATTGCTGAAAGTGAGGCTACTAAGGAGGCCATCTAGATGAAAAAATTCATCATAGAGTTGGATGTGGTTCCAAGGATTGAACAACCAGTGCTCCTTTATTGTGATAATACTGAGATAGTTGCTCAAACCAAAGAACCAAAGTCTCATCATAAATCTAAGCACATCCTAAGATGGTTCCACCTCATTCGAAAGATAGTCGAAGATGTGATGTGATCGTAGAGCGAGTTAAAACCAAGAACAATATAGCAGACTTATTCACTAAGGCCTTATCAATACAGTAGTTTGACCGTCACCTTGATAGTATGGGTATCAAGTATAGGGGCGATTGGCTTTAGTACAAGTGGGAGATTGAAAGAATAATGCCTTACAAACCAATCACATATGAGATGTGATAGGATATTTTTATAATTTATCTTTCAGACTCATATAATTGATATTTATATTATTAATAAAATAACATATTTTTGATTCATTATATGCTACATCTTATTGTTCTTAGATTATAATGAACTCCATAGGTCTGGGCAATGGTTTTAAGGCCGTGATGAGATCACGCCAGTGAGACCTAAATCCTTGATAGCCCTGACCTAAAATATTTCTAGTCGTTGGTACATTGAGTCAGAGATCAATGATACCGGTAAGACTGGCATGTCCTATGTATGCTTAGAAATAAGGGTGTTTGATCTCACAACCACTTGTATGGTGATACTAATGCAAGGATATGGGTGCTCATTAGAGAATAAGTTCACTGAATTGACCTATGAGAGAATATCAGATGGAGTCTTATTTACATGTCAACTGATATTTCTCTAATAGAAGTTGTGTAAGTGATCTTTTGACCTGAGATCATCATGGTACCTTATGTACTTGGATTCATATTTTGGTCTACTTTTTAACTTAATTTTTTGATCCTTGTATGGGGTGTTCTGGATATGGTGAAGAGTGTATGGAGGTTGTGAGTGATCAATAAGGGATCAGTCACTCCTAATAAAGGGAGCGAACATCCTATATGATCTCATAGGTTGATGATTCGAAAATCTTTGATCAAAGCAAGATGATAATTAGAAAAATTTTTTTAATATATCATCAACTGAATCATCATCTTCAGATCAAGATACATAATGATAAGTGATTAGGTTTGAAATATTTTTATACCAATTGCTCATCTGGGATATTATTTGACTGTAAGATTGAATTACATGGTAACTTACTACTGAAAGATATTTTGATAATTTTTCATCAAAATTTTAAATCTTTTGGGTAGTCATGATATATTGCTAAATATTAATCTAGACTTATGGATTCATCAGAATTAAAAGAGTTTAATTTTGAAATCAATTTGGAAGAGTCCAAGTTGATTGGGACTCTTCGGGTGACCTAATCTCATCGGATTAGGGTTACATCGAAAGTCTTGGTCCATTACTGGCTAGATTTGGAACCCAATGGGTCACACACTTTGGAATTTGATCTTAGTCTAATATAATTAGAGTTTAATATAAATTTTATGGGTTAATTAGATAAGCTAGCATATTGTATTAATCCAAGTTCCTAAATTAGTTTAGATCAAAGTGTTTGAGCTAATCTAGATCAGTGGCCTTTGACCTAAAGAGATTGGGTCAATTTAGATTGGATCCTTATCCAACTTAAAATAGTTTTAAGTGAAGAAGGAATCCTCTATGCCCACCAAAAGCCATGGCAAAAAGTAAATGCCGCCCACCACAATTTGGTATGTGAAATGGAGAGTCCTTAAAGAAGGCTCTTAACTAATACGCGTTGCTTTTATTTCTCAAATAGATAACATATGATTTAATGCCAATTTAATATGGAATTTTTATGGCATGTAGAAGAGGAAGAGTTCTTCTGCTACAAGTATTTGATGCACCAAAAATTTCACACAATAAATTTATTCACCATGTGAGAAGTTAGAGTACCAAAGGCTGGCACCCCTTCATCTCATGTGACATCCTTTGGTCCCCTATATATTTGGGACATCCCACATGGCTACCTATTGTGATTTTAGGCTAAAACTAGAGAGGAGGGATGTAAAAATCATAAAAAAAAATTGAAAAAAATCTAAAAAAAAATAAAAATTGAGTGGCAAAAGTTATAAGAAGGGTGGTGAGAAATTTAGCAAGAGTTGCTAGTGTGCCCTAAGGTTTGTTTTTTTCATATGTTGGAGCCAAAAATCAAATCTTAGGTTGTGAGATATCTGAAGAGTGCCTTCTTGGCATGATCTTGGTGGCAAGCTTGGAGGCGACTGGGCTTTAGCATGATCGTACTATGACTTCGAAGCCGGCAGTATTTTTGAGAAGAAAAGGTTGTGGTAGTGCATCGGTTAGGAAGGACTTTGGCTAACTTTTGTGTGGATCACCATTGGAGGACTTCTACTTTATAGTCTCATGGAGAACACCAACATGCCACTTCTTTTTTTTGGTGAAAGTAAAAATTCTATCTCTTTTGCATGCTTGTTTTTGTTTTATCGATATCGATAAGGTGATTCTAATGTTTGGATTCGTGCTCGATAGTTTTATTTGATAAAGCTATTGATTTATTTGTTTTTAAAATTTTAAAAATTTCTTTCTACTACATGATCAAAACCCAACAATCAGATGGCCTACCTAAAAATACTTTTCATTCTTCTTGTCAGATCGGATTTGTTGGATGTCTTGGATTTCTGTCGTAGCCGTGCAAGTGCCTGACCTCTACTAGTATCCATATGAAAATAATCTGATTGAAGCAAGGAGGCCATCAGAGTGCTAACACCTTGTAGGTCTAGCTCCTTGGTTTAGATCTAAACTTCTCCTTCAAGATCTAGAAGGAGAACAAAGTCTGCAGCACAAACTCTTTGCATAGATTTGATGGGATCTTTTCAGAATGCCAAAAAGAGAAGATAGAACCCTTCTTCTCTTCCTCTCTCTCTATTGTCTCATTCTCTCAGATCTAGAGGTGGGGAATCAAGATGATGGAAGAAAAAAAGGGGGTGTTGAGAAAGATGTGCACCAAGGAAGGAGTGCCTCTAAGTTCTCACGCATGCCATAACCTCTTTTTATTTTTGTTGCACAAAAATAATTTTCCATGCCCCATAGCTGATAAGGATCTGATCTACTTTCTTATTTGAATCAAATTCAAAATGAAGTTAGGTTGAAAAGGGAGAGAGAGTCCCAGAGAAGTGGGGCGCCAACTACAGAGAGAGTCCCAGAGACGTGCAAACAAGGGGTGCATGTCTTCACACACACCCTCTCCCTTTTTACATGGAACAAGAGAGAGAAGCCCAGTTAAATTGGACTTCTGGCTTTCTAAATTGATTGAGTTTTAAATTGAGTTTGATTCAAATTCGATTCGAATCTGATACGAATCAAATTTGAAAAGACTATCAAATCTGATCTAATCAGGATTGAAATTCAAGTCCAACTTGGATAATTAAATCTAATTAGCTTTAAATTAATTTAAGCCTAATTAAATTAATTTTGATTTAAATTAATTAAAATTTGATCCATAATTTAATCATGTCCAATTACATTGCAACACTTGCAATTAAATCCTTCATGCTAACAATTAGCAGTTTCTAAATTCAAACCATTAATTTAATTGATAATTTGATTATGATCCAAGCTATTGATTAGGTTGTGCTCTTTTTATGTGTGACCCCTCAGGTTCTATTTTATTTGGTCGTAAGACATATCGTGATCTCCATCACAGTATCATGAAAACTCCTTTCGATGGACTGAAACGATTTCAACTCAACCCAACAAGGATTGTTGATCCAAAAATGATCATAGTAAGTTCTCACAATTCATCAGTGATATCTAGCAGCATATAGTGACAATCTAGCAGAATAGAAGGATGAACCCCTAGGTGTAGTTATCATGTGATTAAGTTCTTTCATCGAAAGTCCCAACAAGATGCAGGTCATGGAAACTCGTCAAACCCTAAGCATCCGTCATATGCAAGACTTAAGTAGCTTGAGTCCAATCGTGAATCTCATGAAAACTTCTTTTCATTATAATGCTGCTGTGGCACAGACTTAAGGACTCAGCCTCTTAGGTCACATAAGACTACTCCTCAACTTCTAAGGCTAATAGATCTTCTATAGTATACTCCTACTCCTACAGTGAACTACTGCAACCAACGAACACTGTAAGACCCTGAATGACTAGGTACCATGTTTATGTGTTGTCAAACTGTAGCAATCCCACTGTGAATAGCGAGATATCGCAGGTCAAAGAACTACTCACACAGCTACAGCATCAAAAAAGTCACTGACAAGTGAGTAGACATTCAAGTGACTTCTCATTCTTGATCATGCTCAGTACCATTGTTATCTAACTACCATCGGCACTCTCGCTCATGTGTCTCTACACTGTAAACTCAAGATTCATCTACCCAAAGGAAAGCGATCTGTGGACCAATCTTATTGGATCAATCACCGTCCCCATGATGATCATCGATTAGGAGCAGTTTAGAAATTAATTTATCATGACATATGTCTTAAATTCTCAATTCTTGAGAATATGTGTCATTAACCATTAATTTCTTGGATATTTTTAGGACACATTACTCTAGAATAGAAATAATTACCCATATTTAATATAGAATTATGATTAAGTACAAGGACCATGCCCTAGACTAGAAAAATGCATTAGCCAGATTAGTTTCAAGGGCATACATTTAACAGAAGGCATGGGGAGATAGATTAGGCTCGAAGAGAAAGTCTTCGAAGAGCAAAGAGCTTCAAAACCTATAGAACTGATGTAATTATAGCCAATTCATGCATCTCCTCCTCCACTTCATGAGTCTAGTAGGATTTTTTATCCTCTTGAGAGATACTTAGGTATCTGTTGGGATGCACAGAGATTTCATGCATGCATTTCAAAATTTTACAGTAGAAAAATATTAGATTAAACTATTTAATCTATAAATGTATGTATAAAATTTGATCTTAAAACTTCTATAAATAGATCTATGACATGAATTTATATACATAAAAATTTAAATTTAAAATAACAAGCATATGAATCAAAAATTAACATTCAGCAGTAGATCTAATTTATTATTGTTAGGGTTCTAAATACAATACCTGAGCATGGGTAGTCAAACTCTATGATTGAAAATATAGATCTAAAAGGTCTCTCTGGTCGCTTGCAGTCGCACAAGCGTTCGGCCTCTACGGATGGTTCACACGAAGCCTTCGGACTGAGAAGCCCTCTGCGGTAGTGCTAGCTCGCGCAATTGGCTTCTGATGATGGATCTGATGTGATCTCCTTCGATCGCCTCAGACCTTTTCAATATCGAAGATATATTGAGGAGGATGCTGGATGTTGGAGGAAAATCAGATGAAGACTCTCTTCTCTTTTGATTTTTTTCTCACTCAGAAATCCTAGAACAGTGCTAGGTCTCTCACCCGAGAGGAGATCGATCTTTTCCTTTGCACACACCAAGATGGTATGAACCCACCCCAAACCTCATGCCCCAAGAAGAACATTTTGGCCCCTCTTTTCCTCTAATATCTCATGATAAAAATTAGAGAGTTGTTGGTGCATAAAAATGTAAGCTTTTTATGGTTGCCGGCATTAACAAATTAGATAGGATAAGAACCAAAGTTTGTTGCAATTCAAATCATTTTGAATTTCAATTTAACCCCAACTTTTTCTCACCCTTATCTGACTTAAAGAGAGACCTACCAGAGGATTTTGGGCATGGAAAACATACTAGAGCTCTTCCTTTTTGTTACACAAATCAGGGTCATTCACAAGGTGCCGGTGTGTGGGAGGATAAGGATAAAGTTTTAGGTTTAAATTCAAACCTTTTGAATCCAACTTAAAACAAACCTAATCCAATCCAAAGTGGGCAACAAAAAGGGTGTTAGATTCTAATTTTCTCACACATAAACAGTTTTGTGTGATGAGAAAAGGCATGAATCTTTCTAGGTGGTGCAAGGGAGAGAGTCCCATTCATCTAGGACTCTAGGGTTTAACCAATTGGATTTCTTTCAAATCCAATCTAATTAGATCTAAATAAAATATGATAAATCTAATCTAATTAGCCTCTCATAATCTTAATTAAATCTAAACAAATTAGTAAATTAATTGAGCCATAGACCTGTTAGATGTATGTCCTAGAAGCCAAAATGGCGGACATATTGTAATAATTCTAGGGCATAATCTTGTCCTTAATATATTGATATGATCAATATAAGGGTAATTTCTTTTTCATTCAAGTGTGATGTGTCCTTGAATCATTCATAACATTAGTGTTGATACATATTTTTAAAGTATTGAGAATTAGAGACATATATTTAATTCCTAAATACTCCCGATCATAGAATCATCATGAGGATGGTGATAGATCCGGATAAACTGATGCACAAATCACTTTCCTTAGGATAGATGAGTCTCTAATCTACTGTGTAGAGATACAAGATGATGAGTGTGGGTGGTTGTTAGAGAACAACTAGTACTGAATGTGATCATACGAGAGGTCACTTGGATTTTTATTCGATCGTCAATGATTATCTCAATGCTGTAGTTGTGTGACTGGTCTTTTGACTTGAGATGGTATTGCTGTTTGCAGTGAGGCTGTTGAAGTTTGACTGACACATAAACATGGATCTCAATGAGCTCTTATAGTAGATGTTAGTGATAGTTGGTCCACTGTAGGAGTAAGATACGCATCAAGATAGAATCTATCAACCTTGATAGAGAGGAGTAGTCTTATGAAATTTGAAAGACTAAATTCAAGAATCTATAGCCATAATAGTGTGATTGATGGAAAGGAGTTTTCATAAAAGTCACAATTGAACTTGATGTTGCCCAGCTATGCAACCCAAGAGGGGGGGGGGGTGAATTGGGTTTCTAAAAATTTTAAGCCCAACAGATTACTTATGAAGATCAAAACAAAGACTTTAATTCAATATTAATTACCTAAAGCAGGAATGCAAGAATATAATAAAGAAATAAAGTGAAGAGATAAAGCACACCACAAACACAAAGATTTATAGTGGTTCGGTGCTAACCTTGCACCTACATCCACTCCCCAAGATCCTACTTGGGAATTTCAATCCACTATCCTTTGTATTCAACCCGAATACAAAACGTCGGAAACTCCGACACTAGCTATCCCAAGCTAGATCACTTATTTCCCGGGTACAAGTAAACCCAAAACACTCCGATTTTAGGTTCGGATCAACCTTTCCTTGTTTTGGAAATCCTCCAAAAAACAAGAACAAAAACTCACAAAGAGTTAGAAAATTTAGAGCACAAATTAATACAATAACAGCTCCTTTAAATGAGCGAATATAACAATAAAATCTTTACTCAAATGAAGAACCCCTTTTTTGGAATTTCTCAAAGTGGATGAATGCTTGAATGCTTGAGAAGAGGTTGATTGTTGATTGAAGATCTCTTGAAAGCTTTGAACGATCTCTAGATCAAGATTGAAACAATAGGCGTGAAAAATTCTCTCCTTGAAAGATCTTGCTTTTCTCTTTCACAATCTCTCTGGTATATTATGTATCCTCTCTCTTTTTCTTTTTGGATTTTTCGTTGATCTCAGGCTTTTTTTCTTGCAAATTTCGGATCCTTTCTTCTATTCTTCTCTCTCTTTCTTTGCTCCTCGTCTCTTTTGATTTCACGTTTGATCCGCTATTTAATCTGCAATTTCTTTCACCATTTAAAGCATTTTGTAGCATTAGAAGCAAGAGAAAATAATTTAGGTAGATAAAGAGCCGTTAGAGGATTTTTAGGAAGCATAAATGGTAATTAAAATGGGCAAAAAAATAGCCGTTGCTGACATTTCCCGTCGCAGGGGTCGACTCATGAGTCGACTCATGCTTCAGGGGTCGACTCATGAGTCGACCTCTGTTGCAAAAACCAGAGAATGTTTTTCTGGAATTTCTTGGCTCAAATTAGCAGGGGTCGACTCATGAGTCGACTCATGCCTTGTGGGTCGACTCATGAGTCGACTCACAGGTCGTGCCAAGCCAGAAAACTAGCGTGCTAAGGAGAATTTTTGCGTGCCAATCAGCTCACAGTGCCATGAGTTGACTCATGAGTCGACTCATGCACTTCAAACCTTCATAACTTCAAGAATATAAGTCCAAACACAATGAAATTTTTACCAATAGATTTCAAATCATTTGTTCTACCAAATGGTACTATCAAATCAGGATTTTAGTGAAATTATGATTTTGCCCTTGAAGAGCATAAGGACTTTTTCATTTTAAAATTATTTGTATCCCTTCAATCTGCTTTGTAATCATCAAAATCAATCTAGGAGCAACAATCTCCCCCTTTTTGATGATGACAAAACATTTGAACAAAAATACTTATATTAATGCATTAATTTCAAAAGAATCCATTATAGGTGTATATGCTTGAAAAGAGTATGATTCTTTTGGCATGTAATATAAATGCAAAAATAGTTTGTCCATTTTCTTAAAGATTTGAAAAGGGTATTAAATCATTTTGAGCAAGAGAAGATAAATAACTTTTGCAATGTATCAGAGCAAGAAAAATAATTTTTACAATGATATCAGAAAAGATTTTATAATATATCGGAGCAAAAAAATTTTATAATATATCAGAGAAAATTTCACAGTGTATTAGAGCAAATGTCAGAGAAAATTTCACACTGTATCAGAGCAAAAAAAAATATACATCAGAGAAACTTTCTCACTGTATCAGATCAAATGTTATAATTTATCAGAGAAACCTTCACACTGTATCGGATTAAATCATGTATCAGAGCAAGTTAAAAGAAATTGTAGGGTGTATCAGAGTAAAACAAATTTCTTAAGATGTATCAAGGTGAATAAAATTTCAAAAGATGTATCAGAGCAAGTTTGAATTTTGAAATATATCAGAGCATAAAAAAAATACTTATTTGCATTGTACTTATGATTTTGCTTTTGATGGATAACTTTTTGTTTAAGTTCTGTCTGATACCAAATTTCGATACCAAATTTCTCAAAGTTTTGTTTAATCTTTCAATCCTTATTTTTGTTTAATTTCTCCAATATTTGTTTAATTTCTTCAATATTTGTTTAATCTTCCAATCTTTGTTTTTGTTTAATTTCTTCAATATTTGTTTAATCTTTCAATCTTTGTTTTTGTTTAATTTCTCTCCCTTTTTCTCATAATTTAGGATTTTGCTTTTTTTGTCTAATTTCAATTTTTATTTTTGTTTTAATTTCTCCCCCTTTTTTACATCATCAAACATAGTTAACTCTTCCTTTTCTTTTTCTGAAATATTCTTTAATTTCTTCTTCTTTAGAGTTTTTCACAGATGTTTGCTCCCCCTTAATATAGCAATTATCAACAGCAAACAACAACAAGGAGAAGACAATATTTCAACAAGAAGAAAATATATAACCAAAATATGATCATTTCAGAGAGGTAGAAATATAGGTAAAAGATGATTCCATTAATATCATAATTGTTTCAATACATAGTTCTTAAAAATAAAATTCAACCAACTAATTGTCAATACATGGCCCCGAGGTATAGATCCTAGAACAAGATACTAACTCCTAGGACCTAGTAAAGATCAAGATAAGTCAATGATCGGAGTCATCAGATATAGGGTGAGGAGATGATGGATCAGAAGTGCGTCCTCTACCCCGTCTGCCTCTGCCACGAGTAGGAGAGCGAGATGAACTGGGTGGCTGAGAATGCTGAGATGCTAGGGCTGATACCATGAGTCTGATAGAATCAAGTACGTTCAGTGCTCTGGAAATAGATTGAAGTAGAGCAGTGAACTGGGTGGTAGCATGCTCACTCGATCCTCGGATCTCTTTCCTCAGTAATTCATATCCACCTTCTAGTGCTCCTCTGAGCCTGCCAGCCTCTGCAGTGAGGTCTGTGACCTCAATAGTAGACTCCTGTGGCTGGGGATGGGCCAATGCAAGGACTTGCCTCTACAAGTCAAGAACTCTGCCAGTAAGTCTCCAGACTGTATCCTCAAGCTGTTGTATCCTGATGGACTGATCTGAAATCATCTGAAATACAGTGGAGATGTGGGGAGTAATGGTCTGATCAGAAGAGGTAGCTCCAGGTGCAAAAGAAGTACTACTCCACTGGCTAGACAGCAAAGAAGCCACACGCTGTGAAATATGCTCGATCTGATCATCAGCCAGTCTGAACTCTAAATGAGGTGCTCTGCTCTCTGGCTGATACACTGGTGTGGACATCCTAGTAAACTCAGAAGGGCCAGCCTCAGTATCAGGAATGAACTGGGTATCTGGTGAAGCTGCCCTGAAGTCATGTACAGGAGAAGATGGACCTTCTTCTTCTACTCTGCCTTCAGTTCTGTCTTCAGCTCTTTCCTCAACTCTTTCTTCAGAGCCCTTGATCCAACCACCAACAGTCTTTGTAATTCCCATTCGGTGCAGGCTGTGTTGGTTGAAAGTGTCCACATGTGAGAGCTTGGTAGGTGTTTCCCCCTCACAGCTAACTCCAAACCTCCTGAATACTCTAGTAAGAGCCATACCATAAGGCAAGTGTGCCTTGGATCTGTTCAAAGTTTCTCTCATGGCCTCTATCATAAGTGCGGGGAGGTTTAGGGGGGTCTGAGTGATGATATGAAACATGACACATACATCTCTGTCGGAAAGTAAGTCATGTCTACCACTCCTAGGAAAGAAGAGTTTTGTTACAATTTGATGCAGGACCCTCATCTCAATGGACAATAGCTTTGCTTCCAATTTGTTTAAACTTTCTGAAAAAGTTTCTCCTAAGATAATTCTGATCCCTTCTTCTTTAATTGGGAGTTCCATATATGAGTATCCTTCACTAGGCAACTGAAGTATTTCTCCCAATATCCTAGGATCCAAGCATATGTCAATCCCCTTTACAGTTGAAGTCACAGACCCGTTTCCATAATTTAGATTCTGGTAGAACTCTCTGACTAGATCAACATAGGTGACTTCCTTAAGGGAGCAGTAAAGTTCCCATCCTTGATTTTTGATCTTGGTAGCAAAAGTAAAGCCTTCTTTCTCAAAGAACCGAAAGTCTATGTTTTTTTCGGTTTCTACTTTTCTATCAGAAAGAGGATTTATACTGGGGCTTATTGAGGATTGAGAGGGACCTTGAGCAGGTACTGAAACTGGAGTGGAAACACTAGAAAACTGAGCATGCCTTTTCTTTCAGACAATTTCCTCAGGCTCTCGGATTGATTTCCTTCTTTGGGGAAGTTTCATTTTTGGAGCCATATCCAATAAAGTAGCAGACAAGGAGACTTGAATTCAGTGGAGGAGGGATCACAAGAGAATAAAGAGAGATTTTGGAGGAGAAAAGAAGCGGATTTTGAATGAACGGTGAAGTTCTAGGGCACGTTCCATCCGCGCCGAGCAATGCGAGAAAGCACGAGAAATCTCTTTTCCAAGGAGGCGATTTTTGGTGGAGAGTAGGAGGGAGAATTGCCTCAGAATTGATCCTTGGATTTGGAGCAAGAAGAGTTGGAGAAGACGGCTTTTGGAAGAAGAACGATGGGAAGATGAGTCGTCTCACGAACAGGGTTTCCCGTTTAAAAACAATGAACCCGATGGAGGTTTGTGGGATTTACAAGTTTGCCATTGAGTCGACTCATGGGGGTCGACTCATGAAGTTCAGAAAATCAGAAAAAATGTGAATAAATTTCAGAATAATTTGAAATTTTGGGAGAAGGAATTTTGCTCAATGATAAGTTTTTAGAGTGATAAATCTGAGCTTTTGGGACCAGGATAGATATTGAAAATTGAGTTCTAAGAGTTTTTGACATCTATTCTTTGGAAATTGAGAAATTTCAGACAAATGGATCTAGAATTCCTAGTTTTCTCCTAATTTCACAGAATCTATCCTCACTAAGGGCCTTTGTAAAGATATCGGCTAATTGATTTTCAGTGCAAACATATTCATGAATTACATTTTTGTTTTGAACATGTTCTCTTATAAAATGATGTCTTATTTCAATATGTTTAGATCTTGAGTGTTGAATTGGATTTTTAGATAGATTTATGGCACTTGTATTATCACATTTTATTGGTGTTTCATTAAGTTTGATTCCAAAATCTTCGAGTTGTTGCATAATCCACAAGATTTGAGCACAACAACTTCCAGCTGTAATGTATTCGGCCTCAGCCGTAGACAGTGCCACCGAATTTTGTTTCTTGCTAAACTATGAGATTAGGTTTACTCCAAGAAATTGGCAAGTTCCACTTGTGCTTTTTTTATCTAATTTACATCCAGCAAAATCAGCATCAGAATATCCTAACAAATTAATTTGTGAGTCCTTAGAGTACCATAACCCTATAGTCTGTGTACCATTTAAGTATCTATGGATTCTTTTAACAGCATTCAAATGAGATTCCTTAGGATTAGATTGATATCTTGCACATAAGCAAACACTAAACATGATATCAGGCCTACTTGCAGTTAAATACAATAATGAGCCAATTATACCTCTGTAGTATTTTAAGTCTACGCTTTTACCTTCATCATCCTTGTCAAGCTTACTTGAGGGACTCATTGGTGTGCCAATTGGTTTGCAGTTCTCCATTCCAAATCTTTTGAGTAGTTCCTTGGTGTACTTGCTTTGGAGATTCCCTCTTTTGATTGTTTGATTTGGAGTCCGAGGAAGAAAGTGAGTTCTCCCATCATGCTCATCTCGAACTCTCCCTGCATAAGCTTAGCAAAGTCTTGACAAAGGGATTCATTAGTAGACCCAAAAATTATGTCATCAACATAAATTTGTATAATTAGCATATCATTTTGGTTTCTTTTAATAAATAGGGTTGTATCTACATTGCCTCTTGAGAAACCATTATTTAGTAGAAATTTGCTTAGCCTTTCATACCATGCTCTAGGTGCTTGTTTTAGACCATATAAAGCTTTATTTAATCTAAAGACATGATTGGGAAAAGCATGATTTTCAAATCCAGGGGGTTGTTCTACATATACTTCTTCAGAAATATATCCATTTAAAAATGTACTTTTAACATCCATTTGAAATAATTTGAATTTCATAAAGCAAGCATATGCAAGTAGAAGTCTAATAGCTTCTAATCTAGCAACAGGTGCAAAGGTTTCATCAAAATTAATTCTTTCTTCTTGATTATATCCCTTAGCAACCAGTCTTGCTTTATTTCTAATTACATTTCCATGCTCATCTAATTTGTTTCTAAAGACCCATTTTGTTCCAATTATTGAGTAATCTTTAGGTCTTGATACTAAGGTCCAAACATTATTTCTTTCAAATTGATTAAGTTCCTCTTGCATAGCATTAATCCAGTTATGATCATTTTCAGCCTCTTCAAAAGTTTTAGGTTCAAGTTGAGATACAAAAGCACAATGATTAAGTACATCTCTAAGTGAAGAACGTGTTTTTACCCCATGCATAGGATCACCGATAATTAACTACTTAGGGTGGTTTTGAACATACTTCTATTCCTTGGGTAGGTCATTTGTACCTTGAGGTTGTTCTTGAATTTCTTCACCTCTTTCATTTTGTTCGTCTTCTTGATCCTTGTCTTTTGGAGTTGCTGAGTCTTTTAGAGTGATCTCCTTCATACCTTCTATTAGTGGCTCTGCATCATCAACACCCTCATTCTTCCTTGAAGGAAGATCGTTAGATTCATCAAAAATAACATGTATGGACTCCTCAACTACTAAAGTTCTTTTGTTGAAAAACTCTAAATGCTTTACTAGTGGAGGAGTAACCTAGAAAGATTGCTTCATCTAATTTTGCATCAAATTTACCAAGTTTTTCTTTGCCATTATTTAATACAAAACATCGGCAACCAAAAATATGAAAATATGCAATATTTGATTTTCTTCCTTTCCAAAGTTCATAGGGGGTTTTCTTTAAAAATTGTCTAATTAAAGCACGATTTAAAATGTAACATGCTGTGTTAATTGCTTCCGCCCAAAAATATTTTGGAAGGTTGCTTTCACAAAGCATGGTACGGGCCATTTCTTCTAAGGTTCTATTTTTCCTTTCAACTACCCCATTCTGTTGGGGTGTCCTTGGAGCAGAGAAGTTATGGCCAATTCCATTTTCATCACAAAAATTTTCAAAATCTTGATTTTTAAATTCAGTTCCATGATCACTTCTAATATTTTGAATTGAAAAACCTTTTTCATTAGAGACTTTTCGATGAAATTTAGTGAAAATATGAAAAGTTTCATTTTTGTAAGTCAAAAAGAAAACCCAAGTAAAACGAGAGTAATCATCTATTATTACAAATCCATATCATTTTCCTCCTAGACTAGTGGTTCTAGTTGGTCCAAACAAATCCATATGTAAGAGCTCTAAAGGTCTAGAAGTTGAAACAGTATTTTTGGATTTAAATGATACTCTAGTTTGTTTACCTAATTGGCATGCATCACAAATTCTATCCTTTTCAAAATTCAGTTTTGGCAAATCGAGAACTAAATCCTTTTTAATTAATTTTGAGAGAGAATGCATGCTAATGTGTGCAAGTCTACGATGCCACAGCCAACTAGTCTCATTTATTTTAGCATTTAAGAAAACTAGGCATTGCATGTCTAATTTAGTTAAATCATTCAAGTCTACCATATAAACATTGCCATGCCTATGTCCTATAAATTTAATGCCATCGTCAATAGGACTCGTCACGATGCAAACAGATGATTCAAAACTTACTTTATACCCTTTATCACAGAATTGACTAATGCTAAGTAAGTTATGCTTTAAACCTTTAACTAATAAAACATTCTCAATGTATTTGGAGGGAGTGATACCAATGTTACCTATCCCGATGATCTTTCCTTTGCCATTATCTCCAAAGGTGACCATCCCTCCATCCTTAGCATCAAGCGTGATGAATTGTGATTCATCACCAGTCATGTGTCTCGAGCATCCGCTGTCAAGATACCATTTTCTGTTTCCTTCTTGGGATGCTAGACACACCTGCAAGCAAAGGTCACGTTTCTGTCTTAGGAACCCAAGCTTTCTTGGTCCTTTCAGGTTAGTCAGAATGGTTCCTTTTGGAACCCATATTTTCTTTGTGTTTGCATGATTGTTAATAAGACATGTGTATGATTTATGTCCTATTCTTCCACATTTAAAACAAGTAATATTTGTAGACTTGTTTCTTGAATAATTTACATAAATATCCTTCAAAAATTTTTGTTTCTTCAGGGGTTTATAACCAAGTCCAGCCTTATCATATATAGCTTTCTGATTTTCAAGGATCATATTTAGTTTGTTTGAACTTAAGGTGAACTTATCTACTATAGATTTCAGCTTGTTCATTTCATCCTTTAAGTTTTGATTTTCTTGAATCAAGGTGAATTTTTCAATTGAAAGATTTTCAGCTTGTTTCACTAAGGACTGATTTTCCAATTTCAGCTCTTTGTTTTTCTTCCCTAGTTTCTTTAATTCATCAATTGAATCATAGAATGCTTCATGCAATTCTTCAAAAGTAAATTCACTAGTGGATTCAGAAGTTACCTCATTTTCATGTGCCATCAGGCACAGATTGGCTTGTTCTGTTGAGGTTTCCTCATCGGAGGTTGAGTCATCACTCGCACTCCAGGTCGCCATCATTGCCTTCTTTTTGAACTTCTTTGGACCTTTCTTCAATTGTGGACATTCGGATCTGAAATGTCCTGGCTTCTTGCACTCGTAGCATATAGGGGGTTGATCTTTCTCTTTTTCTTTGCTTTGTTCCCCTTTTGTGAATTTCTTTCTCATCCCCTGTTTCCTTTTTCTTAGAAACTTCTTAAATTTCCAGGTGATGAGAGCCATCTCTTCATCCTGATCTTCATCTTCAGAGTCATCCGTTTCATAATCAGGCGAAGTTGTGGATTTGAGGGCAATGGTTCTTTTCTTTTTGACTTCATCCTCTTGATGTTGCTTCATGCTAAGTTCATGAGTCATCAAGGATCCAAGAAGCTCTTCTAGAGGTAGAGTATTCAAGTCCTTTGCTTCTTGGATGGCAGTCACCTTGGCTTCCCAAGTTCTTGGCAGTGACCTGAGAATCTTTCTTACAAGTTCACTGTTAGTATAAGATTTGCCAAGACTCTTTAAACCATTGATTATATCAGTAAAACGAGTAAACATAGCAGTTATGGACTCATCATGCTCTATTTTGAACAATTCATATTTATGTACAAGCATGTTTATTTTAGACTCTTTTACTTGATTTGTTCCCTCATGGGTGACTTCTAACCTATTCCATATTTCTTTAGCAGATGCACAAGTAGAAATGCGATTAAATTCACTTGCATCTAGTGCACAATAAAGAACATTCATGGCTTTGGCATTTAATTGTGCCAATTTCTTGTCAACCTCATCCCATTCTTTCTCGGGTTTGGTTGACTCCTCACCATCTATAATCTTGGTGGGTGTGTGAGGACCATTCACTATGATACTCCACATATCATAGTCGAGTGCTTGTATGAAAATCTTCATCCGAGCTTTCCAATAGGTGTAATTAGACCCATTGAAAAGTGGAGGTCGGTTTGTTGATTGCCCCTCGGCTAGAGAAGTTCCAACATGGGTTGCCATAGATCTTTGGCTCTTTGATTGTTAGATCAAAGAAGGGCTAGAGCACCGGCTCTGATACCACTTGTTGCCCAGCTATGCAACCCAAGAGGGGGGGGTGAATTGGGTTTCTAAAAATTTTAAACCCAACATATTACTTATGAAGATCAAAACAAAGACTTTAATTCAATATTAATTACCTAAAGTAGGAATGCAAGAATATAATAAAGAAATAAAGTGAAGAGATAAAGCACACCACAAACACAAGGATTTATAGTGGTTCGGTGCTAACCTTGCACCTACATCCACTCCCCAAGATCCTACTTGGGAATTTCAATCCACTATCCTTTGTATTCAACCCGAATACAAAACGTCGAAAACTCCGACACTAGCTATCCCAAGCTAGATCACTTGTTTCTCGGGTACAAGTAAACTCAAAATACTCCGATTTCAGGTTCGGATCAACCTTTTCTTGTTTTGGAAATCCTCCAAAAAATAAGAACAAAAACTCACAAAGAGTTAGAAAATTTAGAGCACAAATTAATACAATAACAGCTCCTTTAAATGAGCGAATATAACAATAAAATCTTTACTCAAATGAAGAACCCCTTTTTCGGAATTTCTCAAAGTGGATGAACGCTTGAATGCTTGAGAAGAGGTTGATTGTTGATTGAAGATCTCTTGAAAGCTTTGAACGATCTCTAGATCAAGGTTGAAACAATAGGCGTGAAGAATTCTCTCCTTGAAAGATCTTGCTTTTCTCTTTCACAATCTCTCTGGTATATTATGGATCCTCTCTCTTTTTCTTTTTGGATTTTTCGTTGATCTCAGGCTTTTTTTCTTGCAAATTTTGGATCCTTTCTTCTATTCTTCTCTCTCTTTCTCTGCTCCTCGTCTCTTTTGATTTCACGTTTGATCCGCTATTTAATCTGTAATTTCTTTCACCATTTAAAGCATTTTGTAGCATTAGAAGCAAGAGAAAACAATTTAGGTAGATAAAGAGCCGTTAGAGGATTTTTAGGAAGCATAAATGGCAATTAAAATGGGCAAAAAAATAGCTGTTGCTGACATTTTCCATCGCAGGGGTCGACTCATGAGTCAACTCATGCTTCAGGGGTCGACTCATGAGTCGACCTCTGTTGCAAAAACCAGAGAATGTTTTTCTAGAATTTCTTGGCTCAAATTAGCAGGGGTCGACTCATGAGTCGACTCATGCCTTGTGGGTCGACTCATGAGTCGACTCACAGGTTGTGCCAAGCCAGAAAACTAGCGTGCCAAGGAGAATTTTTGCGTGCCAATCAGCTCACAGTGCCATGAGTTGACTCATGAGTCGACTTATGCACTTCAAACCTTCACAACTTCAAGAATATAAGTCCAAACACAATGAAATTTTCACCAATAGATTTCAAATCATTTGTTCTACCAAATGGTACTATCAAATCAGGATTTTAGTGAAATTACGATTTTGCCCTTGAAGAGCATAAGGACTTTTTCATTTTAAAATTATTTGTATCCCTTCAATCTGCTTTGTAATCATCAAAATCAATCTAGGAGCAACACTTGAGCTAATCGAATCTATCATATGACTGATGTTGAGGTTTGACGATTTATCTATGACCTGCCATCTAGTCAAAACTCATGATAGAGAGACTGAACCATATGTTAACTACATCTAAAGATTTATTTCAGTTCTACTGGATTGCCACTACATATTGCTAGGTGTCACTGGTGGATTGTGAGAGCTCACTAGGATCATTCTGGATCGACAATCCTTGCTGAGTTAGAGTAAAATTATTCTGATCCATTGAAAAGAGTTTCAATGGTACAATGATAGAGATCATTGTGTTAGATGTGTGCCCTAGATGCCAGATTGACTGACACATTCCTGTATAAATCTAAGGGTAAATTTATAATTTTGACTATAAATCAATAAATGGGTTATTTTTCTATCACATTGTGTCTGTGATACATCCTTTGAGTTAGTAGGAATGTCAATTTATATTTTCAAGAGTTGAAAATTTAAGGCATGAATTTACATAACTAACTCATAAACAGCTCCTGACCATAGGATCATTACGAGGATGATGATCGATCCGGAAGGTTGATGTATGATCACTTTCTTAGGATAGATGTGTCTTGAGTCTATGGTGTGGAGACATCAGAGCGAGAGTACAGGTATTCATTGAGAATGAGAGTACTGAGTGTGACCATATCGAGCAGTCATAAGGAAGTCTACCTTCTCGTCGATGACTAGCTCGATGCTGCAGTTATGTGTCTAGTTCTTTGACTTGAGATGCATTGACAATTCACCTTGAGTGTGTTATAGTTTGACTACACCATAACTCGATCTCCTAACCATTCAAAATCCTGAGGTGTATGTTGGCTGTAGCATATTCATTGTAGGAACTAGGTCGCACCAAGATGGGATCTATCAACCTCGGTAGATGAGAGGAGTAGCCCTATGATGATCAAAAGATCGAGTCCTTAAGCCCATAGCCATGGTAGAGTGAAATAACAGAAAAAGAGTTTTCCATTGGGGTTTCACATCAGACTCTGATCGATCAATTGATTCATATGACTGATGTTGGGTTTGACGAGTTCACTTTAACCCTAATTCAGTCGGGACTCATGATAGAGGAACTCAATCACATAGGTAGCTGCATCGAGAGGTTCATCTTGAGTTTTGATGGGTTGCCACCACATACTGTTAGGTATCACTGATAGATTTTGGAAGCAATTAAAATGATATTGATGATCGATCATTCTAATTGTCTGAATCAGAAGAGTTCTGGTCCATAGAAAGGAGTTTCGATGATGTCGATGATGAGATCACGATATGTCTCATTACCATATGGAATTGAACCTAACTGGGTCACATAAACAAGGGTTAGGGTCTGAATGTCATCAATTGGGCTAACCCAATTGATTTGGATAAGATCCAATTAGGTTCAAGAAAATTATGCTAGTACACGATTGAGCCTAACTTTCTCCTCGTGTTATCTTTTCTGTCTGTACTGAGCCAAATGTGATTTGACTCATCCAAAAAATCTTGAAAAGATTTTTCTCAATCTAAATGAAGTTTGTCCAGCTCAGAAAAGGCTTATCTTAATTCATGAGATAAATTTAAGACAAGCACCTGCTAATTCCTGTCACCTGTCAATTTTATTTTAGGATATTTATCAAAAGTTGACATATGGGTCTTAAATTGAAGGCCACTTGGTAAGAGCTTATTGGAGAATTTTTGTGGAGCTAAACCACATCAAATTGGGCACCATAATCAGATTATGGCATGAGCCCAATTGGATTAAGTGGGCGCCCCAAGTGGATAAGGTTGGAGAGTCTTGATAAGATTGGACTCTTTGGCGCCAACCTCTCTTTGTCCTTATCCAGTGTTGGTGCCAACTTTGAGATAGAGGCTTGAGTTCTTATCTGATGTGATCAAATGATATCAAGCAATCAATCAAAATTTTTTCAAAATTTATTGAAGTTTTCTAATTGGTTGAATGATGTGGCACTGTGCAGTATACAGGGTCTATATAAACCCTTCTGTGCCTGGGATTTTAGAAGGAAGTTGTTTTACACACAAAACCCAATATCTGCCACCCCTTCCCTTCTTCTCCACATCCTCTATGCTCTCCTATCTCCCTTCTTCACGTTTAAGGAGTTGGACATTCATCTGGTGCAAGAAAAAGGCATGGTGATGCCTGGAATAGGAAGGCTGCAGGACATCTTCGACAGGCTGCTGCTCCAACTTCAGAAGGAGTTCTGATGTACTTCCAAATCAGATAGAGATCTAATTTTTGGAGCATAGATTCATGAGGAGAAGATATTCTAGGTCCTACTTGAGTGGATATTGGTAGAGGTCAGGTGCTTGCATGGCTATATTAGAACCTCGGACTGTGCTGAGATCATCTACAGGGTAATCAGAATACCCTTGAGGTATGTCTATACTTCTCATACTTTTAGATTTAATTTTAGATTTTATATATCAGATAATAAAATTAGATCTAATAGATATTAGATCTAAAATAGTGTAGGATAAAATTTTTAAATTATTCCACCCCAAATTTGATGAAATCTGGAAGATCCTACAAAGAAAAAAGATGATTTTTCCTTCAACTGGTATCAGAGCCAGGTTGATGGCTCAGTTTTAGATCTAATTTAGATTTAATTTTAATTTTAATTTATTTGATATTAAAAAATTTTAAATATCACATCAGATATGATAGGATCTAAAATTAAAATATTTAAAATTAAATCTAAGAAGATCTAGCATGCATGAGATGCATGACTAGACTAGGATTAGTTGAATCCATGAACAGTCTTAAGTTTTATGTTTTAATGAGATTAAAATATGAATTAAATTTAATTTATTCTCTATTTTTTTGATGTTATAAGTGTTATAATTATATCAGAAAATAAAAAATAAAATTTTAATTTTTTCATAAAATTGATCTGTTGCATGCCTAGACTAGTTATAGAATTATTCCAGTAACTTGTCTGGAATAGATTTAATTTTGAATAGTTTAATTTTTTTAGATATTATATGTGATATATCAGATCTAAAAGTATATTAATTAGATCAATTTTTGATACATGAGATGTAAGCAAAGCATGTATTAGTTAGATCTTAAATTGTATATGAGATATGTAAATTTAGATCTAACTAGTTTTGTAGTTAAATTTATATTTCTAATTAAGGTGTTCCTCATGACCTTCCGGTCATAAGAATGAAGTAGGGTTTTAAGACTCTTTCTTCCCATTCAATGGGGTGTTCTTATGATGTGTAGGGGTACCGCGCATTTATCCTTAATCAAAAATCAAAACTTACTTTTCTGCAAAATCCTAGTCGTGAAACCCTAAGATTTATTTTACATGTCTTGTTTATGAACCCAAATTTAATTAATAAATTATATTTATGAAATCAATTTGGTCTAAAATTAAAAATTTCAGATATAAGATATTTTCATAAAATTGGGTTAGGGCTTGGGTAGCTCAATTAGATCCAGCGGTTGATCAAATCGAATCAAGAGTTAGTTAGGTGAGATCATGAAAGCTAATAATTGACTAGCCTAATAGGATTAAGTCTGGGTCAAGGTCGAATCATATTTAGATGTGACTCAATCAAGTTAAGACCTAATTTGGCTCAATGGTTAGAGTCTGGATTGTAGGCTAACCCAATTGGTTCTAGTTCGATAATTTGGTGTCTAAAGTAAGTTGGACAGATGTGATCGACTAATTTTTAATTGGGAGCTACTCGACTCGAATACATTTTTATCGAGTTAATGGCATATCTCTTCCATCGATCTCACTTACCTGGCCATATGTATCACCCAGTTCTGATTTGAGGTGGCTAACAATTCGAGCTGACCCATGCTACTAGGTTAGTCATAATTGTTATGACTATATCAAGTCAAGTTTAATAAGACCTAAATCAAATCTTCTTAAGAAAATATTAAGTCTAGGTCTTCCACCATTGTGGATGTGCGGGCCCTTCCCGGGGTTGATTGTTCTCAGCTGGTTACAGTGGCTCAGTTGCACCGGTAAGACACAACCATGTCCATTAGGCATTGGATGCTATGAATTAGAGGATGGGTTGGGCTCAATATTTCAGATACGGTGAGGGACCCAATCAGGAATATAGTTTGTGCAAATGGTAGGTTTGACTTAACTAAGGATTGGAGCAATATTTCAGACACGGTGAGCTTTATGAATTAGAGATCAAATTTTGGGTGCACCATAATTAGAGAATCATTGGACAAGAGTTGTTCACTCATCGGTTGACCCATCACCAATAACTGTTAGGTGAGGTGATGAGCCAGTTGGTGAGATCGCACCACCCACTAAAAATCACTGATCATGGAGATTTTCACATCTCTACCAAGGGAGTATAGAGATCTGAGAAAATAGTGAGAAGCTAATTTGTTTAAAAATAAAACTCCTAAACAATTTGGTTAAGTCTGATTACAAAATCTAACTAGAAACTTTTGACTCTCTACAAGAAACATGTCTACCTCCAACCCCCTGACCAAAATACTAGACACCCACAGATTGACTGGACCTAATTTCAAGGACTGGTTAAGAAACTACAAAATTATTTTGGATTCTAAAAAATTGACTCATGTCTTGGACCAGGACCCACCTGCCATGCCAGTACGTCTGACTGCTGAACAGAGAGCGTCTCTGAAAAAGTGGATGGATGATGATAACAAAGCAAGGTACTATACGTTGGGTGCAATGTCTGATGACTTGCAGCACCAACATGAGAATATTTTGACTACCCGCCAAATGTTGGCTCACCTACAAGAGTTGTTTGGTGAACAAAGTCGCGCAGCCAAGTATCAAGTCTGTCAAAGACTTTTTAAGGCTAAAATACGTGATGGGCAGCCAGTCCAAGATCATTGTTTGACAATGATCAAGGATCTTGAGGAGCTTGAGAAGCTCGGTATCACCTTAGACAAAGATTTTCAGATTGATGTGATCCTTCAGTCCTTGTCTGATGCATATGGTCAGTTCATCATGAACTTTCATATGCATAAGATGCAGTATACCTTGGCTGAGTTAATGAACATGTTGGTTATGGCTGAGCTTTCAATGAAGGGTTCAAAAGGCTCAGTTCTTACTGTGGAGTGGACTTCTTCCAAGAGAAAGTCTTTTGGAATGAAAAAGAAGTCTGCAAAGAAGCAGAAGGTGGATGGCAAGAAGAAGAAGACAGAATCGAAGAAGAAGGCTGTTGATAAGAAAAAATATTTTCACTGCCAATCAGACAGCCATTGGAAGTGAAACTATCCTCGGTACCTGGCCACCCTAAAGAACAAGAAGGATAGTCCTTCTGGAGGTATGCTCATTTTAGAATCTAACCTTACGATTTCTTCTGCATCCAGTTGGATGCTTGACTCTAGTTCTAGTGCTCATTTATGCACTTCTATGCAGGATCTTGAGAAGAGCAGGAGGCTAAGGGATGGGGAGATGATCCTACGTGTTAGGAACGGAGCAAGAGTTGCTGCTGTAGCCGTGGGAACCTACCCTTTGCGATTACCATTAGGATTAGATTTAGTTTTAAGAGACTGTTATGCAGCAAGCAGAAATTTGATTTCTGTTTCATGTTTAGCATAAGAAGGCTATGTGATTAGCTTTCATAAGACCATTGTAACATATTTTATGAAAATAATAAAGTTGCAAATAGTTTTCTTATTAACGGTCTCTATCAGCTACATATTGATGTATCTGTATTTAATATCGAGCAAAATATAAATGCCATAGGAATTAAAAGGCCTAGAGATAGTCTAAATAATAGGTATCTTTTGCACCTAAGGCTAGGTCATATAGCGAAAGACAAGGTTAACAAATTGGAGAAATTCGAGCTATTGAGTCTGTTGACTTTCAAGTCATATCCAGTTTGTGAATCATGCCTTCAAGGCAAAATGACCAAGCTTCCTTTTGTGGGACATGGGGAAAGGGCCACAGACCTACTTGCCCTAGTACATACAGATGTGTGTGGTCCATTTGATGTGCCGGCTAGAGGCAACTACATCTACTTCATTACCTTTACCGATGATATGTCTAGGTACGGGTATGTGTTTCTAATGAAACATAAGTCTGAAGCTTTTGAAAGGTTCAAAGAATTCAGACATGAGGTAGAAAAATAAACATAAAAGCCCATTAAGGTTCTTCGATCAAATCGAGGAGGTGAATACCTTAGTCGGGAGTTCCTAGACTATCTTAAGGATAATGGTATAGTCTCTCAATGGGCTCCACTTGGAATGCCTCAACTCAACGGGGTTTCAGGACGGAGAAACCGGATCCTATTAGATATGGTCCATTCCATGATGAGCTTCACGGACCTCCTTGAATTTCTTTGGGGACATTGTCTCATGACAGCAATTTATGTATTGAATAGGGTTCCCTCTAAAATCATTCCTACCACACCATATGAGATATGGCATGGTAAGAAGCCAAGTTTGAATCATCTTAGAATTTGAGATTGTCTGACTCATGTCAAGAGACAGCAGGCGGACAAGTTAGAGTTCAGATCTTTTAGAGCTCGATTCATAGGATATCCTAAAGAGTCATTAAGATACTATTTCTATATTCTGAAAGTCCACAATATGATTATGAGTCGAAATACTATTTTTCTTGAAAAATAGTTTATTCAAGATGGTGGAATCGAAAGAATAATTAAGCTCAAGGAGAATGTCTCCCAAGAGCAACGAGTTAAAGAACTTGAGGAACCCAATCAATTAGAACCAATCCTAATACAACCTCTTCCACCTCATAGATCGACTAAGATTTTTCGTCCTCCTGAAAGGTACTTAGGTACTATACAAGAGGATATAGAGAAAATGTTCCTCACAGAAAATGGGGGCATGGTGATGATCCCAAGACCTATGATGAGGTGATATCAGATATCGACTCTGAGAAATGGTTAGAGGCAATGAGATCAAAAATTGACTTGATGTACTCAAACCAAGTCTGGACCTTAGTAGATTTACCTGAAGGTATTGTACCTATTGGATGTAAATGGATCTTCAAGAGAAAGATAGGCGCAAATGGGATTGTAGAGACATTTAAGGCTAGGCTCGTAGTGAAAGGTTATAGTCAGTACGAAGGCATTGACTATCAGGATATCTTCTCGTCCGTAGCCATGCTAAAATCCATCCGCACATTGCTTGCTATTGCAGTCTATTTTGATTATGAAATATGGCAGATGGATGTGAAAACGACGTTCTTAAATGGACATCTTGAGGAAGATATCTATATGGAACAACCACTTGGTTTCACATCCAGTGATGATGATCACAAGGTCTGCAAGCTGCAAAGGTCCATTTATGGACTTAAGCAAGCATCTCGAAGCTGGAATACTCATTTCAATGATGTGATCAAAATATTTGGTTTCATCAAGAACGAGGAGGAACCATGTGTGTTCAAAAAAGTCAGTGAGAGCGTGATTATTTTCTTCATATTGTACATAGATGACATCCTCCTAATTGGGAATGACATTCCCATGTTGGCCTCAGTCAAAGTATGGTTGTCTAAGGAGTTCTCTATGAAAGATGTAGGAGAGGCATCCTTTATACTGGGTATTAAGGTCTATAGAGATAGATCAAATAAGATGCTGGGAGTTTTACAAAAGATGTACATAGAGGAGGTGCTAAAAAGGTTTAGCATGAAAAACTCCAAAAAAAGTTTAGTACCTTTTAGACATGGCATTCATCTCTCCAAGAAGATGTGCCCTAGCACACCTGAGGAGATTGAACGCATGAGCAAAATTTCTTATGCTTCGACAATAGGGAGCCTCATGTATGTCATGCTATGTACATGACTTGATATAGCCCATGCTGTGAGTGTCACAAGCAGATATCAGTCGAATCCAGGCAAAGAGCATTGAACTTCTGTGAAATGTATCCTTAAGTACTTGAGAAGGACTAAGGATATGTTTCTAGTCTTTGGGAACAGAGAACTCCAGATTTAAGGATATACAGACTCAGACTTTATGTCTGATATAGATGATCAAAAGTCGACATCTGGGAGTCTGTTCATTTGCAATGGTGGTGTAGTTAGCTGGAAGAGTTTCAAGCAGATGGTGATTGCTGATTCCACCATGGAGGCAGAGTATATTGCTGCATCGGAAGCTACGAACGAGGCATTTTGGTACAAAAAATTTGCCGTGAAGCTTGGAGTGATGTCATCAGATGCCATCCCTCTTTACTACGATAATAATGGTGCCATAGCCCTAGCTAAGGAGCCAAGGTCTCACCAGAAGTCCAAGCACATCGAGCGGTGATTCCATCTAATCCGTGATTACCTCGAAAAGAGTTATATCGAGGTTAAGAGAGTCGATTTACAAACAATGTGGCAGACCCGCTGACTAAACTATTGGGCCAACAAAAGATCGAAGCCCACCTTGAGAAGATGGGACTTAGATATGTAGCCAATTGGGATTAGATCAAGTGAGAGTTTGTTAGATGTGTGCCCTAGATGTCAGATTGGCTGACACATTTCTATATAAATCTAAGGGCAAATTTATAATTTTGACTATAAATCAATAAATAGATTATTCTTCTATCACATTGTGTCTGTGATACATTCTTTGAGTTAGTAGGAATGTCAATTCATATTTTCAAGAGTTGCAAATTTAAGGCATGAATTTACATAACTAACTCATAAACAGCTCCTGACCATAGGATCATCACGAGGATGGTGATCGATCCGGAAGGTTGATGTACGATCACTTCCTTAGGGTAGATATATCTTGAGTCTATGAAGTGGAGACACCGAAGTGAGAGTACAGGTATTCGTTGAGAACGAGAGTACTGAGCGTGACCATATCGAGCAGTCATAAGGAAGTCTACCTTCTCGTCGATGACTAGCTCGATGCTGCAGTTGTATGTCTAGTTCTTTGACCTGAGGTGCATCGATAGTTCACCTTGAGTGTGTTATAGTTTGACTACACCATAACTCGATCTCCTAGCCGTTTCAAATCTTGAGGTGTATGTTGGCTGTAGCAAATTTATTGTAGGAACTAGGTCGCATCAAGATGGGATCTATCAACCTTGGTAGATGAGAGGAGTAGTCCTATGATGATCGAAAGATCAAGTCCTTAAGCCTATGACCATGGCATAGTGAAATAATAGAAAAAGAGTTTTCCATTGGGGTTTCACATCGGACTCAGATCGATCGATTGATTCATATGACTAATGTTGGGTTTGACGAGTTCACCTTAACCCTAATTTAGTTGGGACTCATGATAGAGGAACTCAATCACACAGATAGCTGCATCGAGAGGTTTGTCTTCAGTTCTGATGGGTTGCCACCACATACTACTAGGTGTCACTGGTAAATTTTGGAAGCAATTAGAATGATATTGATGATCGATCATTCTAATTGTCTGAATCAGAAGAGTTTTGGTCTATCGAAAGGAGTTTCGATGATGGATGATGAGATCATGACATGTCTCATTACCATATGAAATTGAACCTAACTGGGTCACACAAACAAAGGTTAGAGTTTGGATGTCATCAATTGGGCTAACCCAATTGATTTGGATAAGATCCAATTAGGTTTAAGGAAATCATGCTATCACACGATTGAGCCTAACTTTTTCCTCGTGTAATCTTTTCTGTCTCTACTGAGCCAAATGTGATTTGACTCATCCAGAGAATCTTGAAAAGGTTTCTCTCAGTCTAAATGAAGCTTGTCCAGCTCAAAAAAGATTTGTCTTAATTCATGAGATAAATTTAAGACAAGCATATGCTAATTCCTGTCACCTGCCAATTTCATTTTAGGACATTTGTCAAAAGTTGACATATGGGTCTTAAATTGAAGGCTACTTGGCAAGAGCTTATTGAAAAAATTTTATAGAGCCAAACCACATCAAATTGGGTGCCATAATTAGATTATGGCGTGAGCCCAATTGGATTAAGTGGGTGCCCCAAGTGGATAAGGTTGGAGAGTCTTGATAAGATTGGACTCTTTGGCTCCAACCTCTCTTTATCCTTATCCAGTGTTGGAACCAACTTTAAGATAGAGGCTTGGGTTCTTATCTGATGTGATTAGATAATATCAAGCAATCAATCAAAATTTTTTCAAAATTTATTGAAATTTTTTGATTGGTTGAATGATGTGGCACTGCGCAGCATACAGGGTTTATATAAACCCTTCTGCACCTAGGGTTTTAGAAGGAAGTTGTTTTATGCACAAAACCTAATATTTGCCACCCCCTCCCTTCTTCTCCATATCTTCCCTACTCTCCTATCTCTCTTTTTTATGTCCAAGAAGTCGGACGTTCATCTGGTGCAAGAAAAAGGCATGGTGATGCCTGGAACAGGAAGGTTGCAGGACATCTTCGACAGGCTGCTGCTCCAACTTCAGAAGGAGTTCTGAAGCACTTCCAAATCAGATAGAGATCTGATTTTTGGAGCATAGATTTGCGATGAGAAGATGTTCTAGGTCCTATCCAAGTGGATACCGATAGAGGCCAGGTGCTTGCGTGGCTACATCAGAACCTCGGGCTGTGCTGAGATCATCTACAGGGTAATCAGATTACCCTTGAGGTATGTCTATACTTCTCATACTTTTAGATTTAATTTTAGATTTTAAATATCAGATAATAAAATTAGATCTAACAGATATTAGATCTGAAATAGCGTAGGATAAAATTTTTAAATTATTCTATCCTAGATTTGATGAAATCTGGAAGATCCTACAAAAAAAAAGATGATTTTTCCTTCACATTGTATATCTCACTACTAGATAGAATTAAACCTATGGGGTCACACAATAAAGAGATTAGGTCTGAAATAAGTAATTGAGCTTATGAAGTATCAATTGGGTTTAGAGAAACCCATTGGGTTCATGATAACCTTGCTAGCACATGGTTGGACCTAATTCTTCTTTCCATTGGGATTACTTATTTGATAAGATAATTCTAACTTAATTACCTGCTAATAATCTATATGAATAAAATTCATAAGACTCTAATTGTTGGGTATCTAAGCTTATGGATCATATTAATTAATGGTGCAAGTCCTTAATTAATTTTCTGGATAATTATTTTTGGGCGCCACCTTGATTTGATCAAGTTGGGCGTGTTCATTGATTAGAGGGCATTTAGTTCTCTTATGGGATGTCTCTTGGATGTATTTTGGGGTGTTTAATTATGGGTACAAGAACTTCAATTGTTGGCACTAATGAGCTTCCTAATGTAAGTTGGATAACTTAAGTTAATAGGAATCATAATGCAAGTAGGACTTGTATTATGAGATTGAATAGGAATAAATCCTTATGCCTATTTAAAGAAACCTCCCCTAAGGTCTCTAGAGCATCCAAACCAGTAGCTCCTCACACCCAAAGGCTCTCCCTACACCCTCTCTTTCTCTCCCTTTCTCTTTTCTTGGGTGTTCTACATGCCCATCCCTTGGGACGCGAGTCCCAAGGAGTTCCATGCCCAAGATGTTGGGCATCCCATAATTTGCTGGTTATTGATGTTTTGTAGCAGCACAAAGCAAGGAAAAACTCTAAAGAAGAGGAGAAGAAGAAGATTAAAGAGAAAGATCAAGCATTGATCGTGATCCAAGCTTCATTTAGATACGGCAGGCTGAATTTTAGAGAATCAAAATTCAGATTATAGAGGACTGTTTCAGACTGATCCAAAGTGGATACTCATAAAGGCCAGATACTTGTGTAGCTAAGAAAAAAATTTTTCGCTTTTAGATCTAGATTCAAAAAAAAAGATTGCGAAATAGATATGTGATTTGATCACAATCTGAATTCAGCATATATCAATTTCAGCATATTAGATATATCCATGTGGTTTTATATTTTCATGCATGCATAATTCAAATTAAAAATCTTTTAATCTTATTCTCTACTGTGGAGTTTAGAACATAAAGTTTTTAAATACATATGTATGCACCAAATCTTAAATTCTAATAAGACTCGATCAAATCAGGATCAATTCTCTCTTACCGATTAGGTCATCTCATAACCTAATCGGACATGATCTAACTGAATCTAATTCAATCAGACATGATTCAGGCTTTAATGCTCAATCAAATTGAGCTAATTAGTGATCTAATCATTAATTAATCCTTCATTAATGATAGAGTCCCAGTCCAGTGGGACTCTTCACCAAAGTCCCCATCTAGTGGGACTCTTCAGATTAGCCATCTGATCAGATAAGAATATCTAATGTGTGTGATCTCATAGATTCGAACCTAAATCGATAGCATAGAAATAAATTTTTATACCAATCAAAGTAACCATCTAACAATAGTACCCAACATCCGGATAGATCGAATGTATGTAAAGCAATACTCAAGAATCTACTTGGATATAGTTACCGTACAATTCATCCCTTTGATCCTTGATGCTAGGATAACTTAGAGTTTAAACTGTCAAGTCTTAATAGTACATCCGTTATGTGTTTCAACCTAATAAATCCTGTGACTCCTCATAAGGATTGTTTTGCCCAAGATCTTACTAAACTGAAACACAAAGCATTCTCTCCAATCTTTTGAAGTGATCAATTTCATCTTGACTTATGCACCGACTTCACAAGTACTTGACTATGTCCAGAAATCTTTCGATCCTAAATTAGAAATTCAGATAGTCTGGCATCAAAACACAATGAGTTGCTTGCAAGTCACCATGGTGATCTCAGGTCAGAGGGACACTTATACCCATATTCCTTCGAAATTACTCTTGACAGCAGAGTGCTCCGAAGTTGGTCACGTTCAGTGAAATATCCTCCTATATTGCACCAGAGTTGGTCACATTCAGTGAAATATACTTTTATATTTCATTTGCATAGCATACCAGCATGTCCATGCTTCTTGGTTAAGAAGACAACCAACTTATATAGCACACAATGATCTACACTTGATATGTCTATCATCCTAGTGATAGCATATCATTTGGTCGCAAACTTATTTAAGGACTAAACGATAAATATTTTTTTATCGATTTAAAATAGTCCTAAAGACTTTCGTCATAACATAAATATTGGATATAGAAGATGTACAAGCTTATGATGAAAATTATCAAATAAATATTTTATTAATTATTAATTTATATATAATTATATCAAATAGTACAACTGTCAACAGGCTGATGATTGACTTTAGAACATATTTTCCAATAACTCTCACTTGTACTAAAGCCAATCGGTACAGTATCGTATACCCATCTTCATTTTGTGATCTTCGATCTCCTTTACCGCTAGGGCTTTAGTGAATGGTCGGCCAAATTTTTCTTTCCATCAATCTTCTGAAGGTCGACATCACGTTGATCCATGATTTCTCAGGTAAGATGGTAGCGACACAGAATATACTTTATCTGCTGATGTGCCCTCGGCTCCTTTGCTTGAGCTATGACTCCAGTACTATCGTAATAAAGTAGAACTGGACCATCGATGGAGGGTGCCACTCTAAACTCAGTGATGAACTTCCTCAGCTACACAGCTTTCTTTGCAGCATCAGATGCCGCAATGTATTTCACCTCGCATACTGAATCGGCTACAATGTGCTGCTTTAAACTTTTTAAGTAGATAGCTCCATCATTTAGGATAAAAATATATCCTGACATGCTTTTGCTATTATCATGATCTGACTGAAAATTAAAATCAGTGTATCCCACGAGTTTCAAGTCAGATTCTCCATAAATGAGTCACTGATCCTTAGTATTTCTCGAATACTTAAGAATGATTTTTACAACCTTCCAATGGTTCTCACCTAGATTTGATTGGTATTTGCTCACTACTCCTAGTGAGTATGCCACATCTAGTCTCACACATATCATGGCATACATTATAGAACCCACTGTCGAGGCATATTGGATTCTACTCATATGCTCTCTCTCTTGAGGGATTGTCGGACAATCATTCGTTGAGAGAAAAATTCTATGGCCTATCGACAGATAGTCTTTCTTGAAATTCTCTATGCTAAATCATTTCAACATAGTATCTATATATGTAGATTAGGAGAATCCGAGCAGCCTCTTAGATCTATCCTTATAGATCTTCATCCTTAGGATGTAGGCTGGTTCTCCCAGATCTTTTATTAAAAATTATGACGATAGCCATACTTTTATTCTTTATAAAGCAAGGACATCATTCCTGATTAAGAGAATATCGTTCACATACAAAATAAAAAATATAATTACTGAACCATTAGCCCATTTATATATGCAAGATTTCTCTCCGTTCTTAATGAAGCCATATGTTCTGATCACCTTATCAAAATGTATATTCCAACTCCTAGATGTTTGCTTCAATCTATAAATGGATCTTTGAAGCTTGCACACCTTGGACTCATTTGTGGATGAAAATCCTTCAAGTTGTATCATATACATCTCTTGTTCAACTCTCCAATTAGGAAAGCTATCTTCACATCCATTTGCCAGACTTCATAGTCCAGGTATCCCGCTATCACAAACATAATCCAAATGGACTTGAACATTGCCATAGAAAAGAATGTCTCATCATAGTCAACACCATAATGCTGATGATATCTCTTGATAATCAGATGAGCTTTATAGGTCTCCACCTTTTCGTCTGCACCTCTTTTTCTTTTGAAGATCCACTTACATCCTATGGGTTTTATCCTTTCAGATGGATCAACCAATGTCCACACATTGTTGATCTTCATAGATTCAATTTCGGATTTCATAGCTTTTAACCATTTCTCAGAGTCGGACCTCTGTATTGCATTCAAATAGATGACTGGATCCTCGTTGTTCTCATCGAGCTCAATCGGATCCCTATCCCAGACCAAAAAACCTAAGTATCTGTCTGGCTGATGTGGTACTCTACCGGATCGTCTTAAGGATGTTTGTATATTGGGCTCCAGGTTTGATCTTATCAAATATGATTCAGATTTAGTCACTGGTGTCGGTTCTTCTACCTATCGAATTTCATCAAGCTTGACTTTAGAGGCACTTATTCCTTCACTAAAGAACTCTTTTTTCAAAAAGTGTGCCTTACTGCTAACAAATATCTTTGGTTCAGTATGGAGATAAAAGTAATATCTCCTCATTTTCTTAGGGTACCCTACAAAATTAGACTTATCGGACCTAGGTTCGAACTTGTCGGTTTGTAATCATTTGACATAAGCCGGACACCCCCAGATCTTAAGGTAAGCGAGGTTCGGCCAGTTTGTAATCAGTCACATACCTATCTTTGGATATGGTTCAGTCCATGATGGGGTTTTCAAGTCTGCTGATCTTCTTTTGTTAATGTGATCGAGCCTGCAATATAAAAGATAGGCATTTGTGATATTATCTAACTTTGGATATTTATTTGGAGTGTATATTACACCCATAGACTATAATGTAGATATTATTTCTTAATTATCTTCATATTATTGCAACATCATTCATAATGATATAATAATAATCATTCTTTATTGATAAACTATAACCATCTTTGGCCAAAAGGCCAACAGAGATTATATTCATTAAGAAATATGGACAATAGTGACAATCACTTAAAATGATACTATTAGACTTAAAAACAAGCTTGACGACTCCTAAAGCTAGGATTGGAACTTGGCTTCCATCTCTCATATTTAGGAATCTCTCATCATTCTCAAATTTTCTACTAACTTGAAGTCCTTGCAATAAATTGCATATGTGAACTAGACTTCCGATATCCAATACTCAGGTAGTAGTGTCACATATAGAGAAATTATAAGGTATTATCATATAAGCATCTTAACCAGTAACTAATTGCTCATTTCTCTTTAACCTATTTGGGTCATAGTTTGTTTGACGTGGTTCAACTCTAAACCTTTCAGCTAGATTGGGCTCAAGACTAATATTCAACTTCTAATACTGGCTATTGAAATTGGATCCAATAAGCTCATCACTGTCAAATAGCGAATGGAGTGACAAATTGCTAGCCATTTCTGAAAAGAAAGAAAAACACAAACCTAATTAGCATATGAATTAATCAAGCCTAAATATATGGACTTTAATCTAAAGATTCTTTCACTATTTTATATGAATTGGTAGCCTCTACCTTCAACTCGAAGAATTACCTTAATTATTTAGTGGGTACTAGAATCCACACAGACTGCATATAGATCCGAGTATAGCTCGACCAATCCATATGCATCTATGGATAGGTTTTCAACCAATTATTTCTTCAAATAATTTTTAATAATTAATTTTTTCTCAAATTTTATTTTAGTAAGCGATGGACCTCTACTGAAAGTTCTGATTAGGTCCAACTATTAACATGAACCTACTCAGTGATTCTAACTAATGAATAATCAGATTCGAGTATGGCTCGACCAATCCAATCATTCACCAAATCGTATGACAAAGTCATCATATGGTGAATAATAATTCTATCATTCAAAAAAATATCAGATGGATGGTGCCTGCAATGTCAATCAGAAATAATGGATCCATTACTATTCACTTTAATGGGAGGCTATGATTTATTTATCACCATAACTAGCTCATTTTATAAACCTAATAATTTAAAGGATTTGATTAACATAATTTTAATAAAATTAAATACACAAACTAGTTAATCTCCATTCTCCCACTGACTGCACCAAATCAGATTAGGGTGGACTAGAAACAAGTCGGTTCAACTGACAAGTCATCAATCCTCCCACTGACTTCATCAAATCATATCAAGGACAAAAACAAATCGAGCTAGGGGCACCTAAATCAGTCGAACTAATTTTCTAGTAAGCATGGATCAATCCTCATCATTAAGCGATCTGATCAAAACTTGATTCACCATGTTGGCTAGATAAGTGAGATCGATGGGAGGGATATGCCATTAACTCATCATAGACACAATCTATGTGAGTAGCTTCTAATTAAAAACCACCGATCAAGATTGCCAAACTTACCTTAGATACCAACTGATTAATCAGTTTCAATTGGATCTACTTATGGATTTGGGTTCGACCGCTGAGCTCAAGATCAAAGTCCATTGGTTTTAATCAAAGACATGAACTCGGCCAACTACAACTATTGTATTGGCTCTAGAGAAATCTTAATTTAATCTAATTCAACTTTTGGTTAGACTTAATCAATTTTCTATTTAGTCCATTTAATTTTTGATTCTAACCCTAGGATCTAACCCAATTAGAAGGATCTGATCAAGCTAATCCATAAATCCATCACCCATGTTTTATGCAAATGATATTAGATCTTTAATTCATAATTCTAGATCTAATTTTTTAACTTAATTTTTAATTAAGTTTGGGGCTGTGGATAGGGGTTCAGTATTTAAAAATAATTATAAATTTTATCAAATATTTTTATAATTAATTTTCATGCATGATTTTTTAGAACTTAACATGAATCGGCTCTCTCTTGAATTGAGCCGACTCATCACAATGGGTCGACTAAGTTTCGAGACTTAGTTGACTCATTGATGATGAATTATAAATCATACTGCTATGTTGAGTCAGCTCAATTTGATGAGTCGATTAAGTTTCGAGACTTAGTTGACTCATTGATCATGAATTATAAATCATACTGCTACATTGAGTCAGTTCAATAAAAATTGAGCTGACTAACTAGGGTCCTGAGTCGATCCAAATAAAATTGAGTCGACTCAACAGGCAAACTACAATACTTATATTAATTTTAGATCAAAATAATTTTATATAAATAGTAATAAAATTAATTATAAATTATTTTAAAACTATTCTAAACATATTTATGATTCTAAATTTTATTTGCAAAGATTAGATGTAAATACTTTTCATACAATATATCATATACACAATCTTAGAATTTTATAAGAAAATAAAATTCTTTTTTTGCAATCATCTTCATGGGATATAGTCACAATGGCACCCCTACACATCATAAGAAGACCCAAATGAATGAAAAAAAGAGAGATCTAATCTCTATTACCTCCTATGATCGGATGGTCTGGTGATAAATCCGATCCGATTACTTTGCTACTCAGATTATCTAATCTGAATAATTTAGATCTAATTTAAATTATTTTAGATCTGATTATTATATTTTGATCATATTAAAATTAGATAATAATTATCATAAATAAATTTTATATATTTTAATTTAAAATTAGATTTTATAAAGATCTGCACAAACTAGGATAATCTTTGCACTGTAAGGGATAAACCTTACAGCAAGACAACCTTATATCAGTTTGTGCAATTTGATCTATAACTAATTTTAGATCTAAATATTATATATCAAATTTAATCTAAATTAAATTATAGATCTAAATACATATAACATCATGTCATATTGAATTTGGATCTGATATCACTGTTGGGATGTGTAGGGATTTCATGCATGCATTTCAAAAATTTTATAGTGAAAGAATATTAGATTAAAATATTTAATCTATAAATATATACATAAGATTTGATCTTAAAATTTCTACAAATAGATCTATGACATGAATTTATATGCATAAAAATCTAAATTTAGATCTAATCTACTACTATTAGGGTTTCAAACCCAATACCTGAGCACGGGTAGTCAAACTCTATAATCGAGAATGTAGATCTGAAAGTTCTCTCTGATCGCTTGCAGTCGCACAAGTATCGGACCTCTACGAATGGCCTACATGAAGCCCTCAGATCGATCAATCCTCCGAAGGAGTGCTAGCTCGCGCAGTCAGCTTCTGATGACAGATCTGATTTGATCTCCTTCTTCGATCTTCTAGGATCTTTCTAATATCAAAGATAGATCAGAGGAAGATGCTGGATGGTGGAAAAGAAATTAGATGAAGACTCTCTTCTCTTTTGATTTTTTTCTCACCCAAAAACCATAGAACAATTCTAGATCTCTCACCCGAGAAGAGATCGATCTCCTCTTTTGCACATGCCAAGATGGTATGAATGAAAAGAATATGCCCTATAAGCCAATCGACTTAGTATATAAAGAATTTTTCTCATAATCTTCCAGACTTATGTAAATGATATTTTATATTAATAAAAGGTATTTTTTGTTTCATCATGTGCTGCATCTTATATTTTTGATTAAGATCATGATGAATCCTATAGATCAGGACAATGATTTTAGGGCTATGATGAGATTATAGCTATGAGACCTAAAACTTTAAAATCCTAATCTAGAACATTCCTAGTTATAGGGATATTGAATCAAGGATCGATGTTTCGAAAGAACTAGCACATCCTATGTATGCTCAGTAGAGAGGGTAGCTGATCTCATAAGCTACTTGTGTGAGACACTAATATAAGGGTGTGGATGCTCATTAGAGAATGAGTTTACCGAATTGATCCGACATGAAGAACATCTTATGGAATTCTAATGTCAAAAGATATTTCTCTAGTGGGGTTGTGCATGTGGTCCCCAGACCTGAGACCACCATGGTATCTTATGCATATGAAATCATAGTTTTGGTTCATACTTATTCATAACTTAGTCATGTATGGGGTGTTCTGGATATGGTGGATCATGTATGGAGGTTATGAGTAGGTCAACATGGAATTGATCACTCCTAGTAAAAGGAGATCGCATCCTACTTGTTCTGATCGAGAGATGATTCAAGAAGACTTTGATCAAAGCAAAATAAAAATTAGAAAAGATTTTTAATATTTTATTAATCAAATCATCATCTTATGATCGAAAGAAATATAAATTTGAAATTAGATTTGACTTGGTTCCATATTCATAATCATATTCGAGATGCTGGATGATTGAAAAATTGAATTGCATGGTAACTTGCTACTGAAGGATACTTTTGATATTTTCACTAGAAAATTTTACATCTTCGGATAGACATAACATATTGGCAGATGTCAATCATGTCTTATAGATTTTCATAAACTAAAGAGTTTAATTCATGGGTCAATTAGAAAGGGTTCTAATTTGACAACTTGGATAAGCATCAGTTTGATCTAATTCGGTTAGATGGACTCTAATCAATTTGGGTCAACATAATCCAGACCTACTGCTCTCTAGATATGGAACCCAAAGGGTCACACACATCAAAAAATTAGTTAAGAATTTTATTTGATTTAATTATGGGATATTGGATCTTAATTGGTTGCCTAATTGACAAGCTAGCACTTGTTGGCTAACCCAAGCTCCTAACCTTATCTATTTGGGTTTGAAACCTTATCAACAGATCAACCAAAATTAAATGAGACTTAATTTGGTTAGTGTCTATTTTAATCAGCCTTAATTAGAAATTTTTTCATGATTTTAACATTTTTTATCAAGAGTCCCAAGTTGGTAGGACTCTTGGTGTAAGGCACCACATTGTTTGGCACAAGAATTGTGCACGTACAAGAAGTCCTTCTCCAAAAAAAATTTACTCTGAATTTTTATGCCATTTTAAACCTTATTTGATGAGGTTTAATTCCTAATTTTATGAGATTTTAATAAGATTAAAATCTATGGCTTATAGGGCATGGAAATCAGATCATGCATTTTGGTTTTAGCGCATGAGGACTTGTTACGTGTGAGAGGATTAGAGTCCTTCTCATGGAAGGATCTAATCCTAATTTTTGATGCCAACTAACCTATTTCCTTTATCTTGTTGCACACTATTTTTGAAGAATTTTAATGGGATTAAAATACCTAAATGGCATGGAGATAAAGTGGATAATGTTTGGCGCATGGTTTTGGCGCACGGTAATTGTTCTTGGTGTGCAGATGGGCTAAGAGTCCTTCTCCATGTTAATCACCTTTTTGGTATAAGGATTATAGGGCCAAGATTTAATCTCTACCTTTGGTTGAGTGATTTGACCAAGTCAAAACACATTTGGAGGGCCAAGATGGGGTCTTGGTGGCGCCAATTCTAGAAGGCTAAAATTTCTTCGAAACTTTTCATGTATCAATTCTCTCCCAAGGTTTTAAATTAAATACAAGGCCTTAATCAGATTATGGCATGGGATTTGGATGGCTAGGATCAAGTTTGACCTGGTCAAACAACTATAAGGGAGTCTGGTTATTGAAAAGAAGTCATACAATGCTTAAATGTCGTATGAATTCATAACGCGTAACAACAGTCCTTCTGATTAAAAAATGTATTTGGTACGTTAATAATCAGATTCAAGATTTTTATGAATAGACATATTAGCATCTATTCGTATATTATAAATACCCCCCCTTTGGTCTGGATAAAGATCAATCAAAAGTCCGATAAAGTTTCTTCCTTCCCTTCTTTAAGATAAGGTCTTGTGGTTTTAAGACAAAGGGTCTTCTTTAAGACAAGATCTTAGACTTCAAGATAAGGAGTCTTTCTTTAGGACAAGGGTTTAGAAAGATCCTTTTGAAAGGCTAAGAGAGGGGTTTAGGCCATTTAAGAGAGAATTGGTGGAGTGCTGGGATTTGGTCCTAGCAAGGCAAGATAGTTCTCGGGAGGAGAATTTGATAAGGCAAGGTTCTGTCAGAGTATTTTTTTGATCCTGATTTCATGTGGATCACCTGTTAGAAGGTGAACGTTTGGGTGCCTCATGAAAAAGAAAGGATATTGGCTTCTTCCATTCTTCACCGACCTAAGATTTCATATCTGAACCTCACTTATAGGCATATATGTTTGATTGAATATACCAGGGGAGATCCTAGGCTTTTGGTTTTTGAGATTATTGGATTTCATAAAATTTTGAAATTTAGTCTTCCGTTGCATGACCCAAAACCCAACAGTAGTATCAGAGCCTCCTTTGATCGATTCAATTAGATGTGATATTTATTGATGATCAGATTTTGTTATTCATCATTCTGTAAGGTTGCCCTGGTATAGTGGTGGATGTCTGCTATATGAAAGATGGTTGTCTTAGAATGATGAAGTAACAAATATTATGTTTGAACATAATATTTTATGATTGATCGATCATATGGTATAGTCATGAGATGGTTATGTAGTACATATATGATATGTTAAAATTGAACTCTAAGTAGCCTAGTATTCAAATAGTTATAATCTGATTGTTTGAAGCATGTAGTTTATTATCTTAGTTATATGCTCTATGTTTCTTTATATGTTTAGAATGTGCATGAGACTAGTCCAAGCCCTCATAAAAATTATATTAAGTCAGTAGTAATAACAACAATTAAGCTTGCCAATTCTTGAAACGATTAATCCTTTGGTGTCTAGGAGTGTTTTCAAGTGCGGTGGTTATTTAATTAGTTTCGTTTACTGGCCTGGTCAATTTTATTGATGTCTAAAAAAGTAACAGGGGGACCCCCACCAAACTTATTTTTTTATACTTTTCTAGCCAATTGTATTAATTCGAATCTTGAATTTGAATTGCTTAATGTTAAAAAATACTACTAAGGGTCCTTCCTTCATGCTTGGTCAATATTATATCAAAAATCATAGTAGGTTTGTTGTGTAACCACAAGGCTTGCTGTAGGGACTGATATAATGTAGCCCTGATGCATACAAGATACTTACGGCAATTTTGGATATACTACTTTGTTGTGTTACTACAAGAGCAGTTATATTCAATTTTGACTGTATAAAAATGAAGGATCATACTTAACTAGAACATTATAGTTTGTTGTGCAACCACAAGACTATTAATATTTTAGAGGCCAGGATAGACTTAAGAATTGCATGAGTTGCAATTAGAAAGAGTTTCTTACCTATGAACTCATTAGGGTTTGTTGTGTAACCACAAGGCTTTTACGAGGAATTAGGATCTCAACCCCATTTGGATAACTCTATAGTATCCTGTTCATCATAGTGAGAGCTATGGTGTTTGATAAAATAGTGAGAGACATAATTAGATACAAAACTTTATTTAATTATGCTTGTCATCGTAGGTTGGTCTCTTATGTTATGTTTTTTATTTATTGTAGATTAAAATGGCATCTTCATTATCACTGAGAGGCATCTTGGATGCAAATAAGTTGATCGATCCAAATTATGTTGACTGATTGAGGAATTTAAAAATTATACTCACACAAGAAAAGATCTCCTACATCCTTGACACCCCAGACCTAGGGCCGTTAGGAGATGATGCTACTGAGGATGAAGTAGCCACATACAAGATGTGGCAAAATGATTCCCTTACTGTCAAATGTATCATACTTACTTCTGTGAGTAATGATCTACAGAGGTAGCATGAGAGCATGGATACTCACTCTATACTCCTCAATCTAATGGAGTTGTATGGAGAGCAGGGTAAAACTGCAAGGTATGAGATATCCAAGCAATTATTCCATGCTTGAATGATAGAAGGATCATCTGTGCAAGACCATGTACCTAAGATCATTGACTTGATCACCAGATTGGGTCAATTAGGTTTTGTGATAGATGGGGAGTTGAGTTAGGATTTGATCCTACAATCTCAAAAACATATTCTCAGTTTGTGGTCAATTTTTATATGAACAAATTGAGTGCTTTATTGCCTGAGCTATTGAATATGCTTAAAACAGTAGAGAGCCATATTAAAAAAGATAAGACTCCAGTTCTTCTTATGGGTAAGACCAATAAGAAGAAATCAGGCGTGAAGGGTTCAAAAAGAAAGCTAAACCCTAAAGGTGGTGTCATGAAAAGGAAGAAGGGGAAGAAAGTTTCTGAGAAGGGTACCTACTTTCATTGCAACAAGGCAGGACATTAGAAAAAGAATTGTAAGGTTTACCTTGCATCTGTAAAGACTGGTGCAAGCAATGCATCAAAAGGTATGTATGAGATAAATATAATTTTGTCATTATGTTCTCCTAATTCAGACTCTTGGGTATTGGATACCGCCTGCGGTTCTTATGTATGCAAGTCATTGTAGGGGCTGCAAAATCTTAGAGTTTTGAAGAAGGGTGACTTCGAGCTCTACAGTGCAGGAGGAGAGTCTATTCAAGCAGAAGTCGTGGGGACTTATATGTTGAAGTTATCCTCTAGGAAGATCTTAGAGTTGGAGAATTGTTATTATATGCCTAAGATCATTAGAAATATTATTTCTGTATCATTGTTATTACAATCAGATTTTGAAATAAATGGAAAGGGCACTAGATGCTCTATTTCTTTTTCTAATGAGCATATCTGTGATGGCATTGTTAATAATGGTCTTCTGATTCTCTCTCTTAATAACAATATTTTTCATGTTGATGAAAATAAGAAACGTAAGCGAGAATACATAAATAACACTTTACTTTGGCATTGCCGACTTGGTCACATTAGTGAGACAAGAATTGACAAGTTATATAAAAAGAAATTCTTTGAACTTTATGATTATGAATCATTAGGGACTTGTGAATCTTGTCTTATAGAAAAAATGACTAAAACTCCATTTAGTGGGCATGAAGAAAGGGCAAATGAGTTACTAGGACTTGTACATACAGATGTATGTGGTCCTATGACAACTGAAGCTAAAGGAGGATACTCTTATTTTATAACATTCACTGATGATTTTTCTAGATTTGGATATGTGTATCTTATGAAATATAAATTTGAAGCTTTTGATAAATTTAAAGAGTATCAAAGTATGGTTGAGAAACAAACTGGAAAGTATATTAAAATCCTTCGATCAGATCGAGGAGGAGAATAACTTTCTGATGAATTCTTGAACCATCTTAAGGAAAAAAGAATTCTCTCTGAATGGACCCCTCTTTATACACCATAGTTGAATGGTGTAGCTGAAAGGAGGAATCATACTTTATTAGATATGGTGCGATCCATGATGTGTCTTACAGATTTACTTATTTTCTTTTGGGAGTATGTCCTAGAAACTACCATATATATTTTAAATAGGATACCTTCAAAATCTATGCCTAGAACTCCATATGAGTAATGGAGAGGTAAGAAGTCCAATCTTAAGTATCTTAAGACATGGGGTTGTCCAGCATATGTCAAAAGAAATTTTGAATATAAGCTAAGTGCTAGGGCAGATAAATATCTATTTGTAAGATATCTTAAAGAGAGTATGGGATACCTCTTTTACCATCCTACTGAACAAAAGATATTTGTCAGTAGACATGCTACTTTCATGAAAAAAAAATTTATCCTAGAAGGAAGCAATGGGACAAATATTAAACTTGATGAAGTTCAAAGTGAAGTACAAAATATTCTTCAACCAGAAGTACCTATTGATAAGGTACAACCACAAGTTACACCTCTTCTTCATAGGTCAGATAGAGTGTGAAATGCACCTTTGACGTATGGATTTGTTATTGAGAATAATGAAGCCCACATCATAGAAAATGATGAACCTCTGACCTATACGGAAGCTGTTATGAGTAGAGACTCAGACAAATGGCTAGAGGCTATGAAATCCGAAATGAATTTCATATACACCAACCAAGTATGGACTTTGATTGATCCACCAAAGGGTATTACCCCAATCGGGTGTAAATGGGTCTATAAAAAAAAGATTGGAGCAGATGGCCAAATAGAAACCTACAAAGCCAGATTGGTGGCTAAGGATTTTAGGCAAAAATGGGACATCGATTATGATGACATATTTTCACCTGTTGCCATGCTCAAATCAATTCAGATTATGCTTGCTATAGCTGCATACTATGATTATGAAATCTAACAAATGGATGTAAAGACCGTCTTTCTTAATGGTTATCTTGAAAAAGATAACCAGAAAGATTTGTCTCAAGTGGGAGACCAAATCAAGTATGTAAGCTTAAGAAATCTATTTATGGACTAAAGTAGGCCTCAAGGAGCTGGAACATCCATTTTGATGTAACAGTCAGAGAATATGGCTTCATCAAAAATATGGATGAACCTTGTGTATATAAGAAGACTAGTGGGAGAGCCATTACCTTTTTAGTTTTGTATGTGGATGACATACTTCTCATTAGAAATGATATCCCAATATTACAATCGGTCAAGTTATGGCTATCATCTAAGTTTTTCATGAAAGACTTGGGTGAAGCAACCTTTATACTTGGTATAAAGATCTATAGGGATAGATCTAAAAGGATGCTAGGTTTATCCTAGTTAAGGTACATAGATCTTGTGCTGAAAAAGTTCAGCATGGATGGGAGTAAAAGAGGTTACTTACCTATAAGTCAAGGCATATATCTCTCTAAAAAAATATCTCCTAAGATACATGAAGAGAGAAAAAGAATGAGTTCTATTTCCAATGCTTCGGCAGTAGGATCAATCATGTATGCAATGCTATGTACCAGGCCTAATGTTACATGTACCTTAGGCATTGCTAATCATTTTCAGGCTGATCCAGAAGAGGATCATTGGAAAGTAGTGAAGAATATTCTTAAGTATTTGAGAAGAACTAAGGATATTTTTCTAGTTTATAGGGGATTTGATCTAAAACTAGAAGGATATTCTGATTTTAGTTTTCAGTCAGACCTTGATGATAGTAAATCCACTTTAGCATATGTTTTTATTTTGAATAATGAAGCAGTGAGCTGGAAGAATTTTAAGTAGCAGACTGTAGCTGACTCAACCACTGAGGCAGAATACATTACTGCATGTGAAGCTGCCAAGAAAGCTATCTAGATGTAAAAGTTCATCACCGAATTGAGTGTTATTCCTGAGATTGAGAATCCAGTACTATTTTACTATGACAATAATGGAGCTGTTGCTCAAGCAAAGGAACTAAAATCTCATCATAAATCCAAGCACATTCTAAGATGCTTCCATCTCATTCATGAGATTATCGAAAGACAAGATGTTGTCATTAAATGAGTAGATACAAAGAACAACATAGTGGACCCATGCACTAAGGCTCTACCACAGTAGCAGTTTGATCACCACCTCGATTGTATGGGGTTAAAATATAAGAGTGATTGGCTTTAGTGCAAGTGGGAGATTGAAAGAAATATGCCCTATAAGCCAATCGACTTATGTATATAAGAGATTTTTCTTGTAATCTTCCAGACTTATGTAAATGATATTTTATATTAATAAAAGATATTTTTTGTTTCATCATGTGTTGCATCTTATGTTTTTGATTAAGATCATGATGAATCTCATAGATCAGGATAATGATTTTAGGGCTATGATAAGATCATACATATGAGATCTAAAATCTTAAAAACCTGATCTAGAACATTTCTAGTTACAAGGATATTGAATCGGGGATCGATGTTCCAGAAGAACTAGCACATCCTATGTATACTCAGTAGAGAGGGTAGCTGATCTCATAAGCTACTTGTATGAGACACTAATATAAGAGTGTGGGTGCTCATTAGAGAATGAGTTCACTAAATTGATCCGACATGAAGAACATCTTATAAAATTCTAATGTCAAAAGATGTTCCTCTAGTGGGATTGTGCATGTGGTCCTCAGAACTGAGACCACCATGGTACCTTGTGCATATGAAATCATAGTTTTGGTTCATATTCATTCATGACTTAGTCATGTATGAGGTATTCTGGATATGGTAGATTATGTATGGAGGTTATGAGTAGGTCAACATGGAATCGATCACTCCTAGTAAAAAAAGATCGCATCCTACTTGTTTCGATCGAGAGATGATTCAAGAAGAATTTGATCAAAGTAGAATAAAAATTAGAAAGTGTTTTTAATATTTTAGTAATTGAATCATCATCTTATGCTCTAGAGAAATATGAATATGAAATTATATTTGACTTGATTTTATATCCATAATCATATTCGGGATGCTGGATGATCGAAGGATTGAATTACACGGTAACTTGCCACTGAAGGATATTTTTGATATTTTTATCAAAAAATTTTATATCTTCTAGGTAGGCATGATACATTGCTAGATGTCAATCATGTCCTATAGATTTTCATGAATTAAAGAGTTTAATTCATGGGTCAATTAGAAAGGGTTCTAATTTGACAACTTGGATATGCATCGGTTTGACCTAATTTGGTTAGATGGACTCTAATCATTTCGGGTCAACATAAATCCAGACCTACTACTAGCTAGATGTAAAGCCCCAAGGGTCACACACATCCAAAAATTAGATAAAAATTTTATTTTATTTAATTATGGGATATTGGATCCTAATTGTGTGCCTAATTGACAAGCTAGCACTTGTTGGCTAACCCAAGCTCCTAACCTAATCTATTTGGGTTTGAAACCTTGTCAATAAATCAACCAAAATTAAGTGAGACTTAATTTGATTAGTGCCTATTTTAATCAATCTTAATTATAAATTTTTTCATGATTTTAATATTTTTTATCAAGAGTCCCGAGTTGGTAGGACTCTTGGTGTAAGGCACCACATTATTTGGTGTAAGAATTATGCGCATACAAGAAGTCCTTCTCCAAAGAGATTTTACTTTGAATTTCTATGCTATTTTAATCTTTATTTGATGAGGTATAATGCCTAATTTTATGAGATTTTAATAAGATTAAAATCTATGGCTTATGGGGCGTGGAAATCAGATCATGCATTTTGGTTTTAGTGCATGAGGACTTGTTACATGTGAGAGGATTAGAGTCTTCTCATGGAAGGATCTAATCCTAATTTTTGACACCAACTTACCTCTTTCCTTTATCTTGTTGCATGCTATTTTTGTAGAATTTTAATGGGATTAAAATACCTAAATGGTGTGGAGATAAAGTGGATAATGTTTGGCACATGGTTTTGGCACACGACAATTGTTCTTGGTGTGCAGATGGGCTAAGAGTCCTTCTGCATGTTAATCACCTTTTTGGGATAAGGATTAGAGGGCCAAGATTTAATCCCCACCTTTGGTTGAGTGATTTGACCAAGTCAAAACATATTTGGAGGGCCAAGATGCGGTCTTGGTGGCACCAATTCTAGAAGGCTGAAAATTCTTCATAACTTTTCACGTATCAATTCTCTCCCGGGATTTAAATTAAATCCAAGGCCTTCATCAGATTATGGCATGAGATTTGGATGGATAGAATCAGGTTTGACCTAGTCAAACAACTATAAGGGAGTCCGATTATTGAAAAGAAGTCATACGATGCTTAAACATCGTATGAATTCATAACGCATAACAACGGTCCTTCTGATTAAAGGATGTATTTGATACATTAATAATCAGATTCAAGGCTTTTATTAATAGACATATTAGCATCTATTCATACGTTATAAATACCCCTCCTTTGGTTTGGATAAAGATTAATCAGAAGTCTGATAAAGTTTCTTCCTTCCCTTCCTTAAGACAAGGTCTTGTAGTTTTAAGACAAGGGGTCTTCTTTAAGACAAGATCTTAGACCTCAAGACAAGGAGTCTTCCTTTAGGACAAGGGTTTAGGAAGATCTTTTTGAAAGCATAAGAGAGGGGTTTAGGCCATTTAAGAGAAAATTGATGAAGAAGTGTTGGGAATTGGTCCTAGCAAGGCAAGATAGTTCTCGGGAGGAGAATTTGATAAGGCAAGATTTTGCTGGAGCATTTTCTTGATCTTGATTTCGTGTGGATCACCTGTTGGAGAGTGAACGTTTGGGTGCCTCATGGAAAAAAAAGGATACTGACTTCTTCCATTCTTCACCGACCTAAGGTTTCATTTCTAAACCTCACTTATAGGCATATATGTTTGATTGAATACACTAGGAGAGATCCTAGGCTTTTGGTTTTTGGGATTATTGGATTTCATAAAATTTTGAAATTCTGTCTTCCGTTGCATGACCCGGAACCCAACAATGAACCCACCCCAAACCTCACACCCCAAGAAGGATATTTTGGCCCCTCTTTTTCTCTGATATCTCACCATCAAAATCAGAGAGTTGTTGGCACACAAAAATATAAGCTTTTTATAGTTGCAGGCATCACCAGATTAGATAGGCTAAGAGCCAGAGTTTGTTGCAATTCAAATTATTTTAAATTTTAATTTAATCCTAACTTTTTCTCATCCTTATCCGACTTAAAGAGGAACCTACTAGAAGATTTTGGGCATGGAAAACATATTGGAGCTCTTCTTTTTTGTCACACAAATCAGGGTCCTTCACAAGGTGCCGGCGTGTGAGAGGATAAGGATAAAGTTTTAAGTTTAAATTCAAGTCTTTTGAATCCAACTTAGAACAAACCTAATCCAATCCAAAGTGGGTGACAAAAGGGGTGTAAGCTTCTGGTTTTCTCACATGCAAACTAGTTTGGTACGATGAGAAAAGGTGTGAGTCTTTTTGGATGGAGTAAGGGAGAGAGTCCCATTCATCTAGGACTCTAGGGTGTAACTAATTGAATTTCTTTCAAATCTAATCCAACTAGATCTAAATAAAATATGATGAACCTAATCTAATTAGGCTCCCATAATTTTAATTAAATTTGATCAAATCAGCTAATTAATTAAGCCACAGATCCAATCAAATCAGGATCAATTCTTCCTTACCGATTAGGTCATCTCATAACCTAATCGGACTTGATCTGATTGAATCCAATTCAATCAGACTTGATCCAGACTTTAATGCTCAATCAAATTATGCAAATTAGTGATCCAATTACTAACTAATTCTCTATTAATAATAGAGTTTCAGTCCAGTGGGACTCTTCACCAGAGTCTCTATCCAGTGGGACTCTTCAGATTAGCCATCTGATCGGAGAGGAACTTCTAATGTATGTGACCTCATAGGTTCGAACTTAAGCTAGTAGCACAGAAATAGATTTCTATGCCAATCAGAGTAACCATCTAGCAATGGTATCTGACATTCGAATAGGCTGAATGTATGCAAAGTAACACTGAAGAACCTATTTGGATACAATTACCGTATAATTCATTTCTTGGACCCTTGATATTAGGATGACTTAGAGTTTAAATTGTCAACTCTTAACAGTACATCTATTATGTATTTCTATCTAATAAATCTTAAGACTCCTCACAAGGATTGCCCTAGCCAAGTTCTTACTAAATTGAAACATAAAACATTCTCTCCAATCCTTTGGAGTGGTCAATTCCATCTTGACTCATGCACCGACTTCACAAGTACTTGACTATACCTAGAAACCTTCCGATCTTGAATTAAAAATTTAGTTAGTCTGGCACCAAAATATAGTGAGTTGCTTGCAAATCACTATGGTGATCTCAGATCATAGGGATACTTATACCTATATCCCTTCGGAATAACTCTTGACAGCAAAGTGCTCTGAAGTTGATCATGTTCAGTGAAATATACTCCTACATTTCACCTGCATGCCATACTAGCATCTTCATGCTCCTTGGTTAAGAGGACAACCAATTTATATAGCACACAATGACCTACACTTGATATGTTTATCATCCTAGTAGTAGCATATCATTTGATCGCAAACTTATTTAATAACTAAATGATAAATCCTCTTTTATTGATTTAAAATAGTTCTAAGGATTTTCATCATAATACAGAAGTTCGATATAGAAGATGTACAAGCTTATGATAAAAATTATCAAATAAATATTTTATTAATAATTAATTCATATATAATTACATCAAATAGCTAAATAATCAATAGACTGATGATTAGCTTTGGAACATATTTTTCAATAGTATCATCACAAAGAATGTTGAAGAAATGTTCCTCACTGAGAATGGGATGCTAGTGATCATCCCAAAATCTATGATGAGGCAATATCAGATATCGACTCTGAAAAATGGTTAGAGGCAATGAAATCAGAAATTGACTCGATGCACTCAAACCAAGTCTGGACCTTAGTGGATCCACCAATAGGTATTATATCTATTGGGTATAAATAGATCTACAAAAGAAAGATAGGTTCAAATGGAAAGATAGAGATCTTTAAAGCTATACTGGTGGCTAAAGAATATAGTCAATGCAAAAGTATTGACTATCAAGAAATCTTTTTGCTTGTTGCTATGCTGAAATTCATCCGAACATTGTTTGCTGTTGCAGCATATCTCAATTATAAAATATGGCAAATAGATATAAAGATGGCTTTTCTTAATGGATATCTTGAGGAAGATATCTATATGGAGCAGCCATTGGATTTCACTTCCAGTGATGGAGATTACAAGATTTGTAAATTATAAAGGTCCATTTATAGACTCAAGCAAACATCTCGAAGTTGGAATGCATGTTTTAATGATATAATCAAATTATTTAGTTTTATCAAAAATGAAGAAGAACCGTGCGTCTTTCAAAAGATCAGTCAGAGTGCTGTCACTTTCCTCGTATTATACATAGATGACATCCTCCTAATTTGAATGACATTTCCATGTTAATGTCGATCAAGTTGTGGTTGTCCAAAAAATTTTTCATGAAAGATCTAGGGGAAGTATCCTTTATTTTGTGGATTAAGGTCTATAGAGATAGATCTTGAAGGATGCTAGGCCTATCACAGAGAATATATATAGAGGAGATACTGAAGAAGTTCATCATGAAAAACTCCAAGAAGAGACTTATGCCCTTCAGACATGGAATCCATCTCTTCAAGAAAGATGTGCCTCAATACATCAGAAGAAATAGAACACATGAGCAAGATCCCTTATGCTTCGGCCATAGGGAGCCTCATGTATGTCAGACTTTGTACATGACCTGATACTGCCCATGCTATGAGTGTCAAGAGCAGATATCAATTGTATCCAAGGAAAGAACACTGCTTACTGTGAAAGGTATCCTTAAGTACCTGAGAAGGACTATGGATATATTTTTGGTCTTTGTGTTGGGTTCTAGTCATGCAGTAGAATATAGTTTTAAAAAATGTTTACATACTTTTAACTACTAAAAATAAATTTTAACACTTAAAACCAAACAATCAGAACATAAACCCTAGGAACACCATGATGACTACAATCAAATATTTCAAGCATACAATAAGGTAAGAGATTATACCTTCTTGAAGATGAGGAATCGGTGAGAGGATGGACTCCACAAGACATCAAAGTAGATATCCTCCAATGGTGATCCACACAGGATTGATCAAGGTTCTTCCTTATTTGATGTAGTGCTGCAGCCTCCTTCACTAGTCCACTGTTGATTTTCTTCTCAAGGAATGGATTGCACCACTACTTGATTGCCTTCAATCCTCCATAAAATCCGCACCAAAACTCTTTCCTCAAAAGATCTCACCACCCACAATGGATTAGAAAATCCAACAATTGAAATTTCTATTTCTAAGAAAAGTAGACACTCTCCTTTCTAATTCCTCCTCTCTTTCTATTTTTCTTTCCTTCCCTCTTTTTCTCTTGTCATTTTTTTCAGAATTTTCTGTCTTCTTCTCACTAGACTCCATGCCCAAAGACCCATGAAAAATAGCACACCACATCCCATGTAGCATCCCCTTTTAATAAGGTGTGAAGCGACACAACTCTTGGTGCTAGAATTTTCATGCGGGGTCTCTAAGCTTTCATCAAAGAATTAATTCTCCATAAGGAGTTTGTTAGGCATGGAAGAGCCTTCATATAGAAGGACTCCTCCACAGCAGTGCACAAAATCCCATATGCCATCAGATGGCATGAAAAATAAATATGGCATGGAGAAAAACATCCCTTAGCGCACAGCTTCCTTCATGTGGTTCCTTGATTTGTCTTCCACATAATAAAGGCATCACATAGAAATCAAGGCATGTAGAGAAGACCAAGGGAAGAAGGACTCTTCCTTACCTAATCTAGAAGCCAAGGTGGCATTAGATGGCGCATGGGATTAGGTGTTAGCTGATGGGTTCCGGTGGTGTAGCGGAAGGGTTAGGTGTTTAAAATTTTTATTCAAAACACTTGATGCACCAGAAACCCCAATGCCCAGAAACTCTTGACTATAATAATCAAAGTACAATAAATATAAATTAGGATAAAAAAAATATCAGTAGTGCTAATCCTAATTTTCATAAGATATTTAAGTGTCTGCCCTTCAATGGTGATCCACATGAAAACTGAACCAAGAACAGTGCTCCTTCTTCACCTTGCTTCAAGAGTTCTAGCCACTAGAACTCAGCTAGCCTCATACCAATCAGGTTTCTCCAAGAAACTAACTCTACCCTCTTAGAACCTCCTCTAGACTTCTGATCTTACTTCTTTAGGATCCTCACAACCTTTGTTAGGACCAGATAAGGATTTGTCTTAAATCCCAAAGTCTTGTCCTAAAACTAAGATAGGTTGAAGAAAGAAAAGAGAGCAATAGAGATAAAATTAGAAACTCTTTCTGAATTCTCTCAGACACCCAGTGCCTCAACCAATTTGTAGCCACTAGAGGGATGCCAAAAGAGAGGGATGTGCCCCATCTAAGAGGTCTATCTGATTTAAATATCAGAGATAAGAGTTCCTTCTGTTCGATCAGCACCCCGCTCTGCACGCAACCAGAGAAGGGATGATTTTGCATCCCTTCTCAAATCAAAAAAATTCTTTAAAAATCTATATGGATAGAAGATTCAATTCTAATTCTATAATATAAAATGAGTGGATAAAAATTCTCACAAATCAATGTATTCTCATGTGCTTTCACATGAAGTCTGATCACCGCATGCTCAGGCGTGAGGAGGAACTTATGGCATCCGTTTGGCATCCAGATAAGTCTAAAAAAATTTAAAAAAAATATCAAAAATATTTTATCAAATATAAAAAAATTATTACCAATAATAATTCTATTTTAAAAGTATTTGATAAGGAGGACTCTCCAAATCTCAGAGAGACGTGATACTTCTGCACGCACGCACGGGACTTCCTTCCTTTTTCCAATTTTTCTCCACCCCAAAAATTTTAGAAAAAATACATCTCATGCTTTGAGATGTGCATAGAGGATGAAGGGTAATATGGGTTGCTACACATATGTTGCCCAGCTATGCAACCCAAGAGGGGGGGGGTGAATTGGGTTTCTAAAAATTTTAAGCCCAACAGATTACTTATGAAGATCAAAACAAAGACTTTAATTCAATATTAATTACCTAAAGCAGGAATGCAAGAATATAATAAAGAAATAAAGTGAAGAGATAAAGCACACCACAAACACAAGGATTTATAGTGGTTCGGTGCTAACCTTGCACCTACATCCACTCACCAAGATCCTACTTGGGAATTTCAATCCACTATCTTTTGTATTCAACCCGAATACAAAACATCGGAAACTCCGACACTAGCTATCCCAAGCTAGATCACTTGTTTCTCGAGTACAAGTAAACCCAAAATACTCCAATTTCAGGTTCGGATCAACCTTTCCTTGTTTTGGAAATCCTCCAAAAACAAGAACAAAAACTCACAAAGAGTTAGAAAATTTAGAGCACAAATTAATACAATAACAGCTCCTTTAAATGAGCGAATATAACAATAAAAGCTTTACTCAAATGAAGAACCCCTTTTTCAGAATTTCTCAAAGTGGATGAACGCTTGAATGCTTGAGAAGAGGTTGATTGTTGATTGAAGATCTCTTGAAAGCTTTGAACGATCTCTAAATCAAGGTTGAAACAATAGGCGTGAAGAATTCTCTCCTTGAAAGATCTTGCTTTTCTCTTTCACAATCTCTCTGGTATATTATGGATCCTCTCTCTTTTTTTTTTGGATTTTTCATTGATCTCAGGCTTTTTTCTTGCAAATTTTGGATCCTTTCTTCTATTCTTCTCTCTCTTTCTCTGCTCCTCTTCTCTTTTGATTTCACGTTTGATCCGCTATTTAATCTGCAATTTCTTTCACCATTTAAAGTATTTTGTAGCATTAGAAGCAAGAGAAAACAATTTAGGTAGATAAAGAGCCGTTAGAAGATTTTTAGGAAGCATAAATGGCAATTAAAATGGGCAAAAAAATAGTCGTTGCTGACATTTCCCGTCGCAGGGGTCGACTCATGAGTCGACTCATGCTTCAGGGGTCGACTCATGAGTCGACCTCTGTTGCAAAAACCAGAGAATGCTTTTCTGGAATTTCTTGGCTCAAATTAGTAGGGGTCGACTCATGAGTCGACTCATGCCTTGTGGGTTGACTCATGAGTCGACTCACAGGTCGTGCCAAGCCAGAAAACTAGCGTGCCAAGGAGAATTTTTGCGTGCCAATCAGCTCACAGTGCCATGAGTTGACTCATGAGTCGACTCATGCACTTCAAACCTTCATAACTTCAAGAATATAAGTCCAAACACAATGAAATTTTCATCAATAGATTTCAAATTATTTGTTCTACCAAATGGTACTATCAAATCAGGATTTTAGTGAAATTATGATTTTGCCCTTGAAGAGCATAAGGACTTTTTCATTTTAAAATTATTTGTATCCCTTCAATCTGCTTTGTAATCATCAAAATCAATCTAGGAGCAACAATCTCCCCCTTTTTGATGATGACAAAACATTTGAACAAAAATACTTATGTTAATGCATTAATTTCAAAAGAATCCATTATAGGTGTATATGCTTGAAAAGAGTATGATTCTTTTGGCATGTAATATAAATGCAAAAATAGTTTGTCCATTTTCTTAAAGATTTGAAAAGGGTATTAGATCATTTTGAGCAAGAGAAGATAAATAACTTTTGCAATGTATCAGAGCAAGAAAAATAATTTTTACAATGATATCAGAAAAGATTTTATAATGTATCGGAGCAAGAAAATTTTATAATATATCAGAAAAATTTCACAATATATTAGAGCAAATGTCAGAGAAAATTTCACACTGTATCAGAGCAAAAAAAAATATACATCAGAGAAACTTTCTCACTGTATCAGATCAAATGTTATAATTTATCAGAGAAACCTTCACACTGTATCGGATTAAATTTTATCATGTATCAGAGCAAGTTAAAAGAAATTGTAGGGTGTATCAGAGTAAAACAAATTTCTTAAGATGTATCAAGGTGAATAAAATTTCAAAAGATGTATCAGAGCAAGTTTGAATTTTGAAATATATCAGAGCATAAAAAAAATACTTATTTGCATTGTACTTATGATTTTGCTTTTGATGGATAACTTTTTGTTTAAGTTCTGTCTGATACCAAATTTCGATACCAAATTTTCAAAGTTTTGTTTAATCTTTCAATCCTTGTTTTTGTTTAATTTCTCCAATATTTGTTTAATCTTCCAATCTTTATTTTTGTTTAATTTCTTCAATATTTGTTTTAATCTTCCAATCTTTGTTTTTGTTTAATTTCTCCCCCTTTTTCTCATAATTTAGGGTTTTGCTTTTTGTCTAATTTCAATTTTTGTTTTTGTTTAATTTCTCCCCCTTTTTGACATCATCAAACATAGTTAACTCTTCCTTTTCTTTTTCTGAAATATTCTTTAATTTCTTCCTCTTTAGAGTTTTTCACAGATGTTTGCTCCCCCTTAATATAGCAATTATCAACAGCAAACAACAACAAGGAGAAGACAATATTTCAACAAGAAGAAAATATATAACCAAAATATGATCATTTCAGAGAGGTAGAAATATAGGTAAAAGATGATTCCATTAATATCATAATTGTTTCAATACATAGTTCTTAAAAATAAAATTCAACCAGCTAATTGTCAATACATGGCCCCGAGGTATAGATCCTAGAACAAGATACTAACTCCTAGGACCTAGTAAAGATCAAGATAAGTCAATGATCGGAGTCATCTTATATAGGGTGAGGAGATGATGGATCAGAAGTGCGTCCTCTACCCCGTCTGCCTCTGCCACGAGTAGGAGAGCGAGATGAACTGGGTGGCTGAGAATGCTGAGATGCTAGGGACTGAACAGAAAGGGTGAGTCTAATAGAATCAAGTACGTTCAGTGCTCTGGAAACAGATTGAAGTAGAGCAGTGAACTGGGTGGTAGCATGCTCACTCGATCCTCGGATCTCTTTCCTCAGTAATTCATATCCACCTTCTAGTGCTCCTCTGAGCCTACCAGCCTCTGCAGTGAGGTCTGTGACCTCAATAGTAGACTCCTGTGGCTGGGGATGGGCCAATGCAAGGACTTGCCTCTGCAAGTCAAGAACTCTGTCAGTAAGTCTCCAGACTGTATCCTCAAGCTGCTGTATCCTGATGGACTGATCTAAAATCATCTGAAACACAGTGGAGATATGGGAGTAATGGTCTGATCAGAAGAGGTAGCTCCAGGTGCAAAAGAAGTACTACTCCACTGGCTAGACAGCAAAGAAGCCACACGCTGTGAAATATGCTTGATCTGATCATCAGCCAGTCTGAACTCTGAATGAGGTGCTCTGCTCTCTGGCTGATACACTGGTGTGGGCATCCTAGTAAACTCAGAAGGGCCAGCCTCAGTATCAGGAATGAACTGAGTATCTGGTGAAGCTGCCCTGAAATCATGTACAGGAGAAGATGGACCTTCTTCTTCTACTCTGCCTTCAGTTCTGTCTTCAGCTCTTTCCTCAGCTCTCTCCTCAGCTCTTTCTTCAGAGCCCTTGATCCAACCACCAACAGTCTTTGTAATTCCCATTCGGTGCAGGCTGTGTTGGTTGAAAGTGTCCACATGTGAGAGCTTGGTAGGTGTCTCCCCCTCACAGCTAACTCCAAACCTCCTGAATACTCTAGTAAGAGCCATACCATAAGGCAAGTGTGCCTTGGATCTGTTCAAAGTTTCTCTCATGGCCTCTATCATAAGTGCGGGGAGGTTTAGGGGGGTCTGAGTGATGATATGAAACATGACACATACATCTCTACCGGAAAGTAAGTCATGTCTACCACTCCTAGGAAAGAAGAGTTTTGAAACAATCTGATGCAGGACCCTCATCTCAATGGATAATAGCTTTGCTTCCAATTTGTTTAAACTTCCTGAAAAAGTTTCTCCTAAGATAATTCTGATCCCTTCTTCTTTAATTGGGAGTTCCATATATGAGTATCCTTCACTAGGTAACTGAAGTATTTCTCCCAATATCCTAGGATCCAAGCATATGTCAATCCCCTTTACAGTTGAAGTCACTGACCCGTTTCCATAATTTAGGTTCTGGTAGAACTCTCTGACTAGATCAACATAGGTGACTTCCTTAAGGGAGCAGTAAAGTTTCCATCCTTGATTTTTGATCTTGGTAGCAAAAGTAAAGCCTTCTTTCTCAAAGAACCGAAAGTCTATATTTTTTTCGGTTTCTACTTTTCTATCAGAAAGAGGATTTACACTGGGGCTTATTGAGGATTGAGAGGGACCTTGAGCAGGTACTGAAACTGGAGTGGAAACACTAAAAAACTGAGCATGCCTTTTCTTTCGGACAATTTTCTCAGGCTCTCGGATTGATTTCCTTCTTTGGGAAAGTTTCATCTTTGGAGCCATATCCAATAAAGTAGCAGACAAGGAGACTTGAATTCAGTGGAGGAGGGATCACAAGAGAATAAAGAGAGATTTTGGAGGAGAAAAGAAGCGGATTTTGAATGAACGGTGAAGTTCTAGGGCACGTTCCACCCGCGCCAAGCAATGCGAGAAAGCACGAGAAATCTCTTTTCCAAGGAGGCAATTTTTGGTGGAGAGTAGGAGGGAGAATTGCCTCAGAATTGATCCTTGGATTTGGAGCAAGAAGAGTTGGAGAAGACGGCTTTTGGAAGAAGAACGATGGGAAGATGAGTCATCTCACGAACAGGGTTTCCCGTTTAAAAACAATGAACCCGATGGAAGTTTGTGGGATTTACAAGTTTGCCATTGAGTCGACTCATGGGGGTCGACTCATGAAGTTCAGAAATTCAGGAAAAATACAAATAAATTCCAAAAAAATTCAAAATTTTGAGAGAAGGAATTTTGCTCAATGATAAGTTTTTAGAGTAAAAAAGTCTGAGCTTTTGGGACCAGGATGGATGTTGAAAATTGAGTTCTAAGAGTTTTTGACATCTATTCTTTGGAAATTGAGAAATTTCAGACAAATGGATCTAGAATTCCTAGTTTTCTCCTAATTTCACAGAATCTATCCTCACTAAGGGCCTTTGTAAAGATATCGGCTAATTGATTTTCAGTGCAAACATATTCAAGAATTACATTTTTGTTTTGAACATGTTCTCTTATAAAATGATGTCTTATTTCAATATGTTTAGATCTTGAGTGTTGAATTGGATTTTTAGATAGATTTATGGCACTTGTATTATCACATTTTATTGGTGTTTCATTAAGTTTGATTCCAAAATCTTCGAGTTGTTGCTTAATCCACAAGATTTGAGCACAATAACTTCCGGCTGCAATGTATTCGGCCTCAGCCGTAGACAGTGCCACCGAATTTTGTTTCTTGCTAAACCATGAGATTAGGTTTACTCCAAGAAATTGGCAAGTTCCACTTGTGCTTTTTCTTTCTAATTTACATCCAGCAAAATCAGCATCAGAAAATCCTAACAAATTAATTTGTGAGTCCTTAGAGTACCATAACCTTATAGTTTGTGTACCATTTAAGTATCTAAGGATTCTTTTAACAGCATTCAAATGAGATTCCTTAGGATTAGATTGATATCTAGCACATAAGCAAACACTAAACATGATATCAGGCCTACTTGCAGTTAGATATAATAATGAGCCAATCATACCTCTATAGTATTTTAAGTCTACGCTTTTACCTTCACCATCCTTGTCAAGCTTACATGAGGGACTCATTGGTGTGCCAATTGGTTTGCAGTTCTCCATTCCAAATCTTTTGAGTAGTTCCTTGGTGTACTTGCTTTGGGTGATGGAGATTTTCTCTTTTGATTGTTTGATTTGGAGTCCGAGAAAGAAGGTGAGTTCTCCCATCATGCTCATCTCGAACTCTCCCTGCATAAGCTTAGCAAAGTCTTGACAAAGGGATTCATTAGTAGACCCAAAAATTATGTCATCAACATAAATTTGTATAATTAGCATATCATTTTGGTTTCTTTTAATAAATAGGGTTGTATCTACATTGCCTCTTGAGAAACCATTATTTAGTAGAAATTTGCTTAGCCTTTCATACCATGCTCTAGGTGCTTGTTTTAGACCATATAAAGCTTTATTTAATCTAAAGACATGATTGGGAAAAGCATGATTTTCAAATCCAGGGGGTTGTTCTACATATACTTCTTCAGAAATATATCCATTTAAAAATGCACTTTTAACATCCATTTGAAATAGTTTGAATTTCATAAAGCAAGCATAAGCAAGTAGAAGTCTAATGGCTTCTAATCTAGCAACAGGTGCAAAGGTTTCATCAAAATCAATTCCTTCTTCTTGATTATATCCCTTAGCAACCAGTCTTGCTTTATTTCTAATTACATTTCCATGCTCATCTAATTTGTTTCTAAAGACCCATTTTGTACCAATTATTGAATAATCTTTAGGTCTTTTCACTAAGGTCCAAACATTATTTCTTTCAAATTGATTAAGTTCTTCTTGCATAGCATTAATCCAGTTATGATCATTCTCAGCTTCTTCAAAAGTTTTAGGTTCAAGTTGAGATACAAATGCACAATGATTAAGTACATCTCTAAGTGAAGAACAGGTTTTTACCCCATGCATAGGATCACCAATTATTAACTCCTTAGGGTGGTTGTGAACATACCTCCATTCCTTGGGTAAGTCATTTGTACCTTGAGGTTGTTCTTGAATTTCTTCACCTTTCTCATTTTGTTTGACTTCTTGATCCTTGTCTTCTGGAGTTGCTGAGTCTTTCAGAGTAATCTCCTTCATACCTTCTATTAGTGGATCTGCATCATCAACACCCTCATTCTTCCTTGAAGGAAGATCGTTAGATTCATCAAAGACAACATGTATGGACTCCTTAACTACTAAAGTTCTTTTGTTGAACACTCTAAATGCTTTACTAGTGGAGGAGTAACCTAGAAAGATTGCTTCATCTGATTTTGCATCAAATTTATCAAGTTTTTCTTTGCCATTATTTAATACAAAACATCGGCAACCAAAAACATGAAAATATGCAATATTTGGTTTTCTTCCTTTCCAAAGTTCATAGGGGGTTTTCTTTAAAAATTGTCTAATTAAAGCATGATTTAAAATGTAACATGCTGTGTTAATTGCTTCCGCCCAAAAATATTTTGGAAGGTTGCTTTCACAAAGCATGGTACGGGCCATTTCTTCTAAGGTTCTGTTTTTCCTTTCAACTACCCCATTCTGTTGGGGTGTCCTTGGAGCAGAGAAGTTATGGCCAATTCCATTTTCATCACAAAAATTTTCAAAGTTATGATTTTCAAATTCTGTTCCATGATCACTTCTAATATTTTGAATTGAAAACCCTTTTTCATTAGTGACTTTTCGATGAAATTTAGTGAAAATTTGAAAAGTTTCATTTTTGTGAGCTAAAAAGAAAACCCAAGTAAAACGAGAGTAATCATCAATTATTACAAATCCATATCATTTTCCTCCTAGACTAGTGGTTCTAGTTGGTCCAAATAAATCCATATGTAAGAGCTCTAAAGGTCTAGAAGTTGAAACAGTGTTTTTGGATTTAAATGATACTCTAGTTTGTTTACCTAATTGGCATGCATCACAAATTTTTTCCTTTTCAAAATTCAGTTTTGGCAAACCGAGAACTAAATCCTTTTTAATTAATTTTGAGAGAGAATGCATGCTAATGTGTGCAAGTCTACGATGCCATAGCCAACTAGTCTCATTTATTTTAGCACTTAAGGAAACTAGGCATTGCATGTCTAATTTAGTTAAATCATTCAAGTCTACCATATAAACATTGCCATGCCTATGTCCTATAAATTTAATGCCATCGTCAATAGGACTCGTCATGATGCAAACAGATGATTCAAAACTTACTTTATACCCTTTATCACAGAATTGACTAATGCTAAGTAAGTTATGCTTTAAACCTTTAACTAATAAAATATTCTCAATGTATTTGGAGGGAGTGATACCAATGTTACCTATCCCGATGATCTTTCCTTTGCCATTATCTCCAAAGGTGACCATCCCTCCATCCTTAGCATCAAGCGTGATGAATTGTGATTCATCACCAGTCATGTGTCTCGAGCATCCACTGTCAAGATACCATTTCCTGTTTCCTTCTTGGGATGCTAGACACACCTGCAAGCAAAGGTCACGTTTCTGTCTTAGGTACCCAAGCTTTCTTGGGTCCTTTCAGGTTAGTCAGAATGGTTCCTTTTGGAACCCATATTTTCTTTGTGTTTGCATGATTGTTAATAAGACATGTGTATGATTTATGTCCTATTCTTCCACATTTAAAACAAGTAATATTTGTAGACTTGTTGCTTGAATAATTTACATAAATATCCTTCAAAAATTTTTGTTTCTTCAGGGGTTTATAACCAAGTCCAGCCTTATCATATATAGCTTTCTGATTTTCAAGGATCATATTTAGTTTGTTTGAACTTAAGGTGAACTTATCTACTATAGATTTCAGCTTGTTCATTTCATCCTTTAAGTTTTGATTTTCTTGAATCAAGGTGAATTTTTCAATTGAAAGATTTTCAACTTGTTTCACTAAGGACTGATTTTCCAATTTCAGCTCTTTGTTTTTCTTCCCTAGTTTCTTTAATTCAGTAATTGAATCATAGAATGCTTCATGCAATTCTTCAAAAGTAAATTCACTAGTGGATTCAGAAGTTACCTCATTTTCATGTGCCATCAGGCCCAGATTGGCTTGTTCTGTTGAGGTTTCCTCGTCGGAGCTTGAGTCATCACTCGCACTCCAGGTCGCCATCATTGCCTTCTTTTTGAACTTCTTTGGACCTTTCTTCAATTGTGGACATTCGGATCTGAAATGTCCTGGCTTCTTGCACTCGTAGCATATAGGGGGTTGATCTTTCTCTTTTTCTTTGCTTTGTTCCCCTTTTGTGAATTTCTTTCTCATCCCCTGTTTCCTTTTTCTTAGAAACTTCTTAAATTTTCGGGTGATGAGAGCCATCTCTTCATCCTGATCTTTATCTTCAGAGTCATCCGTTAAATAATCAGGCGAAGTTATGGATTTGAGGGCAATGGTTCTTTTCTTTTTGACTTCATCCTCTTGATGTTGCTTCATGCTAAGTTCATGAGTCATCAAGGATCCAAGAAGCTCTTCTAGAGGTAGAGTGTTCAAGTCCTTTGCTTCTTGGATGGCAGTCACCTTGGCTTCCCAAGTTCTTGGCAGTGACCTGAGAATCTTTCTTACAAGTTCACTGTTAGTATAAGATTTGCCAAGACTCTTTAAACCATTGATTATATCAGTAAAATGAGTAAACATAGCAGTTATGGACTCATCATGCTCTATTTTGAACAATTCATATTTATGTACAAGCATGTTTATTTTAGACTCTTTTACTTGATTTGTTCCCTCATGGGTGACTTCTAACCTATTCCATATTTCTTTAGCAGATGCACAAGTAGAAATGCGATTAAATTCACTTGCATCTAGTGCACAATAAAGAACATTCATGGCTTTGGCATTTAATTGTGCCAATTTCTTGTCAACCTCATCCCATTCTTTCTCGGGTTTGGTTGACTCCTCACCATCTATAATCTTGGTGGGTGTGTGAGGACCATTCACTATGATACTCCACATATCATAGTCGAGTGCTTGTATGAAAATCTTCATCCGAGCTTTCCAATAGGTGTAATTAGACCCATTGAAAAGTGGAGGTCGGTTTGTTGATTGCCCCTCGGCTAGAGAAGTACCAACATGGGTTGCCATAGATCTTTGGCTCTTTGATTATTAGATCAAAGAAGGGCTAGAGCACCAGCTCTGATACCACTTGTTGCCCAGCTATGCAACCCAAGAGGGGGGGGTGAATTGGGTTTCTAAAAATTTTAAGCCCAACAGATTACTTATGAAGATCAAAACAAAGACTTTAATTCAATATTAATTACCTAAAGCAGGAATGCAAGAATATAATAAAGAAATAAAGTGAAGAGATAAAGCACACCACAAACACAAGGATTTATAGTGGTTCGGTGCTAACCTTGCACCTACATCCACTCCCCAAGATCCTACTTGGAAATTTCAATCCACTATCCTTTGTATTCAACCCGAATACAAAACGTCGGAAACTCCGACACTAGCTATCCCAAGTTAGATCACTTGTTTCCGGGTACAAGTAAACCCAAAACACTCTGATTTCAGGTTCGGATCAACCTTTCCTTGTTTTGGAAATCCTCCAAAAACAAGAACAAAAACTCACAAAGAGTTAGAAAATTTAGAGCACAAATTAATACAATAACAGCTCCTTTAAATGAGCGAATATAACAATAAAAGCTTTACTCAAATGAAGAACCCCTTTTTCGGAATTTCTCAAAGTGGATGAACGCTTGAATGCTTGAGAAGAGGTTGATTGTTGATTGAAGATCTCTTGAAAGCTTTGAACGATCTCTAAATCAAGGTTGAAACAATAGGCGTGAAGAATTCTCTCCTTGAAAGATCTTGCTTTTCTCTTTCACAATCTCTCTGGTATATTATGGATCCTCTCTCTTTTTCTTTTTGGATTTTTCGTTGATCTCAGGCTTTTTTCTTGCAAATTTCGGATCCTTTCTTCTATTCTTCTCTCTCTTTCTCTGCTCCTCTTCTCTTTTGATTTCACGTTTGATCCGCTATTTAATCTGCAATTTCTTTCACCATTTAAAGCATTTTGTAGCATTAGAAGCAAGAGAAAACAATTTAGGTAGATAAAGAGCCGTTAGAGGATTTTTAGGAAGCATAAATGGCAATTAAAATGGGCAAAAAAATAGCCGTTGCTGACATTTCCCGTCGCAGGGGTCGACTCATGAATCGACTCATGCTTCAGGGGTCGACTGAAGCATGAGTCGACCTCTGTTGCAAAAACCAGAGAATGCTTTTCTGGAATTTCTTGGCTCAAATTAGCAGGGGTCGACTCATGAGTCGACTCATGCCTTGTGGGTCGACTCATGAGTCGACTCACAGGTCGTGCCAAGCAGAAAACTAGCGTGCCAAGGAGAATTTTTGCATGCCAATCAGCTCACAGTGCCATGAGTTGACTCATGAGTCGACTCATGCACTTCAAACCTTCATAACTTCAAGAATATAAGTCCAAACACAATGAAATTTTCACCAATAGATTTCAAATCATTTGTTCTACCAAATGGTACTATCAAATCAGGATTTTAGTGAAATTACAATTTTGCCCTTGAAGAGCATAAGGACTTTTTCATTTTAAAATTATTTGTATCCCTTCAATCTGCTTTGTAATCATCAAAATCAATCTAGGAGCAACAACATATCTTAATCCCATGCCAGAAGGACTCTTTTCTTCTACCCACACCAATACTTGTATGCAGAACCTATTTTGTGCCAAGAGTCCTTCACAACTTGGACTCTTTATAATTGGTGTTAAAATGGGATGTGGCACCCCAATTTGGGTTGCTTCTAGGTGGCATGACCTGGCCCAAATGCTCATTAAATTGGGCTAGCTAATTAGCAAGGGATGAGACCAAATTGACCTCCAAAGGAGCAAGGGTTCCACACATGCTAGCATGCTTATCGGAGCCCTGATTGAATCTAAAATTCTAATCAACCTTTTTCAAAAGGGTCCTTGGCCAATTTTTATATGTGTGTAACCCATTAGGTTCCACATCTAACTGGCAGTAGATTCAAGTATAAGTTAATCAAATTTAATTAGATTTCAATCTAATCGATTTAGATCCAATCAAGCTAACCCGAGTTCAACAATTATAATCCTTTCTAATTGGCGATCAAATTAAACTCTTTAATTTGATCAAAAATTTATAAGTCAAGATTGACATCTAGCAATGTATCATCACTATCTAAAAGATGTAAAATTTTGATAGAAATATCAAATATACCCTTCAGTGATAAGTTACCATACAATTCAATCATTCGATCATCCCTATACCCTGAATATGTTTATGAGTATGAAATTATGTCAAACTCAAACATATATTTATATCAATTTTTAATTAACTAATGATGACTCCAATGAAGAAGTATTAGAAACTCTTTTTAATCTCCTTTCTATTTTTAGTCAAAAGATTTTTTTTAAGTCATCTAGGATTCAAAATACACAGGATGTGATCTCCTCTTATTAGGAGTGATCGATTCCATGTTGATCTACTCACAACCTTCATATATACTCTACCATATCTAGAACACTTCGTACATGTCTTAATACCATGCTTGGGTATGAACCAAAATATGGGTTCATGTGTATAAGATTCTATGGTGGTCTTAGGTCTAAGGATCACTTGCACAACTTCCACTTAGAGAACCATCTTTGACATGCAAGTAAGGATTTTATAAGATATTCTCTTTCATCGAGTCAATTCAATGGACTCATTTTTCAAATGAGCACCCATATCCTTGTATTAGTATCCCACATAAGTGGCTAGTGAGATCTACCATCTTCTCTATCGAGCATACATAGGATGTGCCAGTCTATCCGGAATATTGATCCCCGACTCAATTCTCCTACGATCAGGAATATTTAAGATCAAAATTTTAGGATTTTAGGTCTCACTAGCATGACCCATTCATGTCTCCTAAAATTATTATCTTAATCTTTGAGGTTCATCATAATCTTAGACATAATAAGATGCAGCTAATATGATGAATCAATACCTCAAATAATAAATATCATTTCATGAGTTGGATAATTATAAAGAAAAAAATTTATTGCAACATACTTGTGATTGGCTTATAGGGCACTCTTCTTTCGATCTTTCACTTGCACTAAAGCCAATCGCCTTTATATCTCATACAATCAAGATGGCAATTATATAGGTACTTTGGTATGGCCTTAGTGAATGGATCTATTATATTGTTCTTTCTATCTACTCATTCAAAGACAACATCTTATCTTTAATGAGATGGAAGTGTCTAAGGATGTGCTTGGATCTATAATAAGATCTAGGTTCCTTTGCTTGAATAATGACCCCAGTGTTATCACGATAGAGTGACACTGGTCCTTCATTCTTAGGTATGACTCCTAAATTCATGATGAATTTTTTCATCTAGACAACTTCCTTAATGGCTTCACTAGCAACAATGTACTCTGTCTTAGTAATTAAGCCAGATACTATCTGCTGCTTGGAGCTCTTCCAACTCACTGCCCCATCATTTAAGGTAAATACATACCCTGATATCGACTTGCTATCATCCACTTTCTAATGATCCTCCCTTGGATCAGCTTGAAATCTGATAGCTATGCCCAAAGCATAAGCTACATCAGGCCTGGTACATAGCATGGCATACATAATTGATCCCATAGCCAAAGCATAAGGGATTTCATTCATCTTCTTTCTCTTCTCTAATGTCTTAGGACACATTTTCTTAGAGAGACGTATACCATGACTTACAGGCAAGTAACTTCTCTTACTAACCTCCATATTAAACCTCTTTAATATGAGATCTATATACCGTGACTGGGATAAGCCTAACATCCTTTTAGATCTATCTCTATAGATCTTTATACCCAGTATATAGAATGCTTCACCTAAGTCTTTCATGAAAAATTTATTCGATAGCCAAGTCTTGACTGATTGCATTATTGGGATATCATTTTCAATGAGCAGTATGTCATCGACATACAAAACCAAAAAGAGAATAGTACTCCCACTTGTCTTCTTATACACACATAGTTCATCCTTATTTTTGATAAAGTCAAACTCTTTGACTGTCATATCAAATCGGATGTTCTAACTCCTCAAAGTCTGCTTCAATCCATAGATGGATCTCATTAGCTTGCATACTTGATTTGCCCTCCCACTTGAGATAAATCTCTCTGGCTGAGTCATATAGACTTCTTCCTCTAGATTACCATTGAGGAATGTAGTCTTGACATCTATCTACCAAATCTCATAATCGTAGTATGCTACTATAGCAAGCAAAATCTGGATGGACTTAGCATAGCCGCTGGTGAGAAGGTTTCATCATAGATAATTTTTTAGCTTTGACTAAAATTCTTCGCCACCAACCTAGCTTTGTAGGTTTTTACTTGGCCATCTGCTCTGATCTTCTTCTTGAAGATCCACTTGCATCCTATTGAGATCACACCCTTAGGTGCATCAACCAAGGTCCGCACTTGGTTGATATACATCAAGTCCATTTCAAATTTTATGGCTTTCAACCATCTGTCTGAGTCTCTACTCATGATAGCTTTCGAATAAGTCAGTGGATCATCATCCTAAATGATGTTGATCATATTGTCATCAAATCTCAGAGGTGCATGATGCACTCTATCTGACCTTCGGAGAGGAGGTGTGTATTGTGGATGTACCTCATCTTTAGGTACTTCTGATTGAGGATCTTCTTGTGGTCCAACCACCGATATTTCTAGATCGATTTGTAGATCATAAACTTTAGTAAGTTCAATATTCCTCCCACTATCTCCTTCTTGGATGAGTTCATTTTTCAAGAAAGTGGCGTGCCTACTAACAAACACCTTTTGTTCAGTAGGTAGTAGAAGTAGTATCCATTAGTTTCCTTAGGATACCCTACAAACTTACACTTATCTAATCTAGCACTAAGCTTATGTCCAAAAATATTTCTGACATAAGCAGGACAGCCCCAAGTCTTAAGATATTTAAGATTAGGCTTTCTTCCCTTCCATATCTCATATGGTGTGCTTGTAACAAACTTTGAAGGCATCCTGTTTAATATGTATGTGGCAGTCTTTAGGGCATTATCTCTAGAAAGATATTGGAAGATTAGTGAAGCACATTATGGACTACACCATGTCCATCAAAGTGCGATTCCTCCTTTCTGCTACACCATTTAACTAGGATGTATAAGGAGGGATCCATTCAGAGAGAATACCTTTATTTTTAAGATGATCAAAAAATTTACTGGATAAGTATTCTGCTCCTCGATCAGATCGAAGAACCTCGATATCTTTTTCAGTTTGTTTCTCGATCATACATTGATACTCTTTGAACTTATCAAAGGCTTCGAATTTATGTTTCATAAGATACACATATTTGAACCTTGATAAATTTTTCATAAAGATGATAAAATAGGAGTATCCTCCTCTGACCTGAGTTGTCATTGGTCCACATATATCTGTATGTATTAGGGCTCATAACTCATTCATCCTCTCTCCATATTCAGAAAATGGAGTCTTGGTCATCTTACCTATAAGACAAGATTTATAAGTTCCCAATGATTCATAATCATATGGGTCAAAAAATTCTTCTTTGTATAATTTGTTAATCCTTGGCTCACTAATATGACCAAGACGATAATGCCAGAGATATGTGATATCCACATCTTCTCTCTTTCTTTTCATATTTCTTTCAATATGAAAAATATTTTCATTGAGTGTATGAATTAAAAGATTGTTACAATATAACTACTGCCATAATATTCATTAGAAAAGAAAATAGAGCATCCATTTTTCATTAGCCTTATTTCATAATCTTATTTTTACAACAAAGGTATAGAAATAATATTTCTAATGACCTTTGACATATAATAACAGTCTTTTAATTTTAAAATTTTGTCCGAAGATAAATCAAGCATACAGATTTCCATAGCCTCTATGCTAATAGACTCTCCACTTCTACCATAAAGCTCGAGGTCACCTCTTTTCAGACCTTTGATATTTTGTAGTTGCTGTAATGAATTATAAATATACAATTTACAAGTGGTATCTAATATCCAGATATCAGAGTCTGAGCCACTCAATGAAAAATAGGTCTGTATCATATACACACTTTTTGATGCTACACATGCACCCTGCTTCAATCTTGCAAGATTATTCTTGCAATTATACTCCCAATGATCAAATTTGCCATAAAATGAACAGATGATATCCTTAAGGATATTGTTTATCTTCTCGTTATTACTGACCATCCCAAGGTCAGAAATATCTAGAACATCGAAGTTCTTCTCCAATACGAACCTTATTTGCAAGTTCCTCAATCAATCCATAGAGTTGGATCGGTTAACATATTTTTATTTATGATATCATGTAATGAAAATAAAGAAGCCATAATGCAAATTTAAATCTACATAAATAAAGTATAATAGTATAAGCAGACCATTCATGTTTGACATACATAACTGGATGAGGACTTTTAAACTAGTTATGTCTCTCATTATTTTATTGGATACCATAACCCGCTCCCATGGTAAACGAGAAATCCTAATCTGATTTTTTAATGGGGTTGAGACCCTAATCCCTCAATGAAGCCTTGTAGATATCACAACAAACCTCAATGAGTTCTGTTGGTGCAAAAATCTGCCTGCGTCGGAGAAGCTGGAGTCGAGAGAGTCGCGATCACTGCCGGGACCTGCAAAGGAAGTCTAAACTGGAGTTGGGGGTGCTCCGGCAAGACCCTCTGATGCTCAAGTCAATTCTCTGCCTCAACAAGAATGGAATGCTCGAACAAAAATTTTAGCAGAGTTTTGAGATAGAAGATGAGAGCTTAGAGAATAACATATCTGGGGTCCCCCTTTTATAGGCAGAGGATGCAACAGACTGATAGCGATGTTTGTAACCGTCTGGCAGTGGGCCATTCGGGGCCGGAAGGAGTTTGTTATGAAGAGTAGTGGAGTGGAATCGTGGCCATCATCGCGACTTGCCACGTGGAGTCTGTTGCGGGGAATGGAGCAGCGTCTGTTGTCGTGACTGGCCAGAGAGTGGAGGAGCTGCGCGGTATCCATCGCAGGAAGTGGAGCAGAGTCGTGGCCATTACTGTGGCCTGCTAGGGAGTAATGGAGCCGTACGAAATCCATTGCAGGAAGTGGAGCAGAGTCATGGCCGTTACTGTGGCCTACTAGGGAGTAATGGAGCCGTGTGGAATCCATCACAGGAAGTGGAGCAGAGTCGTGGCCATTACTGCGGCCTGTCAGGGAGTCTAGGCCTATCGGCCGAAGCTCGGTTGAAGCATCTGGCGGAGAGAGGTAGCTATCCATCTGAGAGGAGCTCGGATGTTGCTGGTGAGCCTTCTAACATTGGGTGCTGTTGGGCGTTAACACTACAAGCGATGGTCATCTACTGTAGGAGCTCGGTCGGGGGGCTCTCTGCAGGCAAAGCTCGATCTTACGTAGGATTCGGCGGAGGGTCGACCGATCGGTGAGTGTCGGATGGCGCTGAAGAGGTTCATCCACTGGAGGGGTCTGACTGCTAGAGCCCGTGCGTCGTAGGAGTGCATCCGGAGTCTACCCACTACAGGAGTTCGGTCGGAGTCCGATCTCCGTAGAAGCCCAGATGGGGATCATTTGTCGAGGGAACTCAGCCGAGGTCTGCCTGCAATGGAGATCCGGAAGGAATGCATCCACAATGGGAGCTCGGGTGAAGGCTTACAGTGAAAATCCGACGCGGGCCACTCGTAGTAGAAATTTGAAGTAGACCGCTTGTAGCAGAAGCTCGGGGTAGATCGCTTGCGGTAGAAGTTCAGAGTCCGGCCTTTGTAGGAGTTCGGATGAGATATACCTGCAACAGAAATTCTGGGTGGAAGTCTGGCTCCCGTAGGAGTCTGGATGAAGACTACCTACAGCCGGAGTCGGGGATGAAGTCCGGCACCCGTAGGAGTTCGAATGAAGTCTTCCTGCAGTTGGAGTCGGAGACGAAGTCTGGCTCCCGTAGGAGTCCGGATGAAGACTACCTGCAGCTGGAGTCGGGGACGAAGTCCGGCTCCCGTAGGAGTCCGGATGAAGTCTTCCTATAGTTGGAGTCGGGGATGAAGTCCGGCTCCTATAGGAGTCTGGATGAAGACTACCTGCAGCCGGAGTCGGGGATGAAGTCCGGCTCCCGTAGGAGTCCGGATGAAGTCTTCCTGCAGTTGGAGTCGGGGATGAAGTCCGGCTCCCGTAGGAGTCCGGATGAAGTCTTCCTGCAGTTGGAGTCGAGGATGAAGTCGGCTCCCGTAGGAGTCTGGATGAAGTCTTCCTGTAGTTGGAGTTGGGGACGAAGTCCGGCTCCCATAGGAGTCCGGACGAAGTCTAGAAGGTGGTCGATCATCGTGGAAACTTGGGTGGAGTCCGTCCGTCGTGAAGAATCCGGTCGACGCTGGTGGGGGTTTATCCGTCGGCAGAACTTGGGAATGTTGCGGAGGCTCGGCCGCTAAAGAGGTTCAAAAAGATGTCGCCGAAGGTCGGGAATCGGTAGAATCTCTGAAGGGTCACTCCTGTCGTGAACTTCGGCTGGGGGGGGTATTTTATACCCAACACTAGTCCCCCTACTTTCGAGTTTGAGTTTCGAATGAAGAAAGTACAGAAATATTTTCACAGTCGAAGTTGTCCCCTTGAATCTTGTGCACGATCGCTCTCAGATATTCTGGCATTTAATGTGCACGTGCTGGAGTCTTTTCAAATCAGGGCAATCCGAAGGGACCTTTCGAAATTCCCGCTGTAGCGTTGGCCCAGGTACGGTGCAGTAATGGCTTTGTCAGCTGTCAGCCACTTTTAGCCACCTGCTGTGACGAGTGACACACGTGGCGAGCGTGGGACGGCCTGGGGAGATCTGCGATCATTATAGTGCCGGATCCCAGGGTCTATTTAAACCCGCCTTTTTGCCTTCAGGAGTCTCATTCCGCCTGAAAGTTCTGTCAATGTCTGTCTTCTCTCTGAGAGCTCTGACCCTCCTTGGCGTCCACCTTGGCCCTAAGCATTCTTCGAGTCATCCTTGTCCTCGCACCTCTGCATCCATCGGAGCGACTTAGGTTAGTTCCGAAACTTTCGTTTCTCTTCTTGCCATCTAGGTGCCCTTTCTCCTCCATTTTTCTTCCGCCACATTCCCCCGGTTTGGTCCCCCACGAACCTTTCGCCTGATTTCTTTGGGATTTTTAGGGTCCTTGCTTGAAATATCTTCTGGCACCTCTGCCTCTAGTGGTTCCAGGAGTTCGTCCGCCTCAACCCCCCAGAACCCCCATACTGTAGACGAACCCTCATCTAGAGCTGGGCCTCACCCAATTTTTGCGTCGGACGCCATTCCTTGTTTCTTGACATCGGATGATCTTTTACTGATAAGGGTTCCATACGGAGTTCCTCCAGAGTACGATCTGGAGCTTCCTGGTCCCGCCGATCGGGCCAGCACCCCCCCACCTGACCGTTTCTGCCTATCCCAGGAGGCCTTCCATGCCGGGCTCCGTCTACCGCTTCCGCCCTTCATCATCACTCTTTTCTATTTTTTAGATATTTCTTTGGCTTCAGTCACATCGAATTCCTTTAGGTTTCTGATAGGGTTCCTCTCCTTTTGCCACGTAGTCGAAGTTCAGCCATCTCTTTCTTTGTTTAGGTATTTTTACACCTTCAAGCGCCACCCCTCTGCAAAGGACTGGTGGTACTTCTCCCCCCAGTTCGACAAGAAGGGGTTACTGAAGGGTGCTCCCTCTTCAATCCATAATTGGAAGGGAAAGTACCTCTACGTCCAGTGCTCGACTTTGAAGCTGGGACTGCCCCCTTGGGGTTCCCTGAGGGACTTTGTCCGCCGGGCCCCCAGCCTGGGGGAGGATGACCTTCAGGCCACCCAGAAGCTTCTTAGTTATTCGACTCCTTCCCTTCCCAACCATCTGAAGGAGTAGTTTTTGTTCAACATCAGCTTGAGCCCCCTGGATCCTGCGAGTATCCCATCTTTCCTTTCCTCTTCTTTTCTCCTGCTCTTCTTCTCTCTTTTTCCTCTTTTTGTTTTTTTTTTGGTGCGTCACTTCTTCCTTTTTCACTCCATTACTGATCACTTTTTTTTCTCTCTTCTCTTTTTTTTTCTTTTTTTTTTTAGGAATGGACGCCGAAGCAGCACGGACGCTCGCCAGGGGCCTCAAGACTCACAAAAGAAAAGGCACCACGACCTTCGGATCGGCAAAGAAGGCCAGAACGGAGGAGACGAACTCGGCCATGCCTGCCCAGGCGGCACTCACGATCGATGTTCCATCAGACGCTGACCCCCCGACTCCCCGGGCCTCTTCAAGGAGTTCTCCCGCTGAGGTTCTCGCCTCAAGGGCCCGCTTTGAGGAGGTGCCAGGGGTTGAGAGGGAGAGGAGAAGAAAGACGGTGGCCCGTAGGGTGAGCAGCCGTCGGGCCGCCATTGAAGAGTCCCACGGTTTTGAAGAAGAGCCGAGGGAGAATCCTTTTACTGACAGGGACCTGATAAAGTGACTGGTCGATGGCTGCATCCTGCCCGAAGTCGTCCAGAGGATCATTCACGCCGATCCCGAACAGCGGGTTTGGAACTCTCTAGGGTCCTTTTTTGAGATAAACAAGTTCACTTTCCTCCTTCCCCTCGCACCTTCATTTAATTAGCTTCTCAACTTTCGTTCTGACCTCCTAGCTGCCTTTGCAGATCGGGCTCCAGCTCCTTGCCAACATCGAGGCGACGAATCGGGCGAGGAGGGATGCCACCCAGGCGGAGGAGGGTCGTCGGGCCGAAGCTGCCCACCTCAAAGAAAAGGCTGCTGAGGTAGCCAACGTCCAAGAGGCCCTTGAGAAGGAAAAGCAGGCCTCGGAGGAGACGGTGAGAAAGGCAGAGGCCGAGGTCGCAAATTTGATGAAGCAGATTCTGGTTCTGATCTCGGAGGCCAGGGTCCTAGCATTGGAGGAGTTCAAGGCCTCTGCAGAGATGAGGGACCTGAACGTCAAGTTCGGCCAAGAAGCATTCATCAAAGGATTCGAGCTCTGTCAAGAGAAGGTGGTCAAGAAATTTTTCGAGCTCGACCTCAGCTTCTTGGATGAGGCGTCTGAAGACGAAGTCGGGCCCTCTCCCACTGCCACTGCCACCGCAGCCCCCCTTCCAGGAACACTGAGCTCCCCAACTCCTATTTCAGAGGTCTGAGACCTCTGACTTTGTATTTTTTTTTTATTGCAATTTTTCTTTTCCCTCTTGTCTTTAAGAAACATTCAATCAATAAAATTAGGTTTCTCCTTATGGAGGGCTTCTCCACTCCTCTTCCCCCCCTTTTTTTTTCTTTTCTCTCTGCAACGAGATACACCTTGACACTTTTGTCTCCTGGTGGCAGTGTCCTGCCGAAGCGCTTCCCTTGCCACAGAAAATTTTGTTGAAGTCCATGATCCAACGACTGAAGAAGAAAGTTCATCATTTGACAAAACGGTCGAAGGAGATGGATGGCAAACTTTGCAGGTTAAGGGAGAGTCATTCTGAGGCCACCGCAAAGGCCACCTACTTTCGGAACCTCCACGTGAAGGGGGTCATGGAGTACAGTCGAAGAAAAGCAAACTTCGAGAAGGAGCTCGAGGAACATAAGAAGTGTGCCAGCGATCGATCTTGGGCTCAAGCTTTCAAGATCAGCTCTCTTAGAGCGAAGCTATCGGCTGCACAGGAGAGGATCAGCCAGCTGGAAGGAAGCTCATCTTGGCTTTCGACTCGGGCTGACTGCGACCGAGAATGGTCGAAGAAGGTCTCCGACCTTCAGCAACAGCTCCAAGAGGCTGAGGCGAATTATAACGCGTACCAGACCGGCTGGTGCAAGTAGGTGGACGATTACAGGGGGAAGCTCAGGATGGCGACCGACGAGGTTGCCTGCCTTCAAAAGCAGTTATCTGAAGGAGCTCCATTTGCTCCCGTTTGGGATCCCGACGAACTCCAATCCTTGAGAGAAACCATAGAAGAGCTATCTATCGCCCTTGGGGAGGGGAAGGCCGAGCTACAGCAATTGAAGGTCCAGCTGGTATACGAGCAGCAGGTAGTCAAGGATGCGGAGGCAGAATTTGAGGTTCTGAGAAAGAGGCAACGAGAGGCAGAGAATGAAAGCCAGCGGCTTTATCGGAGGTATGTGGAGATGCTAATGAGGGAGAAAGAATTGGAAGAAGAAGTCGAGAGCTTAAGGTGCTCCCTGATGAGGATTGAAGCCAAAAGTTCGAAGTCGGAGGAAGTCGGGCCCCGTTAGGGCTCTTTCTGCCTTTTGTCCTTCTATGTGTCTTCTTTTGTCGCCTGTTTGTTTGTTGTTGTTGCTTTTTTTTTTGGCCTTCCGGGCTCTGTAACGCACATTTTGAAATGAAAGGAAGATCTTCGTTACCTTACCCGTGCGTTGTGTTGAATTATCGTCCATCGAACTTCTTTCATTTTTTATCCCGTGCGATGTCGATGTTGTCCGAGGGTTCCTCGTTCATCTTCGTATTAGGTCGTCATTATCGAATTTCTTGTTATTTTCTGATTTGTTCGATGTCGACACTGTTTGAGGGTTCCTAGCCATTGCCATGTCAATTCGCCTTTTTGCTCATGCCCGTAGATCTCTCTTTCTCTTCCTCCTTCTTCACGGAGATGAGGTCTTTTGTGTCTTTGGTGTAGTTCGGCCTCCATTTTTTACTGGGGTAGCCCTGTTGGGAAATGTGTCCCAAAAAGCCAATCGTCAAGCTGTTGACGGTTGAGCAACCAAGTATTGTAATTGATTTGTTAATAAATAAAATATATTTGGCATTTTCATCATAAGCTTTCATCTTCTAATGAACTCCGTTGTTATGATGAAGTCCTTAGGACTATTTAAGTTCGATAAAGAGAGGATTTATCGATTAGTCCTTAAAACTGTTCACGACCAAATGATAGGCTGTTAATAAGAACGACAGCTTCTATCGAGCATAGGTCACTGTAGGCCATATGGGTTGGTTGTCCTCTTAACCAAGGAGTGTGGAGACACTGGTATGGCATACAGGTGAGATGTAAGGGTACATCGTCATTGAACGTGACCAACTCCAGAGCATTCTGCTGTCGAGAATGTCTCTGATGGGATATAGGTATAAGTGTCCCTTAGACTTGAGATCACCTCAGTGACTTGCAAGCAACTCACTGTGCTTTGGTACTGGACTAACTGAATTTCTAATTCAGGGATGGAAGGCTTCTGGGCACAGTCAAGTACTTTCGAAGTCAGAGTGTGATCGAGATGGGATTGACCACTCCAAGAGTTGGAGAAGAATGAGTCGCTGTATTTCAATTTAGCAAAACCTTGGCCAGGGTAATCCATCAGATGGATTTGATATTTTGAAATACAATGTGGACAACCTGATCAGAGTTGACAGTTGAGCTCTAGGGTGTCCTATGATTATTTTGGTCAAGGGGATGAATTATATGAAAACTATATCCGCATGGGTTCTAAGGATGTTGTTCTACACATTCGACCTATCCGGACGTCGAGTACCATTGCTAGATGGTCACTTCGATTGGTATAGAAATTTGTTTCTATGCTACCGGCTTAGGTTCGACCTATGAGGTCACACACATTAGAGTTCATGATCCGATCGGATGGTTGATCAACGATTAAGAATCGTTATAGGGTTAAATAATCAATACGATTGACATTTAACCCAGTGCAAGTGTTGCAGGAGGATCGATTAGCAATTCGATTGCCAATTAGCTTAATTTGATTAAGCCAATGGGCTGAGATTAAGTCTAATTAAATATGATTTAATTAGATTTGATTTGGGCTTGATTGGATCAAGTCCAATTGGTTTATTGGATAAGCCAAGTGCAAGGAAAGACTAGTCCTGTTCAACTAGGACTTGGGTCAATCTAATTTCTAATTTGATTAGAAAATTAAATCAGATTTAAACCTAATTTAATCTGATTAAATTAGGTTTTTAATTAGGTTAAGACCTATTTTAATTGGGTTGATCTAATTTTGATTTGATTTGGTTTGGGAAACCAAATTAAAACAAGTTATGAGACAGAATCCTAGTAGGACTAGGATTCCACCTTGCACCACAAAAACCTTCTCCACGCCCTCTCTCTTATTCAATGCCAATCTCCACTTATTTTGTGCGACAAAAGCCCTCTCCCAGATCTCTTTCACGTTCACAAAAGGTCTCCTCTCTTCTTTCTTACATGGAAGGTGATTTGGATCAAATCTAAAAGGAATAAGTTTGGATTTCGAATTCTATGAGATAGAGTTTTAGAAATCCAAAACTCTTTCAATTTTGCACCGAATTTATCCAATTTTTTTTTGGAATTTTCGTGGCTTTTAGGGTTTACATTGTGCACCCTTTTCTGTTGATCCATCCACAAAAATATGAAGGAGGTGCTCAAGAGTTGGGCGTCCCTTTACTTGCCATGTTTGGATAAGCCTTGACTAGGTGTTTGACCTAGACAAGAACTCTACCATATCTCTCTATATAAGACGAGTTTCTTTGTGAAATTTTAAGAGGAGATAGATATTTGAGAGACCTTTCTGTCATCGAAAAATCAGAGAGAAATACCTTTGGGTCGTGGAGATATAAAAGACGCAAGTTTGGGTGTCTAGAGAGAAAAACGTGAAGAAGAAGAGGGTCTTCTTCTAGGGTTTTTATTTTCATATCTTTCCTCCTTCCATCTTGAGTTTCCTGAGAGCGTCTCAGATCTGAAACTCCTCCTTCTACTTTCCATCTTTGGAAGAGTCCAAATCAAGAAGAAGGAGGCACCTGATCAACCATCAAAGAAGGATCAGCGCAGTACTAGCATACTGTGCTGATTTCCTGAAGCAGGACTTCTGATCGAGATTCGTGGGCTCGTGTGGACGACTCCTAGAGGCCGGACGCGTGTGCGGCTTGCAACATCATCCTTAAACCCGGATCAGCGAGGTTAGAGCATCTAACTTGCAAGGTAATAGATCTGATCTATTATTTAATACATACATTAGATGTAGCTAGTATAGAAACATGTTGATATGATCAACATGTAGTTCATACTATATTAAAATATATTTTAATTTCTGATTTAATGCCATGTAATAATCATGTAATAGGATCTTAGATCTAGGGATTTTCTGATCTTAGAAAATAAATTTTGATTTATTTTAGTCTTCCGCTGTATGATCTTGAAAAAAGTTTCAAGATCTAACCCTCTTTTTCAAGATCTAACCCTGAAACCCTAGATCTGGTTCCTACAATTGGTATCAGAGCCTAGGTTCTTTATTACATGATTATTTATACATGCTTAGATTATTTTTAGATTAGATCTAATTTATAATCTGATTATTAAATCTGAAATTAAAATTTTAGATCAATCACAAACTGCAAGGTTGTCCTGCTGTAAGGTTTACCCCTTACAGTGCAAAGGTTGTCCTAGTTTGTGTAGATCTATCTTTAATCATAAATTTGTTAGATATGATCTAGATTAAATTTATGATTTATTAGATTTAAAAGATGTTTAAATCTGAAATAAAATCTCTTTGTTAATAATTTTTATGCAAAGAAATTATTTAAAGTTGAAATTGTTTCAATTACATGAACCTGTTTAGATTAGATCTAAAGTAGTTTCATGTTTATTTCACTTGCATCTTGATTATGAATCAAACATGCAATATGATTGGTAGAATCATATTATAAAATTATTTTACAAATATGAAAATTATTTTTTGAAAAGCCGAACCCAACCCTCAGCCCAAAACTTAATTAAGAATTAAGAAGTTGTTTGATTAGGTTCTAGGATTGTGAATTGAAGAACCTAAGACACAAATCATAACACATTGGGTTAATGGGTTAGTGGAAATTAGGTCCATTAATTGGGTTAGACCTATGGTTAGATTAAAGATGGACTTAATTAGAGAATTGACTAAATCTAATCAATTGTTGTCTTAGATTAGGTCAAGGATTCTCTAGATCAATTACAATAGTTGTAGTTGGTCAAGTCCATGTCTTTAACGAGAACCAAATGGACTTGATTCTTGGCTAAGCGGTCTAGCACGAACTGTTAGGTTGATCTAATCAAACTAATTAAACCAGTTGGTGTCTAAGGTAAACCAGACCGGTGGTTTTTAATTGGGAGCCCGCTTACCTGGCCATTCATGATGGTGTCTAAGGCAAGTTTTGGCAGACCCTCCCACTGATCAAACTTACCTGGCCTCTTGGTGAAATTATGTTTTGATCGGATCACTTGACTATTCGAGCTGACCCATGTCAGCTAGGTAAATCAGTGTGACTGATTTAGGTGCTCCTAGACCAGCCCTTTTAATGGTCTCCCTTAAGCTGACTTGGTGAAGTCAGTGGGAGGATCATGATAAGCTGGTTCATCTGACCTCATCTTCTATATTATTTAAATCCTCTAAAATTATTAAGTCCTTAAAATGATAAAGTTATGGAGATAACTGAGTCATAGCCTCCCATTAAGGTGTTTGATAATGAGTCCATGAACTCAATAATCATTGCAGACCCAAAGGCCTGGTGCTTGTTGACTAATGGAATTATCACTCATCATATGATGACTTGGAAGTGTCTCTCTAATGGTGGTTAGGTGAGCCAACCAAAGTTGGGCTTAATCATTCGTTGGTTAGATACACCAAGTATGATCATGTTAATGGTTGGACCTAACCGGATCCTTACAGTGGAGGCCAAAGCCTACTGATTAGATTTCTGGGGCAAAATTAAAATTACTAGAAATTGTTTAGAGAAACAATTGGTTATGAACCTACCCTTAGATGTACATGGGTTGACCAACCAAAGTTGGGCTTGTGTGCAGTCTAAGTGGATTCTAGTACCCGCTAAGGAATTAGGGTAATTCCTGAATTGAAGGTAGAGGCTACCAATTCGAATAAAATAGTGGGAGAAATCTTTTGATTAAAGTCCAAATCTTTAGGTTTAATGAATCAATTACTAATTAGGTTATGGTTCTCCTTTGTGCAAATATGGCCACTTCCCTATCGCTCCGATCATTGTTGGACAATGATAAGTTGGTGGGACCCAACTTCGGTAGCTGGTATCGAAAGTTGAAGATAGTCCTGGAGCATGAACGGATCCTATATGTGATAATAGATCCTGCACCTGAGGAGCCAGCTGTCAATGCACGTGGAACAATCAGAGACACTTACCAGAAGTGGCTCAGTGATCGGACCACGGTGCACTGTATCATGCTGGCTATCATGAGTGACGAGTTCAGTCGCAGATTCGAGACGGCTCAGCCAAAGGACAAGCTTCAAGTGTTGGAGGATGCCTTTGGCACACCCGATGACGTGGAGAGGCACAAGACTAGTTGTGCCATCTTCAATGCCAAAAGCGTGATGGTGCCTCTGTCACTGATCATGTATTGTACATGATCGAGCTGATGGAATGATTGAGCAAGCTCGACTTTTCCTTGCATGAGCAGCTTGAGAAAGATGCAATACTGAACTCGCTGCCCAAGTCTTGTCTCCCATTCCTCACTCATTATAGAATGATAAAGCCTGAAGTAAACTACCATGGGTTAATGGGGTTGCTTCAGAACTTTGAGAAGGATCACTAACTCCTCAAGGAGTCGGTGAACTCAGTGAACTCAGTGGAGGTTCATCTTTGGTTCTCGACCCTTTGAGAAAGGAAAGAAGAACAAGAAGAAGAAAGTCAAGAAGATGCAAGTTCAGGCTGGGACATCTGTGCAGAGCCAGACCAAAAAGATCAAGCCTGATAAGAGTCTATTCTACTGGCAAGCACCCTAGATTAGATAGTGTGTCAAATATCTACTTATGGCATTGGAGGCTAGGTCATATAAATAAGAACAGAATAAACAGGTTGACTCAAGAGGAAATCCTCGAAGTAAGTGATTGTGAATCACTTCCAACCTGTGAGTCCTGTCTTCTTGGTAAAATGACCAAGTCACCTTTTACTGGAAAAGGTGAGAGAGCTACTGAGCTCTTGGGCCTAGTACATACTGATGTATGCGGACCCATGAGCACCAGTGCTAGAGGTGGATATTTCTACTTCATAACTTTCACGGATGACCTATCCCGATATGGATATGTCTATCTGATGAAACATAAGTCGGATTCATTTGAAATGTTCAAACGATTCCGAAGTGAAGTAGAAAAACAAACTGGGAAGAGTATTAAAACTCTTCGATCTGATCGAGGAGGAGAATACCTTTCTAGTGAATTTCTCACATATCTAGGAGAGAATGGGATTCTCTCCCAATGGACTCCTCTAGGAACACCACAGCATAATGGTGTGTCTGAAAGGAGGAATCGGACTCTGTTAGACATGGTCCGATCCATGATGGGTTTTGCTAGCTTGCCGATATCCTTCTGGGGATATGCACTCGAATCGGCTTGTTATCTATTAAATAGGGTTCCAAGTAAGTCTGTAATTAAAACTCCATATGAGATATGGACGGGACGTAAGCCAGCACTTTCACACCTTAGGGTCTGGGGGTGCCCGGCCTATGTCAAACGATTAGTCACAGACAAACTTGGACCTAGATCTGACAAATGCTCATTCATAGGGTACCCCAAAGAGTCAAAAGGATATTTTTTCTACCATGCTGATGAACAAAAGGTGTTCGTCAGCCTTAAGGCAATCTTTTTAGAAAAGAAGTTCCTTGGTGAAGGAACCGTTGCCTCTAAGGTTGAACTTGATGAAGTTCAACAGGTAGAAGGACCGACACCAATAGCTGAACCTGAGTCGGATATGATTAGATCACATCCGGAGCCCAATATACCTGCACCATTAAGGCGATCCGGTAGAGTACCGCGTCAGCCGGACAGATACTACGGTTTCTAGGTCCGGAACGGTGATCCCATCGAACTTGATGAGAATAATGAGGATCCGATCACCTATATGGATGCTATGCAGAGACCTGATTTCGAGAAATGGCTTGAAGCCATGAAATCCGAAATGGAGTCCATGAAGGTCAATGATGTATGGACATTTGTTGACCCACCTAAAGGGGTTAAACCCATTGGGTGTAAATGGGTCTTCAAAAGGAAGAGGGGCGCAGACGGAAAGGTGGAGACCTATAAAGCCCGTCTGGTTGCCAAGGGGTATCGTCAACGTTATGGTATTGACTATGACGAGACATTTTCTCCTGTGGCAATACTCAAATCTATTCGGATAATGCTTGCAATAGCTGCCCATCTAGATTATGAGATCTGGCAGATGGATGTAAAGACAGCTTTTCTTAATGGAGAGCTGACCGAAGAGGTGTATATGATACAACCTGAGGGGTTTACATCCACAGATGAGTCAAGGTGTGCAAGCTTCAGAGATCCATTTATGGATTGAAGCAAGCTTCTCGGAGTTGGAACATGCATTTTGATAAGTGATCAAAACGTATGGCTTCATTAAGAATGGAGAAGAGCCCTGCATCTATAAATGGGCAAATGGTCCAGTTGTGGTATTCCTTATCTTGTACGTGGATGACATTCTCTTAATCGGGAATGACATCCCCGCACTACAGGGAATAAAAGTTTGGTTGTCATCACAGTTCTCCATGAAGGACTTGGGTGAAGCATCCTACATCCTAGGGATGAAGATCTATAGGGATAGATCTAAAAGGATGCTTGGGTTATCCCAGTCCATGTACATAGACACTGTGCTGAAGAGGTTCAGCATAGAGAATTCCAAGAAGAGTTATCTACCAATAGGCCAAGGAATTTCTCTCTCTAAGAAGGATTGTCCGACAACTCCTGAAGAGAGAGAGCGTATGAGTAGAGTCCATATGCTTCAGCCGTGGGATCTATCATGTATGCCATGACATGTACAAGACCAGATGTGGCATACTCACTAGGAGTAGTGAGTAGATACCAATCTGATCCTGGAGAAAACCACTAGAAAGTGGTTAAAGCCATCCTTAAGTATTTGAGAAATACTAAGGACCAATGGTTGGTTTATGGCGAGTCAGATCTGAAACTTGTGGGGTTCACAGACTCCAGCTTTCAATCTGACCATGATGATAGCAGGAGTGTGTCGGTTATATCTTTACTCTGAATGGTGGAGCCATCTGCTGGAAGGAGTTCCAAGCAGCATACTGTGGCGGACTCTGTTTGTGAAGCGGAGTACATCGCAGCATCGGATGCCGCGAAGGAAGCTGTGTGGCTGAGGAAATTCATCAACGAGCTCGGAGTAGCACCCTCCCTCGATGGTCCAGTCCTGCTCTACTGCGACAGCACTGGTGCCATAGCTCAGGTGAAGGAACCCAAAGCACATCAGCGGACGAAGCACATCTTGCACCGCTTCCACCTGGTCGAGAGATCGTGGATCGAGGTGACGTCGACCTTCAGAAGATCGACGGAAAGGAGAACCTAGCCGACCCCTTCACTAAAGCCCTGGCAATAAAGGAGTTCGACAACCACAAGTCGAAGATGGGTATTAGATACTGTGCCGAGTGGCTTTAGGACAAGTGGGAGTTGTTGGGAAATGTGTCCCAAAAAGCCAATCGTCAAGCTGTTGACGGTTGAGCAACCAAGTATTGTAATTGATTTGTTAATAAATAAAATATATTTGGCATTTTCATCATAAGCTTTCATCTTCTAATGAACTCCGTTGTTATGATGAAGTCCTTAGGACTATTTAAGTTCGATAAAGAGAGGATTTATCGATTAGTCCTTAAAACTGTTT
>NC_026000.2:106085190-106126831 GCF_000442705.2 Elaeis guineensis | reverse complement strand
ATCCACCTCTTGCACTTGAGCTCATGGGTCCACATACATCAGAATGTACCAGACCTAAGAGTTCACTGGCTCGCTCACCTTTTCCAGTAAAAGGTGACTTGGTCATCTTTCCAAGAAGACAGGACTCACAGGTTGGAAGTGATTCACAATCACTAACTTCAAGAATTCCTTCTTGAGCCAACTGTTTATCCTGTTCTTATTGATATGACCTAGCCTACAGTGCCAAAGGTAGACTTCTGACACAGTTATCTATTCTAGAGCGTTTACCGAATTTTTGAACCACATTAACAGGCTGTGATAGTAAGTAAATTCCATTATTTAATTGTCCAACAAATATTGTAACACCATTCAAAATGATATTGCAAATATTTCCTTTTATTAAAAAATCATAACCGTACATGGCCAAAAGGCCTACAGAAATAATATTTAATAAAAACTTGGACAATAGTGACATTCACTCAGAATTACATTACGAGAATTGATTACAAGACTCATGATTCCTAAAGCTAGAACTGAACTTTGCTTCCATCTCCAACATTCAGGAACCTCTCGCCTTCATCAAATCTTCTACTGACCTGCAGACCCTACATCGAATTACAAATATGATAAGGGCTTTCGGTATCCAATACCCAGGCAGTAGTATCACAAATCAAAAAGTTGCAAGGAGTTATCATATAATTACCTTGCTTCTTCTTTGGCCTGTTCGGGTCCAGGGAGGCAATGTATTGAGGACAGTTCCTCTTCCAATGCCCGTGCTTCTTGCAAAAGAAGCACTCCGCCTGGCTCTGGTCATGCTTGCGCTTCTTGGTCTGACCCCGTGCTACTGTCCCAGCATGAGATTGCACCTTCTTATTTTTCTTCTTCTTGTTCTTCTTCCCCTTCCCAAAGGGTTGACGACGAGAAGAAGACCCTCCCACTACATTCACCGACTCCTTATGGAGTTGGTGATCCTTCTCAAAGTTCTGCAGCAACCCCAACAATCCGTGGTAGTTTACTGCAGGCTTTGTCATTCGAAAATGAGTAAGGAATGGGAGGAAGGACTTGGGCAAGGAATTAAGGATCGCATCCTTACCGAGCTGCACGTGCAGAGGAAAGCCCAATTTGCTTAGGCGCTCAATCATCTCGATCATATACAGTACATGATCAGTGACTGAGGCCCCATCCCTCATCCGAGCATTGAAAATAGCACAACTAGTTCTGTGCCTTTCAACGTCGTCAGGCGTGCCAAAGGAGTCGTTCAACATTTGAAGCATCTCCTGTGGCTGGGCGTTCTCAAACCTTCGGCTGAACTCGTCATTCATTACTGCCAGCATAATACATCGAACGGTGGTGCGGTCATTGAGCCACTTCAAGTAAGTGTCTCGGATCGCTTTACTAGCGTTCGGAGCTGGCTCCTCAGGTGCTGGATCCGTTACTACATAAAGGATCCGTTCATGCTCAAGGATGATTTTCAATTTTCGATACCAGCTGTTGGTGCAAAAATCCGCCTGCGTCGGAGAAGCTGGAGTTGAGGAAGCCGCGGTCGCCGCCGGGACCTGCAAGGGAAGTTTAAACCGGAGGTGGGGTTGCTCCGGCAAGACCCTCCGACGCTCAAGTCAGTTCTCTGCCTCAACAAGAATGGAGTGCTCGAATGGAGAATTTAGCAGAGTTTTTAGATAAGGCAAAAGAGCTTAAAAAATAACGTATCTGAGTCCCTTTTATAGGCAGAGGGGGCAACAGATTGATGGTGACACCTGCAACCGTCTGGTAGTGGGCCGCCCACGGTCAGGGAAATTAATTGCGGAGAGTGGTGGGGTAGACTCGTGGCTATTGTCATAGTCTGCCACGTATGGCCTGTTGCGGATAGTGGGGCGGCGTTCGTTGCCGCTAGCTGTCAGCGAGTAGTGGGATCGTGCAGCACCTGCCGCAGGGAGCGGGAAAGAATCGTGGCCGTTTGCTACAGCTTGTCAGGGAGTAATGGGTCCGCTGCTGGAGCCGCGTAGAATCCGCTGTAGGACCTGGAACAGGATCATGATTGTTGTCGCGACCTGCCGAGGGGGTGCGGATCTGTCGATTGAGGTTCGGCCACGGTTGGAGTCCGGCCTCCGTAGGAGCCCGGGCGGAACCGCTCTGATGTCGAAGGTGGAGCCCGGCTCTCGTAGGAGTCCGGGCGGAGCCGTTCTGATGGCGAAGGTGGAGCCCGGCTCCCGTAGGAGTCCGGGCGGAGCCTTTCTGATGTCGGAGGTGGAGCCCGGCTCCCGTAGGAGTCCGGGCGGAGCCTTTCTGATGTCGGAGGTGGAGCCCGGCTCCCGTAGGAGTCCGGGCGGAGCCTTTCTGATGTCGGAGGTGGAGCCCGCTCCCGTAGGAGTCCGGGCGGAGCCGTTCTGATGTCGGAGGTGGAGCCCGGCTCCCATAGGAGTCCGGGCGGAGCCTTTCTGATGTCGGAGGTGGAGCCCGGCTCCCGTAGGAGTCCGGGCGGAGCCTTTCTGATGTCGGAGGTGGAGTCCGGCTCCCGTAGGAGTCCGGGCGGAGCCTTTCTGATGTCGGAGGTGGAGCCCGGCTCCCGTAGGAGTCCGGGCGGAGCCTTTCTGATGTCGGAGGTGGAGCCCGGTTCCCGTAGGAGTCCGGGCGGAGCCTTTCTGATGTCGGAGGTGGAGCCCGGCTCCCGTAGGAGTCCGGGCGGAGCCTTTCTGATGTCGGATGTGGAGCCCGGCTCCCGTAGGAGTCCGGGCGGAGCCTTTCTGATGGGAATTTCGACCGCGGGTATTTTATACCCAACACCAGTCCCCCTACTTCCAAGTTTGAATTTCAAACGAAGGAAGTACACAGAGAGAGAGATGCGCAGCCGAAATTGCCCCCTCGATCCTTGTGCGCAGCTGCCCCCACTTAATGCGCGCGTGTCAGAATCTTTTTTTAGCAAAGGCGACTTGAAAAGTCTTTTCGGAACCCCCGTTGAAATGCGATCCCAGGCGTCGCTCTGTGGGAATCTGTGAGCGGTCAACCCTCGATAGCAACGAAGCGGATAAGCGCGACACGCGGCACACACCATCTGGCCCAGGAATTCTCGCCGTCATAACTGCGCCAGGATCCGCCGGCTATTTAAACCCTTCGATCCATTCACGGTCTCATCCTGGCGTTCTTCTTTTCCCCTGAGAGTCTTGCTCCCCTCGCACCGATTCTCGCCGCCTTTTGCCAATCAATCCTCCTCTGAGGGTTTCCACACCATGTCCTCAACTCTGGAGGCTGTTCTTGAGGGGATTGTTAGGGCTCGGAGGAAGGTGAGGAGGAGGACGACGGTCAGTGAGAATCTCTGTCATCTCAGAGGGGGCCCAAGGAAGAATTCCTTCAACAACAGGGGTTTAATATCGGGGGTTGTTGTAGAAGCTATTCTGCCCGCGAATTTTGGAGCAGTAAGGTGGGGCAATACTGGTCAAGAGGGCAGAATAGACGTCACAAGTCATGACGGGATCCTTGACGCCGTCGGGGCCAAGGGACCAGAGACGGTCGACGGCGGGGCGGTAGAACTTGTTGCGGAGATGGTGGAAGTAGCGCATGCCGACCTTGCCGGAGCATCTCAGGTGGCGGCCGTCATGGCTACGGCTCTTCTTGAAACAGGTCTTCGTTACTGCCGTCGTTACCCCCGCCGCCTCCGGAGATCAATCCCGCCCCTTTCTCGCTAAGGCCGGGACTTTGGGAACAGAATGGGGCGAGAGCTGTAACACGCACTGGAGAACACGACTGAGAAGGATAGAGATGGAGTTCATGGCTTGGAGCGGCCTCGGGTTCGTCCTGCCTGAACCGTGCTCGCGATACTTGTGATGACGTGTATCTTCTTTTTCCTGACCTACTGGGTCCTGTAGTGTGTGCTTCTATCGAATAAAATAGTGATTTCAGTATCTTGTTTACCTCTTGTGTCAAATAATTGTCTGCTGAACTTCTTTCCTTCTCTTTGCCTGTGTCATGCCGTTCCAAGACCATCGGCGACCTTTTCAGTTCATGTGAAGTCATCCTTCGTCGGGCTTCTTTTCGATTTTTCCTGTCGTTAGGAGATATCCACTTGTTAGGTTTGCTGGGATCTTTCTCCGCTGGAGTTGGGGCTAGGTTCGAAGAAGCTCCTGGAAGTTGAAGTAGCATAGTTTTCATAAGAATTAGGGCAAAGTCTTTCTGTAATCAAAGTCATAAGTAAAGTCCAGCTTCCGTAGAAGTCCGGGCGGAGCCGCTCTGATGTCGAAGGTGGAGCCTGGCTCCCGTAGGAGTCCGGGCGAAGCCTTTTCGTGGGGAACCCGGCTCCCGTAGGAGTCCGGGCGAAACCTTTTGATGGCAGAACCCGGCTCCCGTAGGAGTCCGGGCGAAACCTTTTGTGGCGGAACCCGGCTCCCGTAGGAGTCCGGGCGAAACCTTTTGGTGGCGGAACCTGGCTCCCGTAGGAGTCCGGGCGAAACCTTTTGTGGCGGAACCCGGATCCCGTAGGAGTCTGGGCGAAACCTTTTGGTGGCGGAACCCGGCTCCCGTAGGAGTCCGAGCCTTACTCCCCGCTCATGTCAGGATGAGTTCTCCTCCTGTTCCTGATAGGGCTGCGGGGGTACGTATAGGCGCTGCGAGGCCTCTCCCCCCATCCGGTCTAAAGGAATCGGGCCTTCGACTTTGCTCAAGTTAGGGCGAGGTTCTCCTCCTGTCCCTAACAGGGCTGTGGGGGCACATATGGGCGTTGTGAGGCCTCTCCTCCCGTCCGGTCTAAAGGAACCGGGCCTTCGACTTTGCTCAAGTTAGGGCGAGGTTCTCCTACTGTCCCTAACAGGGCTGTGGGGGCACATATGGGCGTTGTGAGGCCTCTCCCCCCGTCCGGTCTAAAGGAACCGGGCCTTCGACTTTGCTCAAGTTAGGGCGAGGTTCTCCTCCTGTCCCTAACAGGGCTGTGGGGGCACATATGGGCGTTGTGAGGCCTCTCCCCCCGTCCGGTCTAAAGGAACCGGGCCTTCGACTTTGCTCAAGTTAGGGCGAGGTTCTCCTCCTGTCCCTAACAGGGCTGTGGGGGCACATATGGGCGTTGTGAGGCCTCTCCCCCGTCCGGTCTAAAGGAACCGGGCCTTCGACTTTGCTCAAGTTAGGGCGAGGTTCTCCTCCTGTCCCTAACAGGGCTGTGGGGGCACATATGGGCGTTGTGAGGCCTCTCCCCCCGTCCGGTCTAAAGGAACCGGGCCTTCGACTTTGCTCAAGTTAGGACGAGGTTCTCCTCCTGTCCCTAACAGGGCTGTGGGGGCACATATGGGCGTTGTGAGGCCTCTCCCCCCGTCCGGTCTAAAGGAACCGGGCCTTCGACTTTGCTCAAGTTAGGGCGAGGTTCTCCTCCTGTCCCTAATAGGGCTGTGGGGGCACATATGGCGTTGTGAGGCCTCTCCCCCCGTCCGGTCTAAAGGAACCGGGCCTTCGACTTTTGTAAGATTGCGTTCTCATTTTTGATACCGTCTGCTTGAATTGTCCCTAGACAAGTGGGCACACATTTTTCGATTAGGATGAAATCACTGGTAGTATACCCGTAAGTTTTCTGAGTTCCATGGTCGCGGGAGGTCGGCCCCTCCGAGCTCCTTAAGATAATAAGTCCCAGGTCGGACTACTTCTTTGATCTCATAAGGTCCTTCCCAATTTGGGGCTAGTTTCCCCTGGGCCTGCGGCTATGAGACAGCAGCTCGTCGGAGTACAAGATCCCCCGCTCTAAATGTCCTGTTCTTGACTCGGTCGTTATAATATCGGGCAACCTTCTGTCTGTAGGCCGCCATTCGGACCTGAGCGATCTCCCGCCTTTCTTCCAGTAGGTCGAGGTTGGCCCTGAGATTTTGTGCATTCTGGGGTTCATCGAACGCCACGACTCGTGCCGACGGGAGTTTAAGTTCGATCGGGATGACGGCTTCTGTACCAAAGGCTAGAGCAAAGGGAGTCTCTCCTGTAGGCAACCTATGGGTAGTTCGGTACGCCCATAGCACATGGTAAAGCTAATCCACCCAAGTTCCTTTCGCTTTTTCAAGCCTTGTCTTGATTCCCTGTAAAAGGGTTCTGTTCGTTACCTCGGCTTCGCCGTTTGCCTGGGGATGGGCCACTGATGTGAACTTGTGGGAGATGTTTAGGTCTTCACAGAATTCAGCAAATCTGGCTCCCGCGAATTGCCGTCCATTATCAGTGATCAGTGTTCGAGGTAAACCGAACCTGCACACTATTGATTTCCAGACGAAATTCTGTACTTTCGCTTCTGTGATTTTGGCTAGTGGTTCGGCCTCGACCCATTTGGTGAAGTAGTCGATTGCTACAAGGAGAAATTTCCTTTGACCGGACGCCATGGGAAAGGGGCCAAGAATATCCATCCCCCATTGTGCAAAAGGCCATGGGGCACTCAGGGGTGTGAGCTCGGTAGCAGGTTGTCTCTGGACGTTGGCGTACCTTTGGCATCGATCGTATTTTTTGACATATTCGATAGAATCATGATGCATTGTTGGCCAGTAGTACCCTTGGCGGAGTAGTTTGTGGGATAGAGATCTGGCACCCAAATGGCTTCTGCAAACTCCCTCGTGCACTTCCCATAAAGCATAGTCGGCTTCTGAGGGTCGGAGACATCTCAAGAGAGGCAAGGAGTACGATCTCTTGTACAATTTGCCCTCATAGAGGATGTACCGGGATGCTTGATTTCGGAGTTTCCGGGCCTCTTTCGCATCTTGGGGGAGAATCCCATCTCTAAGATAGGTTATCAGCGGGTCGACCCAGCTGGGCTCGTGGTCAATATCCATTACGAGCTGCGGTTCTTCCGTACTTGGGTGTTTTAAAACTTCAAAGAGGACGCCTTTGGGCAATTCGGCTGGAGCCGATGTTGCTAGCTTGGAGAGAAAATCGGCTCTGGCATTCTCCGATCTTGGAATTTGCTTGATGTCGAAATTGTTGAAGGCGGGGGTGAATTCCTTCACCTTCTCAAGATATTTGGCCATACTGTCCTCCCGCGCTTCAAAGCTCCCACTGACTTGTCCCACTACAAGTCGGGAATCGCTGTGCACCCGGAGTTGGTCTATTCCAAGCTCCTTAGCGACCCTCAATCCTGCGATTAGAGCTTCATATTCTGCTCCATTGTTTGTTGCGGGGAATCTGAAACACAGAGCGTACTCCGCGATGACTCCCTCCGGGCTGGTCAAGATCAGGCCTGCGCCAGCGCCCGCCATGTTGGAAGATCCTCCACGTGGAGGGTCCAAAAGCCATCGAAGGAACTGGCTTCCTCGTCGGAGGAGTCTGGTTGAGTCTTCAGGTCGTCAATTTTGCTTTGCTCAGGTTCGGCCTCCTCAGGGATGGTGCATTCTACTATGAAATCCGCCAATGCCTTGGCCTTTATTGCCGGCCTAGACTGGTAGTTGATGTCGAATTCTGTGAGCTTGATTGCCCATTTCGCCATTCTCCCAGAAATATCAGCTCGGTGTAAAACCGCTTTGATCGGTTGGTCAGTGAGCAACGTCACCGTGTGCCCTTGAAAGTAAGGTCGGAGTCTCCGAGCTGCAATCAACAAAGCGTAGGTCAGTTTCTCTAATTTAGTATACCTGGTCTCGGCGTCCCTTAGCACGCGGCTAATGTAGTAGACCGGCCGCTGGATTTTTATTTCTTCTTTGACAAGGACTGCCGCGAGGGATGTGGGAGAGACTGCCAGGTACAAAAATAACTCCTCCCCAGGTTCGGGCTTTGCCAGTAGTGGAGGTGAGCTAAGGTAGCTCTTTAATTCCTCGAATGCCTGTTGACATTCAGGGGTCCAACAGAAGTTCTTCGGCTGTTTGAGGGTTTGGAAGAAGGGCAAACATCGCTCAGCCGACCTCGCGACAAAGCGATTAAGAGCTACAATCCTCCCAGTGAGGCACTGAACCTCCTTGATTGACCTCGGGGCGGCCATCTCTTGGATGGCGCGAATTTTCTCCGGATTGGCCTCAATCCCACGCCCCGACACCATGAAGCCCAGGAACTTTCCTGAGGTTACCCCAAAAGCACATTTGGTCGGGTTCAGCTTCATTCTGTATTTTCGAAGAGCGCCAAAAGTTTCCTCGAGGTCGGCAACATGATTTTTGGAAGATCTACTTTTCACGAGCATATCGTCCACGTACACCTCCATGTTTCGGCCGATTTGTTCTTTGAAGATTTTATTTACCAACCGCTGATAGGTTGCGCCTGCGTTCTTGAGGCCGAACGGCATAACCTTGTAGCAGTAAAGGCCGCGATTAGTGATAAAAGCAGTCTTCTCCTCATCTTTCGATGCCATTCTAATCTGGTTATAGCCGGAGAACGCGTCCATAAAAGTGAGAAGCTCATGGCTCGAGGTGGCATCCACCAGTTGATCGATCCTGGGAAGGGGGTAACTGTCCTTTGGGCAAGCCTTATTTAGCTTTTTGAAATCGATACACATCCTCCACTTGCCGTTCGCTTTCTTGACCAAGACGACATTGGAGATCCACTCTGGATAATTGACCTCCTTGATAAATCCGGCCTCGAGAAGTTTATCCACTTCGTCGGCTATTGCCTTCTGCCTCTCCGGGGCATGACTCCGGATTTTTTCTTTTGTTGGCCGATGTTTAGGGTCGACCGCCAGATGATGCTCCATGACTTTTGTGTCGATCCCCGGCATATCCGTCGGGACCCATGCGAAAACGTCCGCGTTCCTTCGGAGGAAATCCACAAGACGCACCCGCACCCCCTCCTCCAGGTTGGAGCCGATTGACACAACATGCTCCGCATTCCCATCATTCAAAGAAATCGATATTAGATCTTCGATCGGACCACCCCTCTCTTCAGTAAGGTCATCGCGCGCGTCCAATCCGTCGACCGGACAGAGGTCCACTTGGCCGTTCTTTTGCAAGGCAATGTTGTAGCAATGCCTGGCCAGCGCTTGGTCTCCCCGAACTTCTCCAATCCCCTTGCCGGTGGGGAACTTCAATTTCAAATGGTAGGTTGAAACGACGGCTCTGAGGGCATTGAGGCCGGGACGGCCAAGAATTGCATTGTAGGCAGATGGCGCCTTTACCACTAGGAAATTCACCAGAGCCCTGGATTGCTTTGGATGCTGACCCGCGGTCACAGTTAGAGCTATCGTTCCTTCTGTAGGAACGGCGTCACCAGTAAACCCTATCAAGGGGGAGCACATCGGCCTTAGATGACCGCCAAGAGTGGTCATTCTTGAAAAGGCATTGTAGAACAAGATGTCAGCCGAACTTCCGTTGTCGACGAGAATGCAGTGGACATCATAATTTGCTATGTTCAAGGAAACTACGACCGCGTCGTTGTGAGGGAATTGGACTCCCTGGGCGTCTTCTTCAGTGAAGGCTATGGGTTCCTCGACTTTTTGCCGCTTGGGAGGTGCAGTTGATTTGCCGATCGCCTCCTGCTGGGATTCCCCCGAGATGACATTAACGGAATCCAGCGGAGACTGGTCGCCCGACCACCCTTTATCGGCGGTCACAGCCAGAGGTAGTTGTGCAGAAACCCCGCGAGAAGGCATCGAACAGGGAAAGGAGGCTTGGGTGCCGGAAAAGATGGCCGGAAGCGGATCCGTTGAGCGCTCCTTTAAGAACAAGGGTGCTACAAAGATTCGCCCCCTTCCTCTAGCGCCAATCCTGTTGGTGCAAAATCCGCCTGCGTCGGAGAAGCTGGAGTTGAGGAAGCCGCGGTCGCCGCCGGGACCTCCAAGGGAAGTCTAAACCGGAGGTGGGGTTGCTCCGGCAAGACCCTCCGACGCTCAAGTCAGTTCTCTGCCTCAACAAGAATGGAGTGCTCGAACGGAGAATTTAGCAGAGTTTTTAGATAAGGCAAAAGAGCTTAAAAAATAACGTATCTGAGTCCCCTTTTATAGGCAGAGGGGGCAACGGATTGATGGTGACACCTGCAACCGTCTGGTAGTGGGCCGCCCACGGTCAGGGAAATTAATTGCGGAGAGTGGTGGGGTAGACTCGTGGCTATTGTCATAGTCTGCCACGTATGGCCTGTTGCGGATAGTGGGGCGGCGTTCGTTGCCGCTAGCTGTCAGCGAGTAGTGGGATCGTGCAGCACCTGCCGCAGGGAGCGGGACAGAATCGTGGCCGTTTGCTATAGCTTGTCAGGGAGTAATGGGTCCGCTACTGGAGCCGCGTAGAATCCGCTGTAGGACCTGGAACAGGATCATGATTGTTGTCGCGACCTGCCGAGGGGGTGCGGATCTGTCGATTGAGGTTCGGCCGCGGTTGGAGTCCGGCCTCCGTAGGAGCCCGGGCGGAACCGCTCTGATGTCGAAGGTGGAGCCCGGCTCTCGTAGGAGTCCGGGCGGAGCCGTTCTGATGGCGAAGGTGGAGCCCGGCTCCCGTAGGAGTCCGGGCGGAGCCTTTCTGATGTCGGAGGTGGAGCCCGGCTCCCGTAGGAGTCGGGCGGAGCCTTTCTGATGTCGGAGGTGGAGCCCGGCTCCCGTAGGAGTCCGGGCGGAGCCTTTCTGATGTCGGAGGTGGAGCCCGGCTCCCGTAGGAGTCCGAGCGGAGCCTTTCTGATGTCGGAGGTGGAGCCCGGCTCCCGTAGGAGTCCGGGCGGAGCCTTTCTGATGTCGGAGGTGGAGCCCGGCTCCCGTAGGAGTCCAGGCGGAGCCTTTCTGATGTCGGAGGTGGAGCCCGGCTCCCGTAGGAGTCCGGGCGGAGCCTTTCTGATGTCGGAGGTGGAGCCCGGCTCCCGTAGGAGTCCGGGCGGAGCCTTTCTGATGTCGGAGGTGGAGCCCGGCTCCCGTAGGAGTCCGGGCGGAGCCTTTCTGATGTCGGAGGTGGAGCCCGGCTCCCGTAGGAGTCCGAGCGGAGCCTTTCTGATGGGAATTTCGGCCGCGGGTATTTTATACCCAACACCAGCTATCAAAATTGGGTCCCATGAGCTTGTCATTATCTAATAATGACCGGAGCGACAGGGTAGTGGCCATAGCTGCTTAAAGGAAAACGAGACCTCTATTAGTACATAAATTAATTCTAAAGACTTGGACTTTAGTCTAAAGTTTTTCCCAATATTTTTACGAACTGGTAGCCTCATCCTCCAATTCGAGAAATTATTTTAATTCCTTAATGGGTACTAGAATCCACACAGACTACACACGAGCCCAACTTTGGTTGGTCAACCCATGTGCATCTATGGGTAGGTTCTTAACCAGTTGTTTCTCTAAACAACTTCTAGTAATTTATTTTGCCCCAGAACCTAATCAGTAGGCTTTGGCCTCCACTGAAAAGATCTGGTTAGGTCCAACCATTAACATGACTTAATTTAGTGAATCGGACCAATAAATGATCAGGCCCGACTTTGGCCAGCCAACCTAACCATCATCAGAAAGACTCAATCAAATTATCATATTATGAATAATAATTCCTGTTGGGTATAAAATACCCACAGCCGAACCCACGACGGAACCGCCATCAGCAAACGCGACTCCGCCCGGACTCCTACGGGAGCCGGGCTCCACCGACGACATCAGCACAGCTCCGCCCGGACTCCTATGGGAGCCGGGCTCCACCGCCATCAGCAAGCGCTGCTCCGCCCGGACTCCTACGGGAGCCGGGCTCCGCCGCCAGCATCAAAACAGCTCCGCCCGGACTCCTACGGGAGCCGGGCTCTGCTCTCAATATCAATCGCTGGTAAGCTCAATCCGGACTCCTATCAGAGCCGGACTTCACCCTTGACTTTGTTTGCAGCGCAGCTCCGCCCGGACTCCTACGGGAGCCAGGCTCCACCGACGACATCAGCGCAGCTCCGCCCGGACTCCTACGGGAGCCGGGCTCAGCCGCCATCATCACAGCTCCGCCCGGACTCCTACGAGAGCCGGACTCCACCACCGACATCAGCGCAGCTCCGCCCGGACTCCTACGGGAGCCGGGCTCTGCCGCCATCATCACAGCTCCGCCCGGACTCCTACGGGAGCCGGACTCCCCGCCGACATCAGCGCAGCTCCGCCCGGACTCCTACGGGAGCCGGGCTCTGCCGCCATCATCACAGCTCCGCCCAGACTCCTATGGGAGCCGGACTCCGCCGCCGACATCAGAACAGCTCCGCCCGGACTCCTACGGGAGCCGGGCTCCGCTCACGATGGCTCCGACCATTGTCGAGCTTCAATCGACAGATCCACGCCCCCTGACAGGCCCTCAAAATGGCCGCGACCCTGCTCCACCTCCTGTGGCGGACTCCACGCAGTATCATCATTCCCTGACAAGCCGCAGCAGCCATAGCCGCCCTGCTCCACTTCCTGTGGCGGACTCCGCACAGCTCCATTGTCCCCCTGGCAGGCCACAGTAACGGCCACGAACCTGCTCCACCTCCTGCGACAGATACCATGCGATTCTCCTGACGACAGACGCTGCTCCACCCCTCATAACGGATTCCACGTGGCAAGTCGAGGTGATACCCACGTGTCTGCTCCATTATCTTTCGCAATCAATTCCCCTGACCATGGGCGGCCCACTACCAGGCAGTTACACACGTCGCCATCAGTCCGTTGCCTCCCCTGCCTATAAAAGGGGGGACTCAGATACGTTATTTTTTAAGCTCTTTTGCCTTATCTCAAAACTCTGCTAAATTCTCCGCTCGAGCACTCCATTCTTGTTGAGGCAGAAAACTGACTTGAGCGTCGGAGGGTCTTGCCGGAGCAACCCCACCTCCGGTTTAGACTTCCCTTGCAGGTCCCGGCGGCGACCGCGGCTTCCTCAACTCCAGCTTCTCCGACGCAGGCAGATTTTTGCACCAACAGGATTGGCGCTAGAAGAAGGGTGTGAACCTTCGCGGCACCCTTGTTCTTGAAGGAGCGCTCAACGGAGCCACCTCCGGCCATCTCTCCGTCATCTACTCCTAATCCTCCCCGGCGAGACCGACACCCGATGCCTCTGCGCAGGGCATCCACCCGGCGGTCCACGGCCTCCGCGGCCAGATCTCAGGCTCTGGCCTCCCCTCCGTGTCTCAGCCAGCCCCTCCTCCCCCTCCGGCGACGGCGGTCGGCGCGGAGCAGTTTGACTTGCTGGCGCAGCAGGTCAAGGGCCTCGTCGAGGCCGTACAAGCGATGCAGCAGCAGCCGCCGCAGGCGTCAGTGCATCCGAAAGGGGCATCTCCGGAATGCCAGAACCCGGTGGTGGGGCGGGCCACCTGGGCTAGCCGCCCCGTCCTTCCCGAGAAGGCGAATCCGAGGGTGGAGAGCCCTCAGTCGGACCACGGCTCCACCCCTGGGAGATCCCTGCCCCCGTTCTGCCAACGGACCCTCGAGACTCGAAGTCGAGAGGATTTCCTGGACCGGAGGCTCCAGGAGATGAACCGGCGGATCGAAGAACTCCGCCATGCGCCTCCTGCTTACGGTGAGGATATCTGCACTGACCCTCCCTTCTCCCAAATGATTATGCAGGAACCGATCCCGCCGAATTTCAAGCTCCCCCAGTTTGAAAGCTACGACGGGACGTCGGACCCAGTGGACCACCTGGAGGCCTTCCGAACAATGATGCTGCTTCATGGTGCCCCCGACGCCATCTTGTGCCGGGCTTTCCCGTCTACTTTGAAGGGAGCAGCAAGAAACTGGTACTCGGCACTGAAGCGGGTACCATCTTCTCCTTCGACCAAATGAGCCACCAATTCGTGGCCCATTTTGTCAGCAGCCGACGTCCCGAAAAGGTTCGGAGTCCCTCATCAACATCAAGCAGAGGGAAGGGGAGTCCATACAGGCCTACATCAAGCGCTTCAACATCGCGACGCTGGAGGTCCGGAACTTGGACCAGTCAGTGGCCATGGCCGCCCTGAAAGGTGGCCTTCAGAAGAATGATCTCTTGTACTCCCTGGAGAAGAAGTACCCCAGGATTTCACTGGTCTGCTGGCTCGGGCTGAAGGATACGCCCGAGCGGAAGAGGCCTTCAAAATGAAGGATGAAGAGACTGCAAGGGAGCGCCAGGTGGGAGATTCTGGCAAGCCCGCAGTTGAGAAGAGGCCAAGGGAAGCCCGACCTCGCTCCCGATCCCCTCCTGGGCACAAGCGCGCCCATACTCCACCCCGGGCACGCAGGCAGAGAAGCCCGGATGACAGGTTTCGACGGGGTTCCCTGCCAGGGAAGTTCCGCAGCTATGCCCCCCTCAACGCCTCGAAGGCCCAGGTACTGATGGAGGTCAGGGAGCTGATCCCTAGGCCAGAGAGGATGCGCACGCACCCCAGGAAGCACAACCCCAACAAGTTCTGCCTCTACCACCGCGACCACGGCCACGACACCGAAGAGTGCATCCAGCTCCAGGACGAGATCGAGGAGCTCATCCGGCGAGGTTGGCTCGACAGATTCATCCGCCGCAGGCCTGAGGGTAGAGGAGACCGGCCAAGAGCCCTCCCACCGCCCGAACCGCAGAAGAGGGAGGAGCAGCCCGGGGACCGGCCTCCTATCGGGACCATCGACTCCATCGCCGGAGGGCCTCAAGGAGGAGCGGGAGAACTGTAAATGTATTGCCTACTGTTTCATTTTGAATCTACTTTTCTTTTTAGCTAACACACTCCTCCTGCTTAACGTGGATGTATTATGACTGGATATGATCTCTCCAAAAAACAACGACCGTGTCAGGAACAGGAGGAGAACCTCGTCCTGACATGAGCAAAGTCAAAGGCCCGGTTCTTTTAGACCGGATGGGGGGAGAGGCCTTACAACGCCCTAATGTGCCCCCACAGCCCTGTTAGGGACAGGAGGAAAACCTCGCCCTAACTTGAGCAAAGTCAAAGGCCCGGTTCTTTTAGACTGGATGGGGGGAGAGGCCTTACAACGCCCTAATGTGCCCCCACAGCCCTGTTAGGGACAGGAGGAAAACCTCGCCCTAACTTGAGCAAAGTCGAAGGCCCGGTTCTTTTAGATCGGACGGGGGGAGAGGCCTTGCAATGCCCTAATGTGCCCCCATAGCCATGTCAGGAACAGGAGGAGAACCTCGTCCTGACATGAGCAAAGTTGAAGGCCCGGTTCTTTTAGACCGGAGGGGGGAGAGGCCTTACAATGCCCTAACGCGCCCCCACAAGCCAGGCTGATGACGAGAACCTCGCCACCGGCTCAAGCGAAATGGAAGACCCGGACTCCTACGGGAGCCGGGTTCCGCCGCCAAGATAAAGCTTCACCCGGACTCCTACGGGAGTCGGGTTCGCCGCCAAGGTAAAGCTTCACCCGGACTCCTACGGGAGCCGGGTTCCGCCGCCAGGTAAAGCTTCACCCGGACTCCTACGGGAGCCGGGTTTCGCCGCCAAGGTAAAGCTTCACCCGGACTCCTACGGGAGCCGGGTTCCGCCGCCAAGATAAAGCTTCACCCGGATTCCTACGGGAGCCGGGTTCCGCCGCCAAGGTAAAGCTTCACCCGGACTCCTACGGGAGCCGGGTTCCCCGCCCCCCGACTCCTACGGAGCGGGTTCCGCCGCCAGGTAAAGCTTCACCCGGACTCCTACGGGAGCCGGGTTCCGCCGCCAAGGTAAAGCTTCACCCGGACTCCTACGGGAGCCGGGTTCCGCCGCCAGGTAAAGCTTCACCCGGACTCCTACGGGAACCGGGTTCCGCCGCCAGGTAAAGCTTCACCCGGACTCCTACGGGAGCCGGGTTCCACCGCCAAGATAAAGCTTCACCCGGACTCCTACGAGAGCCGGGTTCCGCCGCCAGGTAAAGCTTCACCCGGACTCCTACGGGAGCCGGGTTCCGCCGCCAGGTAAAGCTTCACCCGGACTCCTACGGGAGCCGGGTTCCGCCACCAAGGTAAAGCTTCACCCGGACTCCTACGGGAGCCGGGTTCCGCCGCCAGGTAAAGCTTCACCCGGACTCCTACGGGAGCCGGGTTCCGCCGCCAAGGTAAAGCTTCACTCGGACTCCTACGGGAGCCGGGTTCCACCGCCAGGTAAAGCTTCACCCGGACTCCTACGGGAGCCGGGTTCCGCCGCCAAGGTAAAGCTCCACCCGGACTCCTACGGGAGCCGGGTTCCGCCGCCAGGTAAAGCTTCACCCGGACTCCTACGGGAACCGGGTTCCGCCGCCAGGTAAAGCTTCACCCGGACTCCTACGGGAGCCGGGTTCCGCCCCCAAGAAAGACTTCGCCCGGGCTCCTAAGAAAGCTGGGCTCCATCCGCCACTTCGCCAGCAAGGGTTAAAAACGGTGGCGAGGCTCGGCCACATGACGAGATCGGATGGAAGGGAAGAGCCCTTTCCCACGGCGACCTCTAAGCCAAACAGGCCAAACAACGAGAAAGGGTCAACGAACGACAATATTAGTGCTACGCGCGGACAAGGTAACACAAAATGCCTTTTTCTCATTTCCGATATATGTGCTACAGGGCCAGGACAGCCAGAAAAAGAGGGACAAAACGACAAGAAAAGAAAAGGGGGGCAGCTACAAAAAGGGGGTGACTACTAAAGAACTCTAAGGAGGTCCTGCTCCCTCTAACATAGGATGATCACCTCCATCCCCCGACCAGGACTGCCTCAGGGTCTCCACCATTTCCTCTAGTTCTTCCTTCTTTTGCAGCATATCCTGGAGCGCCTGACGAAGTCGCCGACTCTCAGCCTCCGCTTCCCGATGCCACTTCCGCAAAACTTCGGACTCTGCCTCTGCATCCGCGACGGCCTTCCGCTCAAGTCCCAGTTGAATTTTTACTTGTTGAAGCTCGGCCGTCTTCTCCCCAAGTGAGACAGAGATCCCCTCGACGGTGCCTCTCAAGGCTCGAAGCTCTTCGGTGTCTTGGGCGTTCGTAAGCTGCGCCCTGGTAACCAGCTGCTTCTGAAGACGAACGACCTCATCCGCCGCCTGCCGAAATCTCCTCTTGTGCTCTTCCACTTGCTGGCGCCAGCTAGCCCGCTGCACGTCGTGGCTCATTTCGGCGTCTTGAAGCTGCTTCTGGAGGTCGGAGACCCTCTGCGACCATTTTTGGGCATCGTCAGCCCGCACTAGGGTCCGGGATGAGTTTCATTCCAGCTGGCCAATCCTCCTCTGCGCAGCTGAAAGCTCCATCTTAAGGGCGCTGATCCTGGCTTCTTGAGCCCAAGTTCGGTCACTGGCGCTCTTCTTACACTCCTCAATCTCTTTTGTGAAGCTCGCCTTCCTCCGACTGTAGTCCATGATCGCCTTCACTTGAATACTCCTGAAGTGGGCGGCCTCGGCAGCGGCCTCGGAGTAGCATTTTTTCGCCTGACGGAGCTCGCCTTCCGACTTCTTCAGCTTCCTTGTCAAGTGGAGGACCTCCTTTTTCAACCGTCGGATAGTGGACTTCAGCGGGACCCCCAGGGGCAAGGGGAGTGCTTCAGCGAGACACTACCATCGGTAGAGGCAAGCGTCAAAGACCGATTCGTTACAAGAAGAAAGGCCGGAAAGAAGGAAAGAGGGAGGAAAAAATCATCCATAAAAAGAAATTCGGCTTTATTAATTGATCTTGAAGACAAATGAAAAGGAAGCATGACAACAAAAGAAAGATACAAGGTCGGAGGTCTCAGACCTCGGGAGCAGGGGGTGGAGAGTTCGGCGCGGGGGGTGCAACTGCTGTGGCGGCGGGCGAAGGGCCGGCCTCGTCGTCGGACTCCTCCAAGAATTCGAGGCCAAGATCGGGATATCTGCTGGCCACCTTCTCCCGGCAAAGCTCAAACCCTTTGGTAAATGCCTCCAGGCCGAACTGGACGTTCAGCTCCCTCATCTCCGCAGAGGCCTTGAACTCCTCCACCGCAAGGGTCCTGGCCTCCGAGACCAGAACCGGAGTTTGCTCGGCCAGATGGGCGACCTCGGCCTCCGCCTTCCTCACCGACTCCTCCAGGCTCCGCCTCTCCGCCTCCCGGGCTTGTCTCTCCTCCTCCCGGGCTTGTCTTTCCTCTTCCCGGTCCTGTCTCTCTCTCTCCAGGGCCTCCCAGAGGGCGGCCACCTCGGCCGTCTTCGCTTGAAGATGGACAGCCTCGTCCCCGCAGCGCTCCTCCGCTCGGAGAAGGTCCCTTCTCGCGCGGCCCGACGCCTCGACGTAGGCGAAGAGCTGGTGCCCGATCTGCAAGGACGGATAGAGAATTACAACAAAGACTGAACAACCATGCAAATAAACATCCGCTTACCTCAAGAAAGGATCCCAGAGTATCCCAGGCCTGCTGCTCGGGATCGGCATGGTCGATCCTCTCCACGACATCGGGCAGAATGCAGCCGTCGAGCAGCCGCCTGATCAGAGCCTTGTCGTTGAAGGGGTTCTCCGATCCCCCCTCGGAGCAGACGGACTCGTCCGCGGCAGTTCGGTGGCCGCTCGTCCTGCGGGCCACCGATTTCCTTCTCTTCCCCACAGCGGGCGCCTCCGCGGGGCGGACCTCCAGAATGGGGACCTCGATCGACGGGCTCCTTGGGGGAGCCCGGGGGACCACTGGTTCGGCATCCGAAGGAATGTCGATGGCCGGGGTCGCCTGGACGGGCGCGACCAAGCTCGTCTCTCCCACCTTGGCCCTCTTCGCTGAGCCGGAGGTCGTCGCGCCCTTCCTCTTCTGGGCTCTCATGGACTTGGTGAGCATCCGCGTGGCTTCGGCGTCCATTGCTAAAGAAAAAGGAAGGGGGGAGAGAAGAAGAAGAAAAGGAAGCAACATCGATCAGTCCGGAGTCAAAAAAAAAAAAAAAAAAAAAAAAAAAGAGAGAGAAGAGAAAGAAGAGAGAGAAAAGGAAGAGGAGAGAAAAAATAAACAAAAAGAAGGCGAGAAAAGATAAATACTTGCTGGATCCTGGGGGCTCAGGCCGATGTTGAAAAGAAGCTGCTCCCTCAGAAGGTTAGGAAGGGAAGGAGCGGGGTAACTCAGAAGCTTCTGGGCGGCCTGGAGGTCATTCCTCTCCCAGGCTGGGAGCCCGGCGGACGGAATCCCTCAGAGCCCCCCAACGGGGCAGACCTAGTTCTAAGGTCGGGCAGTAGACGAAGAGGAATTTCCCCTTCCAGTTGTGAATCGAAGAAGGGGCGCCCTTCAGCAACCCCTTCTTACCGAACTGGGGGGAGAAGTACCACCAGTCCTTCGCTGAAGGATGGCGTTTGAAGGTGTAGAAATGTCTGAATAAGGAGAGGGACGGCTGGACCTCGGCTATATGGCAGAGAGAGAGAAACCCTATCAAAAACCTAAAGGAATTCGGGGCAATAGAAGCAAGTGAAATATCTAAAAAGCGAAAGAAGGCGGCGACGAAGTTTGGGAGCGAAAGCCGAAGCCCGGCACGAAAGGCCTCCTGGTACAGGCAAAAGCGGCCGGGAGGGGGAGCGCTGGCCCTATCAGAGGGGCCAGGAAGCTCCAGGTCGTACTCCGCAGGGACCCCGTATCGAGCCCTTATCAGGAGAAGTTCGTCCGGAGTCGACGAACACGAAATGGCGCCCGACGCGAAAACCGGGCGAGGCCCTGCCCCGAGCGCGGGTTCATCCGCAGAAACGGAGGCCTGGGGGTTCGAAGCAGAAGAACTCCCAGAACTTACGGGGACAGAAGATTCAGAAGACATTTTTTCTCGGGGGAAAACCTAAAGGGCCCTAGAAAGGCAAATTGAGAGGGGAACGAAACGCCAAAGGTCAACCCGGAGGAAGACACGAAGAGAATGAAAAGATGAAAGATCCCTAGGTGGTGAAAAGAAGGTGGGCACTAACCTATCTTGCTCTGAGGACCCGGGGGGTGAGAGACGGAAGGCACCTACGGCTCGAAAGGGCATTCGCGAGAGCAGACTCTCGGGGAGATGATAGACGCCAGCGAAGATCAAAAATGGAGTAGGACGCCTGAAGGGGGGAGGACGGGTTTAAATAGACCCTGGGATCCGGCGCCATAATGATCTCGAATCCCCCCAGGCCAGTCCGCGCTCGACACGTGTCCCACTCCCCGCGGCAGACGACTAAAGGCGGCTGGCGGTTGGCAGGGCCATAATTGTGCCGTACCTAGGACAGCGTACCTGCGGGGTCTTCGAAGCGTCCCCTCGTACCGCCCCAATTCGAAAAGACTCCGGCACGCGCTCATTTAATGCCAAAATATCTGGGAGCGGCAGGGCGCGGGATTCGAAGGGACGGTTCTGGCTGTACTTCTATGTACTTCCTTCGTTTGAAATTCAAAACTCGGATGTAGGGGGACTGGTGTTGGGTATAAAATACCCACAGTCGGAACCCACGGCGGAACCGCCATCAGCAAACGTGACTCCGCCCGGACTCCTACGGGAGCCGGGCTCCACCGACGACATCAGCACAGCTCCGCCCGGACTCCTACGGGAGCCGGGCTCCACCGCCATCAGCAAGCGCTGCTCCGCCCGGACTCCTACGGGAGCCGGGCTCCGCCGCCAGCATCAAAACAGCTCCGCCCGGACTCCTACGGGAGCCGGGCTCCGCTCTCAATATCAATCGCTGGTAAGCTCAATCCGGACTCCTATCAGAGCCGGACTTCACCCTTGACTTTGTTTGCAGCGCAGCTCCGCCCGGACTCCTACGTGAGCCAAGCTCCACCGACGACATCAGCGCAGCTCCGCCCGGACTCCTACGGGAGTCGGGCTCAGCCGCCATCATCACAGCTCCGCCCGAACTCCTACGGGAGCCGGACTCCGCCGCCGACATCAGTGCAGCTCCGCCCGGACTCCTACGGGAGCCGGGCTCTGCCGCCATCATCACAGCTCTGCCCGGACTCCTACGGGAGCCAGACTCCGCCGCCGACATCAGCGCAGCTCCGCCCGGACTCCTACGGAGCCGGGCTCTGCCGCCATCATCACAGCTCCGCCCGGACTCCTACGGGAGCCAGACTCCACCGCCGACATCAGAACAGCTCCGCCCGGACTCCTACGGGAGCCGGGCTCCGCTCACGAAGGCTCCGACCATTGCCGAGCTTCAATCGACAGATCCACGCCCCCTGACAGGCCCTCAAAACGGCCGCGACCCTGCTCCACCTCCTGTGGCGGACTCCACGCAGTATCATCATTCCCTGACAAGCCGCAGCAGCCATAGCCGCCCTGCTCCACTTCCTGTGGTGGACTCCGCACAGCTCCATTGTCCCCCTGGCAGGCCACAGTAACGGCCACGAACCTGCTCCACCTCCTGCGACGGATACCATGCGATTCTCCTGACGACGGACGCTGCTCCACCCCTCATAACGGATTCCACGTGGCAAGTCGAGGTGATACCCACATGTCTGCTCCATTATCTTTCGCAATCAATTCCCCTGACCATGGGCGGCCCACTACCAGGCAGTTACACACGTCGCCATCAGTCCGTTGCCTCCCCCGCCTATAAAAGGGGGGACTCAGATACGTTATTTTTTAAGCTCTTTTGCCTTATCTCAAAACTCTGCTAAATTCTCCGCTTGAGCACTCCATTCTTGTTGAGGCAGAAAACTGACTTGAGCGTCGGAGGGTCTTGCCGGAGCAACCCCACCTCCGGTTTAGACTTCCCTTGCAGGTCCCGGCGGCGACCGCGGCTTCCTCAACTCCAGCTTCTCCGACGCAGGCGGATTTTTGCACCAACAATTCCATTAGCCAATGAGCACCAGGCCTTTGGGCCTCCAATGATCATTGAACTAATGGACTCATTATCATTCACTTAATGGGAGGCTATGACTTAGTTATCATTATAACTTAATCATTTTAGGGACCTAATAATTTTGAGGATTTTATTAAAGAATAGTAGAGAAGAAATCATCCAGCCAATTTCAATCCTCCCACTGACTTCACCAAGTCAGATTAAAAAGGATTTAATTAAAGCTGGCATTAGGAGCACCTAAATCAGTCTTACTGATTTACCTAATGACATGGGTGAGCTCTAATCACCAAGTGATCTAATCAAAATCTAACTTACCAGATTGGCCAGGTAAGTGAGATCAGTGGTGGGGATTTGCTATTAACTCGTCAATGATCGAATCAATGCGAGTAGCTCCCGCTTAAGAACCACTGGTCAAAACTGCCGAACTTACCTTAGACACCAACCGGTTCATTAGTTTTAATTTTGATCAACTTAGTAAATAGAGCTCCACCGCGTAGCCATGAATTAAGTCCATCTTGGTCTAGTTAAAGACATGGACCCATTCAACTACAACTATTGAAGTTGAGTCTAGAGTATCCTTGACCTAATCTAATTCAACTTTTGATTAGATTTGACCAATTACTCCAATTAGTCCATTTTTTTAAACTAACCTTAGGTCTAACCCAATTATGGACCTAATTCATCTAACTCATTGACCCAAAAGTTTATGCAATTGTCTTAGGTCTTAATTCACAATTCTAGACCTACTAGACAACACTTAATTCTTTTAATTAAGTACTTGGGCTGATGGGTCAGGGTTTGGCATTTCGAAAATAATTTTTAAATTTGAAAGATTTTATTTTTTGTTCACCAAATGTGTTAACTCATTTCACAAACGGGTCAGCACATTTCATAAACAACAATTCTATTGCTCATTTCATAACAGAAAATAACTCAAAATAAATCATAAATTTTCTTTTAGATCTAATCTAACACATTCATGATAAATTTTTTAATTAAGTCCTTTCGCTGCTTCATCGGCATGGGATATAATTGCATCGGCACCCCTACCGCCATAGGAGACCCCATCGAATGGGAAGAGAGGGCCTTTAAACCCTACTTTTCTCCTATGACCGGACGGCCATGGCAACCAACCCAATTAGATTACTTGCTACTTGGATCATGTATATCTAAATATATAAATTTTAAAATTTAAATTTTGAATTTCAAATTTCAAACTTCAAATTTTAAATTTTAAATTTCAAATTTGAGATTTCAACCAAATTTCAAATTTCGAATTTTCAATCTTTGAATTTTAAATTTTGAATTTTGAATTTCAAATTTCAAATTTCGAATTTCAAATTTCAAATTTCAAATTTGAGATTTCAACCAAATTTTAAATTTCAAATTTCAAATTTTGAATTTCAAATTTCAAATTTTGAATTTCAAATTTCAAATTTTAAATTTGAGATTTCAACCAAATTTCAAATTTTAAATTTTGAATTTCAAATTTGAAACTTCTAACAAATTTCAAATTTCAAATTTCAAATCTTTTTGAATTTCGAATTTTGAATTTTGAATTTCAAATTTAAACTTATAGATTACACCTTAATCTACGCATGCATATGTATATCATATTCTAGAACCTGCTCTGATACCAATTGAAGCGAAAATTTAGTGCAGGGGCAAAATGGTAATTTTAAAACTTTTTCAAAATTACTATTTTACAGTGGAATTATTAATTAATCTCATTAATTAATACTAATTAACCCTACACTAGGATCTAAATATGATACAACAGCATGCATTTAAATTTGAAATTCAAATTTGAATCAGTAAACGTTTTACAGTATTGTGTTCAGAACACATCACCTTTTGCGGGTAGTCGATCACCGCAATCTGATCACCGTCGGAGGGCTCTGATCATCACGTCACAGCCACCCAACTGTCTGGCCTCTGCGGATCGTCCACACGAAGCTCCCGTCTGATCAGCTCCTCACGAATGCTAGTTCGTGATTTCACCCTTTTGATGGCAGATGTTGATCGAACTCCTTTGATCGATGTGTGCCAACTTCTCGGATGCTCCGGATCATCTGCACAGTTACTTGAGAGGTTGATGGATCTCTCTCTAAAATTTGATGGACTCACGACACTCGTGGAACACCAATCTCACTTCCCGAACCCTAGGTAGAAACCCTAGGGTACACACAAAAAACCCTGCGCCCAATTTTCTCTCTTTTCTTTCTTTTTCTCTCGAAAGGTTTTGGACCTTCACCTTGTGCAGAAGCCTTCCTCACGCCCCAAAGTTTCTCTCCTAATTTTTCTATGCACGTCCCACCTTTCTCCTCTTTTTAAAACAACGTCGAACGTGTCTTATCCGCGTGAGAGGATAAAGATAAGAGGTTACACATTTGAATTCAAATCAAATTTGAATTCAAATGAAAACCAACTTATCCCTATCCTTTTGGGCGTGAGAAGAGAAGGGGCATGGCTTTTTGTGCGTAGAAAAAGTTTCATGAGAAACCTTTTCTCGTGTAAGTAATGTGGCGCACAAAATGGATAAGAATGAAAGGGCAAGTGATAAGTTATCCATTCAAATTCAAACATGCTTTGAATTTGAATGGCTAACTAATTATTTTATTCATCCATATGGTGCACAAATGAGGATGTGGGGAAGGGTTTTGCATGAGAAAAATTTCACAAGAAGTTTCTTCTCGTGAATTCAAATGGGTGCAAGGAAGTTGGTGACTCAGGGAATTTAAAACAAGGTGGTTTGATTCAAATTGAGCCAACCTAGTTTAAAATAGGTTGAGCACAATTAGACCAAATTAAACCCAACATAATTAGGCTTAATTAGGCTTAATAAAATCTTAATCAAATCAGGAATTAACTAAACCTAACCCCTGATCAAATCAGGGACTAAACCACCTTAGCGATTAGGTCAACATTTAACCTAATCGGGTCAATCCAAACTGAATCCAATTCAATTGGACTTGATCCAAAAATAATTACTCAATCAAATTGAGTTAATTAGTGATTAAATCACTAATTAAACCTCTCATAAATATTGAGTCCAAATCCGATGGGCAATCAGGCATCAGAGACCATCGATATGAAACTCTGATCAAAGAGTTCAAATTTCAAATTCAAAATTCGAAATTCAAAATTTTGACCCCGGTACCCAAAATGTGTGGAACTCATGATTAGAGAATCCTAATTCTCAATCATAGAGTTTCAGATAGATAAGACTCATAATCAGCCATCAGATCAGAAAGGAACCTCTAATGTGTGTGACCCCGCAGGTTCGAACCTAAGCCGGTAGCACAGGAATCAATTTCTGTACTAATCGAAGTGACCATCTAGCAATGGTACCCGACGACCAGATAGGTCGAATAATCACAATCGCAACATTCAGAACCTACGTGAATATGGTTACCGTATAATTCATCCCTTTTGACTCCTGTGTTTAGGATGACTCAGAGTTAAACTGTCAACCCTGATGATATCATCCGAATCATGCTCAACTCAATTAGTCCTGTGACTCCTCACTAGGACTACCCTGGCCAAGGTTTTGCTAAATTGAAACAGACTGTACACAGCTCCTAAACTGAAGTGGTCAATCCCATCTTGACACACGCACCGACAAGTCAAGTACTTGACTACACCCAGCAACCTTCCGTCACTGAATTAGAAATTCAGGTAGTCCAGTGCCTAAGTGCAGTGAGTTGCTTGCAAGTCATCGTGGCGGTCTCAGGTCGGAGGGACATTTATACCCATATCCCATCGGAGCAAATCTTGACAGCAGAAATAGCTCCGGAGTTGGTCACGTTCAGTGCAGATGTACCATTACATCTCACCTGTATGCCATACCAGTGTCTCCACACTCTTTGGTTATGAGGACAACCAACCCATATGGCACACAATGACCTATGCTCGATAAATGTTGTTGTCCTTGGTAACAATGTATCATTTGGTCACGAACATGTTTAAGGACTAAGCGACAAATCCTCCTTTGTCGAGTCTAAATAGTCCTAAGGACTTCACCACAACACAGGAGTTCATTAGAAGATGAAACATTTGTGATGAAAAAATACCAAAATAACTTTTATTTATTTATAATTTATGTACTAATACAAAAGGAGCACAACCGTCAACAGGCTGACGATTGGCTTTGGGACACTATTCCCAACAATAAGGCTTTATCTTAAATCCCAAAGCCTTGTCCTAAAACTAAGATAGGTTGTAAGAAAGAAAAGAGAGTAATGGAGATAAAATTAAAAACTGTTTCTGAATTCTCTCGGATAATTAGTGCCCTGATTAATTTATAGCCACTAAAGGGATGCCAAAAGAGAGCGATGTACCTCATCCAAGAGGCCTATCTGATCTGATTATTAGAGATAAGAGTTCCTTCTGTTTGATCAGCACTCTGTTCTGCATGCATGACCAGAGAAGGGATGTTTTTGCATCCCTTCTCAAATTAGAAAAATCTTAAAAGGCCATGTGGATAGAGGATTAAATCCTAATTCCAAAACATATAATGAGTGGATTAAAATTCCCCAAAATGGATATGTTCTCACATCCTTTCATGCAAAGTCAGATCACCATGTGTGCAAGCATGACTAGGAACTTATGGCATTTGTTTGACATCCAGATAAGTTAGAAAAAATTTCAAAAAAATTACCAAAAATAGCTTGTCAAATGTGAAACATTATTTCTAAAAATTGTTCTATTTTGAAAGCATTTGATGAGAAGAAGGACTCTCTAAATCTTGGAAAGATGAGATGCTTCTGTGCGCGTGTGCGAGACTTCCTTCCTTTTTCTAATTTTTCTCCACTTGAAAAATTTCAAAAAAAATACATCTCATGCTTTGAGATGTGCATCAAAGGATGGAGGGTGATATGGACTATCATATGTATCTTAATCCTATGGTAGAAGGACTCTTTTCTTCTACCCACACCAACACTTGTACGCAAAACCTGTTTTGCGCCAAGAGTCCTTCACAACTTGGACTCTTCATAATTGGTGTTAAAATGGGATGTGGCACCCTAATTTGTGCTGCTTCTAGGTGGCATGACCTGACCCAAATATCCATTAAATTGGGCTAGTTAATTAGCAAGGGACGTTTGCTCCTTGAATTGATTTTGATGATTACAAAGCATTTGAGGGGATTACTAATAATTTTAGCTTGGAAAAAGATTTATTATATTTTAAGAGCAAAATTATAATTTTATCAGACCTGATTCGGAAGCCTCAAGAGCAAGAACAAAAGATGTGTAATCTATTGGAGGCAATTTCAATATTTTTAGAAGTATATTTTATAAGAAAATCAGATTTATATTTTTGAGTCGACTCATGGCTAAAAGGGCTGAACGGCATGCAAAATTTTTGGCTGGCACACTCTGTGAGTCAACCCCATGAGTCGATCCCTTGGCATGAGTCAATCCTATGAGTCGACCTCTGCTACTCTGCAGGCTAAAATTATAGAACAGTCATTTTCTGCTCTTTTTCATAGAGGTCGACCCCATGAGTCGACCCATGAGCATGAGTCGACCTTATGAGTCAACCTCTGTGATGGAAAGTTTCCACAACGGTTAGTTTTTAACCCATTTCAATTACATTTAATGCTTATTTAATATGCTCTAATGGCTCTATTTCAGCTCAGATTACTCTCTACCATTATTTGAAGTTATAAAAGGCTCTTAAAGGAGGGAATCAAATATAAGAAAGAGATTTGAAAAAAGGTTCTTCAAGCATTCATTTCAACTCTAAGCAAGAGCCCACTTAAAAAGTTCAAGCTTTTATTTCAAGTTCACCAACTCCTCAAGAGCTCATTCAAGTCTCCAACTACCTTAAGGAAATCAGAAAGAGCTTCCTTCTAAATTATGTAAAGTATATTTAAAGCATTATTTGCTCATTAAAGGAGATACATCTGTACTTTTATGTGATTAACTTCTATACTCTATTTTTGAGTTATTTATTTTATTTAGAAGGAATCCAAAATATGGAAAGGTTGATCCGAACCTTGAATCGGATTGTATTAGGTTGACTTGTACCTGAAAAATAAGTGTTCTAGCTTGGGATAGCTTGAGTCGGAGATTTCAACGTTGTATTTGGATTGAATACAGTTTAGTGGATTTAAATTTCCAAGTAAGAGCTTGAGGAGTGGATGTAGGTGCAAGGTTGGCACCGAACCACTATAAATCTTTTTGTTTATGTTGTGCTTACCTGCTCTCCTTTTAAATTTTTTTATCCTCTTGCATTCTTGCATCCAACTTCTATACCTTGCATAAATTATATTCTCCATACTTATCTTGATCATTGTTAAATAATCTTCATAGTTGTAAGTTAAGTTTAAATTTTTTAAAATCTAATTCACCCTCCCTCTTGGGTTGCATAGCTGGGCAACAAGTGGTATCAGAGCTCGGTGCTCTAGCCCTACTTTGATTTAACCATCAAAGAGCTAAAGATCTATGGCAACTCAAGTTGGCACTTCTCTAGCCGAAGGGCAGTCCACAAACCAACCTCCACTTTTCAATGAGTCAAACTATACCTATTGGAAAGCTCGGATGAAAATCTTTATTCAAGCACTTGACTATGATATGTGGAGTATCATAGTAAATGGACCACACATACCCACTAAATTAATTGATGGTGTGGAATCAACCAAACCCAAAAAAGAATGGGATGAGGTTGATAAGAAAATGGCTCAACTAAATGCTAAAGCCATGAATGTTTTGTATTGTGCTCTAGATGCTAATGAATTCAATCATATTTCAACATGCATGTCTGCTAATAAAATATGGGATAGATTAGAAGTAACTCATGAAAGAACAATCAAGTGAAGAAATCCAAAATTAACATGCTCGTGCATAAATATGAACTTTTTAAAATGGAGCATGATAAATCTATAACTGAAATATTTACTCATTTTACTGATATTATAAATGATCTAAAAAGTCTTAATAAGTCTTATTCTAACAGTGATCTCGTGAGAAAGATTCTTAGTTTCTTACCAAAAACTTAGAAAGCCAAAGTGACCACTATCCAAGAAGCCAAAGATCTGAACATCCTATCCTTGGAAGAGCTTCCAGGATTACTAATGACACATGAGCTGAGCATGAAACAACATCAAGAAAAAGAAGTCAAAAAAAAGAGGACAATCCCCTCGAATCCATGGCTCAACTTGATGAAAAAATTGATGATACAAAAAATAAGGAGCAGGATGAAGAAATGGCTCTCATTACTAGAAGGTTTAAGAAGTTTTTAAGGAAAAGAAAATAAGGGATGAGGAAGAGGCCACCCACAAAAGAGGAACACAGCAAAGAGAAAGATAAGGAGCAACCCCTTATTTGCTATGAATGTAAGAAACTGGGACACTTTAAGTCTGAATGCCCACAACTGAAGAAGGATCCCAAGAAGTATAAGAAGAAGGCCATGATGGCTACATGGAGTGGAAGTGATAAGTCAAGCTCCGAAGAAGAAGACTCAAATGAACAAGCCAACTTGTGCCTTATGGCACATGAAAATGAGATAAATTCTGAAACTCCTATTGACTTTACCTTTGAAGAACTTCATGAAGCTTTTTATGATTTAATTGATGAACTAAAGAAGCTAGGGATAAAGAACAAAGAGTTAAAATTAAAGAATCAATACTTACTAAAATAAAATGAAAGTATTTCTAATGAAAAATCAATCCTGTCTCAAGAAAATCTGAACTTAAAAGATGAGATTGCCAAGCTAAAACCATTGGTTGAAAAATTCACCTTAAGTTCAAATAAACTTAATATGATACTTGAAAATCAAAAGGCCATTTATGATAAAGCTGGTCTTGGCTACAACCCCTTAAAGAAATAAAAGTTTCTAAAAAATATCTATGTAAACTCTTCAAGCAATAAGTTTTCCAACATTACTTGCTTCAAATGTGGTAAAGTAGGACACAAGTCATACACTTGTTTCTCTAACAAATCTATAAATTCTAATGTAAAGAAAATATGGGTCCAAAAAGAATCATTATGACTAACCAAAAAAGACCCAAGAAAGCTTGGGTACCTAAAGTAAAAACTTGACTTTTACCTGCAGGTGTGTCTAGCATCCCAAGGAGCAAACCGAAAATGGTATCTTGATAGCGGATGCTCGAGACACATGACTGGTGATGAATCCCAATTCATCACACTTGATGCTAAGAATGGAGGGATGGTCACCTTTGAAGACAATGGTAAAGAAAAGATCATCGGTATAGATAACATTGGTATCACTCCCTCTAAGTATATTAAAAATATTTTATTAGTAGATGATTTAAAATATAATTTATTAAGCATCAGTCAATTTTATGATAAAGGATACAAAGTTATTTTTGAATCTTCTATTTGCATAGTAACTAATCCTATTAATGAAGGCATTAAATTTGTTGGACATAGACATGGTAATGTTTATATGGTAGATTTGAATGATCTATCCAAAATAAACATGCAATGCCTAGTAGCCTTGAACGCCAAGATTAATGAGACTAGTTGGCTTTGGCATCGTAGGCTTGCACATATTAACATACATTCACTTTCAAAACTCATTAAGAAAGAATTGGTTATCGGTTTACCCAAATTGAACTTTGAAAAGGATAGAATTTGTGATTCATGCCAACTAGGTAAACAAACAAGAGTTTCATTCAAATCTAAAAATATTGTTTCAACTTCTAGGCCATTAGAACTATTGCACATAGATTTATTTGGACCTACTAGAACTACTAGTCTAGGTGAAAAATAATATGGTTTTGTAATTATTGATGATTTCTCTCATTTTACATAGGTCTTCTTTTTGGCACATAAGGATGAAACTTTTCATATTTTCTCTAAATTTTATCGAAAAGTCACAAATGAGAAAGATTTTTTAATTCAAAATATTTGAAGTGATCATGGAATCGAATTTGAAAATCAAGATTTTGAAAAGTTTTATGATGAAAAAAGAATTGGCCATAACTTTTCGGCACCTAGGACACCCCAACAAAATGGGATAGTAGAAAGAAAAAATAAAACTCTTGAAGAAATGCTCCGTACCATACTATGTGAAAGCAATCTTTCAAGATACTTTTGGATGAAAGTAATTAACACGACATGTTACATATTAAATCATGCTTTAATTAGATAAATTTTAAAGAAAACTCCCAATGAGCTTTGGAAAGGAAGAAAATCAAACATTGCATATTTTCATATTTTTGGTTGCCGATGTTTTGTGTTAAATAATGGTAAAGAAAAACTAAAAAAAATTGATACAAAATCCGATGAAGTGATTTTTTTTTGTTACTCCTCTTCTAGTAAAGCCTTTAGAGTTTTCAACAAAAGAACCTTAGTAGTAGAAGAGTCAATACATGTTGTCTTTGATAAAACTAACGATCTTCCTTCAAGGAAGAATAAAGGTATTGATGATGCAGATCCTCTTATAGAAGGGATAAAGGAGATCACTCTAAAAGATTCAACCATTCAAGATGATGAAGAACATGAAGACAAATAGGATGAGGAAGGTGAAGAACAACAAGAACAACCTCAAGGTATAAATGATCTACCCAAAGAATGGAGGTATGATCACAATCACCCTAAGAAACTAATCATTGGTGATCCTACACATAGTATAAGAACTCATTCCTCACTTAGAGATGTATTCAATCATTTTGCTTTTGTCTCTCATCTTGAACCTAAAACTATAGACGAAGCTGAAAAAGATTATAATTGGATTAATGCAATGCAAGAAGAACTTAATCAATTTTAAAAAAATAATGTATGGACTTTAGTATCAAGATCTAAAAATTATTCAATAATTGACACAAAATGGGTATATAGGAATAAATTGGATGAACATGAAAATATAATAAGAAATAAGGCAAGATTGATTACAAAAGGTTATAATCAAGAAGAAGGAATTGATTTTCATGAGACCTTTGCACCTATTGCTAGATTAGAAGTAATTAGACTCCTACTTGCATATGCTTGCTTTATGAATTTTAAGTTATTTCAAATGGATGTCAAAAATACTTTTCTAAATGGATATATTGCTGAAGAAGTTTATGTAGAACAACCCCCAGGTTTTGAAAATCATACTTTTCCTAATCATGTTTTTAAGTTAAATAAAGCTCTATATAGTTTAAAACAAGCACCCAGGGCTTGGTATGAAAGGCTAAGCAAATTTCTGCTCAATAATGGTTTTTCAAGAGAAAATATAGACATAACTCTTTTTATTAAAAATAATCAAGATGATATCTTTGTTATTCAAATATATATCGATGAATTATTTTTGGATCTACTAATGAAACTCTTTGTCAAGATTTTGCTAAGCTCATGCAGGGGGAGTTCGAGATGAGCATGATGGGAGAACTTACATTCTTTCTCAGACTCCAAATCAAACAAACAAAGGAAGGAATCTCCACCACCCAAAGCAAGTACACAAGAGAATTACTCAAAAGATTTGGAATGGAGAACTCCAAAGCAATTGGCACACCCATGAGCCCATCATGTAAGTTTGACAAGGACGAAGAAGGTAAAAGTGTAGACTTAAAATTTTATAAAGACATGATTGGCTCTCTATTATATTTAACTGCTAGTAGACCCAATATTATGTTTAGTGTTTATCTATGTGCTCGCTTTCAATCAAATCCAAAAGAATCACACTTGAATGTAGTTAAAAGAATCCTTAGATATTTAAATGGTTCATAAACTCTAGGATTATGGTATTCTAAGGATGCATTAATTGACTTAATAGGATATTCAGATGTCGATTTTGCTGGATGTAGATTAGATAGAAAAAGTACTAGTGGAACTTGCCAATTTCTTGGAGTTAACCTAATCTCTTGGTTTAGTAAGAAATAAAATTCGGTAGCACTATCTACGGTCGAGGCCAAATACGTTGCAACCATAAGTTGTTGTGCTCAAATCTTATGGATTAAGCAACAACTTGAAGACTTTGGTATCAAACTCAATGAGACTCCCATAAGATGTGATAACACTAGTGCTATATGAAAGGAATATGCCCTACAAGTCAATCGAAATTTATATTTTGATGGGTTTTCCTTGTAATCTTTCAGACTTATGTATTGACTCTTTAAATAATAAAAGATATTTTCATCATATGTTGCATCTTACTTTAGTAATGATTATGATGAACTCCATAAATCAGGAAAATGGGTTTAGGATTATGATGAGATCATACCTATGAGACCTAAAATCCTAAAAATCCTAATTTAGAATATTCCTAGTCATAGGAGCATTGAGTAGGAGATCAATGTTCCGGATAGATTAGCACTTTCTATGTATGCTCGATGGAGAGGGTGGCAGATCTCATATGCCACTTGTGTGAGAAACTAATACAAGAAAGTGGGTGCTCATTAGAGAATGAGTTCACTCAATTGATCTGACTTAAGAAACATCTTATGGAATTTACTTACCTGTCAAGAGATGTTTTCTTATAGTGGGAGTTGTGCATGTAATCCTTTGACCTGAGACTACCATAGAATCTTGTATACATGAATCCATATTTTTTGGTTCATACTTATTCATGACTTAATCATGTACGGGGTTTCTAGATATGGTAGAATGTGTATAGAGGTTGTGAGTAGATCAACATGGAATCGATCACTCCTGGTAAGAGAAAATTGCATCCTACTTGTTCTGATCGATTGATGATTCAGGAAGCCTTTGATCAAAGCAAAATAAAAATTAGAAAAAGTTTTTAATATTTTATTAATTGAATCATCATATAAGATTGAGAGAAATATGAGTATGATATTGGATTTGACATCATTCTATATCCAGAGTCATATTCGGGGTGCAGGGAGATCGCAGGATCAAATTGCATGATAACTTTCCACTGAAGGATATTTTTGGTATTTCTATAAAAAATTTTATATCTTCTAGGTAGACATGATACATTGCTAGACGTCAATCTTGTCTTATAGGTTTGATCGAATTAAAGAGTTTAATTCAATCACCAATTAGAAAGAGTTCTAATTGCTGAAATCGGGTTAGCTCGATTGGATCTAGATCGGTTAGATTAAATTTTAATCAAATCAAATCAACTTGAACTCAGACCTATTGCTGGTTAGATGTGGAACCCAATGGGTCACACACAAAGGGTATTGATCAGGGGTCTAATTGGATTAGATCATATTTGCAAAATTGACATGCTAGCACATGTTGCAAAAAACTAGCTCCTTGTTTTGAATTGGGTTTAAAATTGATTCCAGATTGGGATAATTAAAGCCAAATTAATTCAAATAAATTTTGGATTTGAGTTGGTTTATCCCTTTGATACATGTACCAAAAATTTGGAGCCAAGAAACCAATTCTCCATGAGTCAAGAATTTTTCTTGTGCGTGGGTGCAGTTTTTGTGTGCAGAAATAGTTTTCGCATCCCATGAGATGGGACGCCTCATCCTTGAGCTTATCCTATGTTCCATGATGAAATAAATTTTTGGATTATTATTAGCTTTATTTTTATTGTCAGGAATTTTTTTGAAGTTAAAATTCCTTCTGTTTTAATCGTGGAAATTCGTTGAAGTTAGAAATCCTGTCAGCCTGATCCATGAGCTTGACCAAGAGTCCAACTTGTGAAGGACTCTAACCCATTTGTCACGCCACTTTTTAATCTGAATTTTTTTCCACGACATTCTCATGTTAGCATCTTAATTTTTGGCCATTGGATGGACAAAATTATATTGATGGGTGGTGAAAAAAATTACACCATGAGAAGCTGCATGACTCATCGGAGAATCATCGAGAAAAATATTTCGAAGAGTGCTTCTGTAGAAGCATCTCTTGGATTTTTTCCTGATGATTGCCATGTGTCAAAAACTTCTAGATAGGCATGAGAATTCATCAGGAGGTGTGAGATTTTCTGATGGATGTGAGATGGCATGTGGAAGGGGCACAAAAAATTCCTGAAGGCAACCCATCGCTAAGTATTTAAAGGGGGGTGCGCCGGGGGATTGGATTCATTCAGATTTCCAATTCCTCCTTTCTTTCTAACATCCTCTCCCTATTATCAATTAGTCTCTTCCTTCCCTTGTTAGGACAAGTCCAAAGTAGAAAGGACAAGTCCGATTTTAGGACAAGAGTCTAGGAAGAGAATTAAGGAAGACAAGGAGAGAAGAAAGGTAGGGATAGGAAGGCTAGGAGAAGAGGAAGAGCGTCTTGAGGTCCTGGTGTTCAAGAAAATTCTCAGAGTGAGAATTTTGGAGGAGGAATCATCTAAAGAGTTGGTGTCCTGATCATAGCCCTGTGTGGATCACCGTTGGAGGGCGAACACTTGGGCGCCTGGTGGAGGTTCTGTCAAAATTTGGATTAAGCACTGCAGGTATTCTTCTATAACTTAAATTTAATCTTGAATTTATGTTATGTATGATTGTTAATCATCAAGGAGATACTGGTTTAAGGATTTAATATTTAAGATTTCTTTATTAAAATTTTGAAATCCATTATGTTTCCACTATGCATGCCCACTCTGAAACCCTACAGTGGTATCAGAGCCGGCCTTGTTTGGTTCAATCATATATACATAATATTTATGTGATCCATAGTATGATTTATACTATAAAATGATTTATACTTTCATATGATGATATGAAATAATACATATATCATTCACCACTTCATCATCTTGACATAAGGTTGTCCTAGCATAACGGGATTATGTTGCAAGGTTGTCCTAGGATGATGAATGTCCATATGTTACACTTGCACATGTAGAAAATTTTAATGTTGATACATAAATGGGTATTATGTAGTTAGAATGTGCATGAGACCAAATAAAAACCCTCATTAGAAAATTATATTAAGTGGTAGTGATATGCAACTATGGGTTAACCAATTCTTGATCAATTGATCAATTGGTGTCTAGGAAAGTGCTATAGGTGGTTTTTTAATTGGTTCCGTTGTCTGACCTGACCAATTTATTGGTGTCTAAGGAAAGCAACGGGGGGACCCCCACCTTACTTACCTGACCAATTTGATTAAGCGATCTTGATATTGAAAAATCCTAATATTGAAAACACTATTAAGGGCCTTCCTTCATGCTAGATTAATGTTACATCATGAACTATGGCTAGTTTGTTGTGTTAACATGAGGCTTGTCATAAGGATTGATATAACATAATCTTGGTGCATAGAAGATGCTTACGGTAATTTTGAATATACTGCTTTGTTGTGTTAACACAAGGGCAGTTATATTAGAATTTGACTGTATTGAAATGAAGGGTCTAACTTAACTAAAATATTATAGCTTGTTGTGTTAACACAAGGCTAATAATATTTTAGAGGTCAAGATATAATATTAAAAATTGCATGAGATGCAATTGGAAAGAGTTTCCTACCTATGAACTCATAAGGGTTTGTTGTGTTAACACAAGATCATTATGAGGAATTAGGGTCTCAATCCCACTAAGATAAATATAACATATGTCTCGTTCATCATAGTAGAGGGTTATGATGTTCGATAAAATAGTGGGAGGTACAATTAAATCTAAAGACCTTATTTAATTGTATGAGTTAATATGAGTTGTTTGCTTATGTAATATTCTTTAATTATTATAGATTAAATTCTACAAATGGCATCTTCACTATCATTGTGAGGAATTTTAGATTCCAACAAGTTGATCGGTCCCAATTATGTGGACTGGTTGAGGAATTTAAAGATTGTACTCACTCAGGAGAAACTCTCCTATATTCTTGACATCCCTGAACCACAAGAGGTTGGGGATGATGCCACAGAAGAGGAGGTATCCACATACAGGATGTGGAAGAATGACAGTTTGACTGTCAAGTGCATCATACTGGCCTCTATGAGCAATGAGTTGCAGAGGCAGCATGAGAGCATGGATACTCAATCCATACTCCTCAATCTTAAAGAGTTGTATGGAGAACAGAGTAGAACTGTTAGATATGAGATATCTAAGTAGTTATTCCATGCTAGAATGACTGAGGGATCATCCGTACAAGACCATGTCCTGAAGGTCATTGATCTGATCACTAGATTGGGTCAACTTGGTTTTGTGATGGATGGAGAATTAAGTCAGGATTTGATCCTGCAATCTCTTCCCGAGTCATTCGCTCAGTTTGTTGTGAACTATCATATGAACAAATTGAATACCTCCTTACTTGAGTTGTTAAATATGCTTAAGACAGTTGAGAGCCATATTAAGAAAGAAAAGGCTCCACTTCTTCTTGTGGGTAAAACCTCTCAGAAGAAGTCAGGTTTTAAGGGTTCAAAGAAAGCACTGAATCCTAAGGGTGGCAAGATGAAGAAGAAGGGGAAGAAAGTCTCCAGACAGGGTACCTGCTTTCACTATGGCAAGGCAGGACACTGGAAAAGAAATTACAAATTATATCTTGCAACTATAAAGGCAGGTGCAAGCAATGCACCAAAAGGTATGTATGAGATACATATAATTTTGTCATTAAGTTCTTCCAATTCAGACTCTTGGGTATTGGATACTGCCTGCGGTTCTCATATCTGCAAGTCGTTGTAGGGGCTGCAGAACATTAGAGTGCTGAAGAAGGGTGACTTCGAGCTCTACAGTGCTGGAGGAGAGTCAATCCAAGCAGAGGCTGTAGGGATATATATGTTAAAGTTACCTTCTGGAAAGATCTTAGAGCTAGAAAACTGTTATTATATGCCTAAGATCATTAGAAATATTATTTCTGTATCGTTACTGTTGCAACGAGGTTATGAAATAAATGGAAAGAGCAATGTTGCTCAATTTTTTTTTCTAATAAAATTATTTGTCATGACGTTATTAATAATGATCTTCTAATTCTATCTAATGATAATATTTTTCATATTAATGAAAGTAAAAAGTGAAAGAGAGAAGAGTTGAATAATACTTTACTTTGGCATTGTCGACTTGGTCATATAAATGAGACAAGGATTAACAAGTTATACAAAGAAGAGTTCTTTGATCCTTATGATTATGAATCATTAGGTACTTGTGAATCTTGTCTTATGGGAAAAATGACTAAGACTCCATTTAGTGGACATGGAGAAAGGACAAGTGAGTTATTAGGACTTGTACATACTAATGTATGTGGTCCTGTGACAACAGAAGCCAGAGGAGGATACTCTTATTTTATAACGTTCACTGATGATTTATCTAGGTTTGGATATGTGTATCTTATGAAACACAAGTCCGAAGCCTTTGATAAATTTAAAGAGTATCAAAGTATGGTCGAGAAATAAACTGAAAAAAATATTAAAATCCTTCGATCTGATCGAGGAGGAGAATACTTATCCAATGAATTTTTAGATCATCTTAAAGAAAATGGAATTCTCTCAGAATGGACCCCTCCCTATACACCACAGCTAAATGGTGTAGCAGAAAGGAGGAATCGCACTTTATTAGATATGGTGCGGTCCATGATGTGCCTTACAGATTTGCCAATTTCTTTCCGGGGATATGCCCTAGAAACTACTGTCTATATCTTGAATAGTGTTGGTGCAAAAATCCACCTGCGTCAGAGAAGCTGGAGTTGAGGGAGCCGCGGTCACCGTCGGGACCTGCAAAGAAAGTCTAAATCGGAGGTGGGGGTGCTCCGGCAAGACCCTCCGACGCTCAAGTCAGTTCTTTGCCTCAACAAGAATGGAGTGCTCGAATGAAAATTTTAGCAGAGTTTTGAGATAGAAAATGAGAGCTTAGAGGATAATGTATCTGGGGTCCCCTTTTTATAGGTGGAGGGTGCAATAGATTGATAGCGACATTTGTAACCATCTGGCAGTGGGCCGTTCGGAGCCAGGAGGAGTTTGTTATGAAGAGTAGTGGAGTGGAATCGTGGCCATCGCTGTGACCTGCCATGTGGAGTCTGTTGTGGGGAGTGAAGTGGCATCCATTGTCGCGACTTGCCTGAGGGTGGAGGAGCCATGTGGTATCCATCGCAAGAAGTGGAGCAGAGTCATGGCCATTACTATGGCTTGACAGGGAGTGATGGAGCCGCGCGGAATCCATCGCAGGAAGTGGAGCAGAGTCGTGGCCATTACTGTGGCCAGCCAGGGAGTGATGGAGCCGTGTGGAATCCATCACAGGAAGTGGAGCAGAGTCGTGGCTGTTACTATGGCCTGCCAGGGATCCAGGCCTGTCGGCCGAAGTTCGATCGGAGTCTGATCTCCAAAGAAGCCCGGATGGGGATCATTTGTCGGGGAATCTCAGCCAAGGCATGTCTGCAATAGAAATCCGAAAGGAATTCATCCACAATGGAAGCTTGGATGAAGGCTTACGGTGGGAATCCGGCGCGGATCGCTCATGGTAGGAATTTGAAGTAGATCGTTTGTAGCAGAAACTCGGAGTGGGTCGCTTGCAGTAGGAGCTCGGAGTCTGACCCTTGTAGGAGTTCGGATGAAGTCTTCCCTTAGTTGAAGTCGGGGATGAAGTCTGGCTCCCGTAGGAGTCTGGATGAAGTCTACCTGCAGTTGGAGTCGGGGATGAAGTCCGACTCCCGTAGGAGTCCGGATAAAGTCTACCTGCAGTTGAAGTCGGGGATGAAGTTCGGCTCTCGTAGGAGTCTGGATGAAGTCTATCTGCAGTTGGAGTCGGGGATGAAGTCCGGCTCCCGTAGGAGTCCGGATGAAGTCTACCTGTAGTTGAAGTCGGGGACGAAGTCCGGCTCCCGTAGGAGTCCAGATGAAGTCTACCTGCAGTTGAAGTCGGGGATGAAGTCTGGCTCCCGTAGGAGTCCGGATGAAGTCTACCTGCAGTTGAAGTCGGGGATGAAGTCCGGCTCCCGTAGGAGTCCGGATGAAGTCTACCTGCAGCTGAAGTCGGGGATGAAGTCCGGCTCCCGTAGGAGTTCGGATGAAGTCTTTCCTTAGTTGAAGTCGGGGATGAAGTCTGGCTCCCATAGGAGTCCGGATGAAGTCTACCTGCAGTTGGAGTCGGGGACGAAGTCCGGCTCCCGTAGGAGTCCGGATGAAGACTGGAAGGTGGTCATCCATCGTCGAAACTTGGGTGGAGTCCGCCCGTTGTGGAGAATCCAGCCTACACTGGTGGGAGTTTATTCGTCAGCAGAACTTGAGAATGTTGCGGAGGCTCGGCCGTCGGAGAGGTTCGGGAAGATGTCGCCGAAGGTCGGATGTTGGTAGAACCCCTGGAGAGTCACTCCTGACACGAACTTCGGCTGGGGGGAGGGTATTTTGTACCCAACACCAGTCCCCCTACTTCCGAGTTTGAGTTTCGGATGAAGGAAGTATAGAAAAATTTTCACAGCCGAAGTTGTCCCCTTGAATCCTATGCACGATCGCCCTCAAATATTCTGGCATTTAATGCGTGCATACCGGAGTCTTTTCAAATCGAGACGATCCGAAGGGACCTTTCGAAATTCTCGTTGGAGCGTTGGCCCAGGTATGACGCAGTAATGGCTCTGTCAGCTGTCAGCCGCTTTTAGCCGCCTGCTGTGGCGAGTGGGACACGTGGCGAGTGCGGGTCGGCCTGGGAAGATCCGCGATCATTATAGCGCCGGATCCCAGGGGCTATTTAAACCCGCCTTTCCACCACCAGGAGTCTCATTTCGCCTGAAAGTTCCGTCGGTGTCTACCTTCTCTTCGAGAGCTCTGACCCTCCTTGGCGTCCACCTTGGCCCTAAGCGTTCTTCGAGTCATCCCTGTCCTCGCATCTCTACATCTTTCAGAACGACTTAGGTTAGTCCCGAAACTTTCATTTCTCTTCTTGCTATCTAGGTGCCCTTTCTCCTCCATTTTTCTTCCGCTGCATTCCCCTGGTTTGGTCCCCCGCGAACCTTTCACCCCTTATTTCGCCTGATTTCTTTGGGATTTTTAGGGTCCGTGTTTGAAATATCTTCTGGCACCTCCGCCTCTAGTAGTTCCAGGAGTTCGTCCGTCTCAGCCCCCCAGAACCCTCGTACTGTAGACGAACCCTCATCTAGGGCGGGGCCTCACCCGATTTTTGCATCGGGCGCCATTCCTTGTTCTCTGACTCCGGATGAACTTTTACTGATAAGGGTTCAATACGGAGTTCCTTTGGAGTATGATCTGGAGCTTTCTGGTCCCGCCGACCGGGCTAGCATCCCCCGCCTGGCCATTTTTGCCTGTATCAGGAGGCCTTCCGTGCTGGGCTCCATCTTCCACTTCTGCCCTTCGTCGTCGCTCTTTTCCATTTTTTAGACATTTCTTTGGCTTCAGTCATGTCGAATTCCTTTAAGTTTCTGATAGGGTTCCTCTTCCTTTGCCACGTAGTCGAAATCCAGCCATCTCTTTCTTTGTTTAGGTATTTTTACACCTTCAAGCGCCACCCCTCTGCAAAGGACTGGTGGTACCTCTCCCTCCAGTTCGGCAAGAAGGGGTTACTGAAGGGTGCTCCCTCTTCAATCCATAATTGGAAGGGGAAGTACCTCTACGTCTAGTGCCCGACTTTGGAGCTGGGACTGCCCCCTTGGGGCTCCCTGAGGGACTCTGTCCATCGGGCCACCAGCCTGGGGAGGACGACCTTCAGGCCGCCCGGAAGCTTCTTAGTTATTCGACTCCTTTTCTTTCCAACCTTCTGAAGGAGCAGTTTTTGTTCAACATCGGCTTGAGCCCCCTGGATCCTACGAGTATCCATCTTTCCTTTCTTCTTCTTTTCTCCTGCTCTTCTTCTCTCTTCTTTTTTTTTTTTTTTACGCGTCACTTCTTCCTTTTTCACTCCATTACTGATCTCTTTTTTCTCTCTCTTCTTTTTTTCCTTCTTCTCTCTTCTCTATTTTTTTTTTAGGAATGGATGCTGAAGCAGCACGGACACTTGCCAGGGGCCTCAAGGCTCACAAAAGAAAAGACGTCGTGGCCTCCGGATCGGCAAAGAAGGTCAGAACGGAGGAGACGAGCTCGACCATGCCTGCTCAGGTGGCCCTCGCGGTCGACGTTCCTTCAGACGCCGAACCTCCGACTCCCCGGGCCTCTTCAAGGAGTCCCCCCACTGAGGTTCCCGCTTTGGGGGTCCACTTCGAGGAGGTGCCAGGGGTTGAGAGGGGGAGGAGAAGGAAGTCGGTGGCTCGCAGGGAGAGTAGCCACCGAGCCACCATCGAAGAGTCCCACGGTTTCGAAGAAGAGCCGGGGGAGAATCCCTTTAATGACAGGGATCTGATAAAGCGACTGATCGACGGCTGCATCCTGCCCGAAGTCATCCAGAGGATTGATCACGCCGATCCCGAATAGCGGGTTTGGGACTCCCTAGGGTCCTTTCTCGAGGTAAACAGGTTCACTTTCTTCC
>NC_026000.2:105865233-106085090 GCF_000442705.2 Elaeis guineensis | reverse complement strand
CATCTTTCCTTTCCTTCTTCTTTTCTCCTGCTCTTCTTCTCTCTTCTTTTTTTTTTTTTTTTACGCGTCACTTCTTCCTTTTTCACTCCATTACTGATCTCTTTTTTCTCTCTCTTCTTTTTTTCCTTCTTCTCTCTTCTCTATTTTTTTTTAGGAATGGATGCTGAAGCAGCACGGACACTTGCCAGGGGCCTCAAGGCTCACAAAAGAAAAGACGTCGTGGCCTCCGGATCGGCAAAGAAGGTCAGAACGGAGGAGACGAGCTCGACCATGCCTGCTCAGGTGGCCCTCGCGGTCGACGTTCCTTCAGACGCGAACCTCCGACTCCCCGGGCCTCTTCAAGGAGTCCCCCCACTGAGGTTCCCGCTTTGGGGGTCCACTTCGAGGAGGTGCCAGGGGTTGAGAGGGGGAGGAGAAGGAAGTCGGTGGCTCGCAGGGAGAGTAGCCACCGAGCCACCATCGAAGAGTCCCACGGTTTCGAAGAAGAGCCGGGGGAGAATCCCTTTAATGACAGGGATCTGATAAAGCGACTGATCGACGGCTGCATCCTGCCCGAAGTCATCCAGAGGATTGATCACGCCGATCCCGAATAGCGGGTTTGGGACTCCCTAGGGTCCTTTCTCGAGGTAAACAGGTTCACTTTCTTCCTTCTCCTCGCTCCTTCGTTTAATTAATTCTTCAACTTTCATTCTGACCTCCTGACCACCCTTGTAGATCGGGCACCAGCTCCTTGCCAACATCGAGGTGATGAACCAGATGAGGAGGGATGCCATTCAGGCAGAGGAGAGTCGTTGGGCCGAAGTCGCCCGCCTCAAAGAAAAGGCTGCTGAGGTAGCCAACCTCCAAGAGGCCCTTGAGAAAGAAAAGCAGACCTTGGAGGAGACAGTGAGGAAGGCGGAGGCCGAGGTCGTAAATTTGACGGAGCAGATTCCGGTCCTGATCTCGGAGGCCAAGGTTCTAGCGGTGGAGGAGTTCAAGGCCTCCGCAGAGATGAGAGACCTGAACGTCAAGTTCGCCCAAGAAGCATTCATCAAAGGGTTCGAGCTCTGTCAGGAGAAGGTGGTCAAGAAATTTCTCGAGCTCAACCTCAGCTTCTTGGATGAGGCGTCTGAAGACGAAGTCGGGCCCTCTCCCACTGCTACTGTCACCGCAGCCCCTCTTCTAGGAACACCGAGCTCCCTAACTCCTTTTCAGAGGTCTGAGACCTCTGACTTTGTATTTTTCTTTTATTGTAATTTTTCTTTTCCCTCTTATCTTTAAGAAACATTCAATCAATAAAATTAGGTTTCTCCTCATGGAGGGCTTCTCCACTCTTCTTCCCCCCTCTCTTTTTTTTCTCTCTGTAATGAGACGCGCCTTGACGCTTTTGTCTCCCGATGGCAGTGTCCCGCCGAATTGCTTCCCTTGCCACAGGAAATTTCGCTGAAGTCCACGATCCAACGTCTGAAGAAGAAAGTTCATCATTTAACAAAAAGGTCAAAGGAGATGGATGACGAACTTCGCAGGTTGAGGGAGAGTCATTCTGAGGCCACCTACTTCCAGAACCTCCACTTGAAGGGGGTCATGAAGTACAGCCGAAGAAAAGCAAACTTCGAGAAGGAGCTTGAGGAGCATAAGAAGCGCACCAGCGATCGATCTTGGGCCCAAGCTGCCAAGATCAGCTCTCTCAAAGCGAAGCTGTCGGCTGCACAGGAGAGGATTAGCCAGTTGGAAGGAAGCTCATTCCGGCTTTCGACCCGGGCCGACTGCGATCGAGAATGGTCGAAGAAGCTCTCCGACCTTCAGCAACAGCTCCAGGATGCCGAGGTGAGCTATAACACATACCAGGCTGGCTGGTGCAAGCAGGTGGACAACTATAGGGGGAAGCTCAGGATGGCGACCGACGAGGTTGTCCGCCTTCAAAGGCAGCTAGCTGAAGGAGCTCAGTTTGCTCCTGTTCGAGATTCCGACGAACTCCAATCCCTGAGAAGAACCGTAGAAGAGCTATCTGTCACCCTTGGGGAGGGGAAGGCCGAACTACAGCAATTGAAGATCCAGCTGGTATACGAACAGCAGGCAGTCAAGGACGCGGAGGCAGAATCCGAGGTCCTGAGAAAAAGACGTCGAGAGGTGGAGAACGAAAGCCAACAGCTTCATCGGAGATATATGGAGTTGCTAATGAGAGAGAAGGAATTGGAAGAAGAAGTCGAGAGCTTAAGGCACTCCCTGATGAGGGTCAAAGCCGAAAGCTCGAAGTTGGAGGAAGCCGGGCCCCCTTAGGGCTCTTTTCGTCTTTCATCCTTTTATGTGTCTTCTTCTGTCGCTTGTTCATTTGTTGTTGTTGCTGTTGTGTTGTTTTGTTTTTTTGTTTTTTTTCTTTTTTGATGCCGATGTCGTCTGGAGGTTCTTGGTCGTTGCCGCGTCGGCTTGCTTTTCTTGTCATCCTTTTTTCTTCAACCTCAAGGACTCTGTAATGTATACTTAATTAATGACATGAGAAGAGAATTTTTCGTTACCTCTTTTACTCACATGTTGAATTATCATTTGTCGAGCTTCTTTCAGCTTTTGCCTTGCTCGATATCGATGCCATTCGGAGGTACCTAATCATCGTCGCATTGGCTCGTCCTTCTGCTCATGGCTGCAGATTTGTCCGGGGTCGCTCGGGTTTGACGCCCCCTTTCAGAGTTCGAGCTCGAAGGTTTGAGCTTCTCGTCACCCTGAGGAAGCCGTCTTATCTCTGGCCTGTGTTGAGAGCTTTCTTGAAGGCTGAAAATTTTGATAAGAACCCCAATCCTCGCTGAGACGAGGTTCCCTGCATTTTTGATGTAATTTGTTTTCCATTCATCGCTGATGCAGTTCGTCGCTTTCTTTTTTAACTCCCCTCCCCTTTTTCCTTTTTCTTTTTTTGAGTGAGGGTTTTCCCTCTGCTCTTGGTGGGGTCGCGGGAGCACGAAGGGGCCGCTGGAAAGGTTCCCTTCTTCTTATCTGGTCAGGTCTCGAATGGTGGGACCTTAATTAGTGTAAGAACGAGGTTCTTCTCCCATTTCTAATGTGATCGATTTCAGCTCAGGTTAGGACGAGGTTCTCCTTCTGTTCTTAACGGGGCTGCGGGGGCACATATGGGCACTGTATGGCCTCTCCCCCTATCCGGTCTACAAATAACCGAGCCTTCGACCTTGCTCATGTTAGGGCGAGGTTCTCCTCCTGTCCCTAACATGGCTGTGGGGGTGCATATGGGCGCTGCATGGCCTCTCCCCCCATCTGGTCTATAAATAATTGGGTCTTCGACCTTGCTCATGTTAGGGCGAGGTTCTCCTCCTGTCCCTAACATGGCTGTGGGGGGCATATGGGCGCTGCGTGGCCTCTCCCCCCATTCGATCTACAAATAACCGGGCCTTCGACCTTGCTCATGTTAGGGCAAGATTCTCCTCCTGTCCCTAACATGGCTGTGGGGGCACATATGGGCGCTGTATGGCCTCTCCCCCATCCGGTCTACAAATAATCGGGCCTTCGACCTTGCTCATGTTAGGGCGAGGTTCTCCTCCTGTCCCTAACATGGCTGTGGGGGTGCATATGGGCGCTGTATGGCCTCTCCCCCCATTCGGTCTACAAATAACCGGACCTTCGACCTTGCTCATGTTAGGGTGAGGTTCTCCTCCTGTCCCTAACATGGCTGTGGGGGCACATATGGGTGCTATATGGCCTCTCCCCCCATCCGGTCTATAAATAATCGGACTTTCAACTTTGCCCACATTAAGGTTTGTTTTCGTTGTCCGAATGGGTCATCTCCTATCGTTATAAGTCCATGCCAAAAAGGGAAAGATATGCAGACCTGAAAGGAATCTTGATTTAAAGCGGGATCGTTCGTAATACATTTACAAGTTTTTCAAATCCCAGGGTTGTAGAAGGTCTGCTTTCTATCAAGGTCCTCCAGAGATAGAGTTGATGATCCTAATTGGAGGCCGATCTCCGGGCTGCTCTTCCCTCCTTGGCGGCTCAGGTTGCGGCAGGGCCCTTGGCCGATCTTCTCTACCCTCATGTCAGCACCGAATGAACTTGTCGAGCCGACCTCGTCTGATGAGCTCCTCGATCTCATCCCAGAGTTGAATGCATTCCTCTATGTCGTGGCCGTGGTCACGATGGTAGAGGCAGAACTTGTTAGGATTGTGCTTCCCGGGGTGCGTGTGCATCCTCTCGGGCCTTGGGAGCTGCTCTCTGACTTCCATCAGCACCTGGGTTTTTGATGTGTTGAGGGGGGCATAGCTGTGAAATCTTCTTGGGGGAGAGCCCCATCGAGCCCGATGCTCCGGGCTTCCCTGCCTGCGTGCTCGGGGAGGGTCTGGGCGCGCTTGTGCCCGGGAGGAGTTCGAGAACATGGCCGAGCTTCTCTCGGCCCTTTTTCGACTGCGGGATTACTCGAGTCTCCCGCCTGTCGTTCTCTCGCGGTCTCCTCATCCTTCATTTTGAAGGCTTCTTCTACTCGAGCGTACCCTTCGACCCGAGCCAACAGATCAGTAAAATCCCTGGGGTATTTCTTTTCCAAAGAAAATAAAAGGTCGTTCTTCTGAAGGCCGCCTTTCAGAGCGGCCATCGCGACCGATTGGTCCAAGTTTCGGACCTCCAATGCGGCGACATTGAAACGGTTGATGTAAGCCCGGATGGACTCCCCCTCCCTCTGCTTGATGTTGATGAGGGACTCCGAACCCTTCCGGGGACGTCGGCTGCTAACAAAATGAGCCACAAACTGGTGGCTTATCTGATCAAAGGAAAAGATGGTACCCGGCTTCAGCGTCGAGTACCAGTTTCTTGCCGCTCCCTTCAAGGTGGATGGGAAAGCTCGGCATAGGATGGTGTCGGGCGTGCCATGAAGCAACTTCATTATCCGGAAGGCCTCCAGATGGTCGACTGGGTCCGAAGTCCCATCGTAGCTTTCAAATTGAGGGAGCTTGAAGTTTGGCGGGATCGGTTCCTGCATGATCATTGGAGAAAAGGGAGGGTCAGCACAAATGTCCTCACCATAAATGGGGGGAGCGTGGTGAAGTTCTTCGATCTGTCGGTTCATCTCCTGGAGCCTCCAGTCCAGAAAATCCTCTCGACTACGGGTCTCGAGGGTCTTCTGGCAGAATGGAGGTAGAGATCTTCCAGGGGTGGAATCATGATCTGACTGAGGGCTCTCCACCCTCGGATTCGCCTTTCTGAGAAAGACGGGGCGGCTGGCCCAAGTGGCCCATCCTACCGTCAGATTTTGGAGTTCCGACGATATTCTCTCCAATCGCACTGACGTATGCGGTTGTTGCTGCTGCATGGCCTGCACCGCTTCAGCGAGGCCTCTGACCTGCTGGGTCAGTAAGTCGAATTGTTCCGCGCCAACCGCTACTATCGGAGGAGGAAGAGGAGGCTGGGAAACTGAAGGTGAGACCGAAGCCTGAGATCTAGCTGTGGAGGCCGTGGATCGTCGTGTGGATGCTTTGCGGGGAGGCATCGGGTGAAGATCTAGTGGGGGAAGGAGGAGAGGACATCGAAAAAGATGACCAGAGGTGGTCCCGTTGAGCGCTCCTTTAAGAACAAGGGTACTATGAAGGTTTGCCCTCCTTCCTCTAGCGCCAATCCTATTGGTACAAAAATCCACCTACATCAGAGAAGCTGGAGTCGAGGGAGCCGTAGTCACCGCCGGGACCTGCAAAGAAAGTCTAAACCAGAGGTGGGGGTGCTCCGGCAAGACCCTCCGACGCTCAAGTCAGTTCTCTGCCTCAACAAGAATGGAGTGCTCGAACAAAAATTTTAGTAGAGTTTTGAGATAGAAAATGAGAGCTTAGAGGATAACGTATCTGGGGTCCTCTTTTTATAGGCGGAGGGTGCAATTGATTGATAGCGATGTTTGTAATCGTCTGGCAGTGGGTCGTTCGGAGCCAGGAGGAGTCTGTTATGAAGAGTAGTGGAGTGAAATCGTGGCCATCGCTGTGACCTGCCACATGGATCTGTTGTGGGGAGTGAAGCGACATCCATTGTCGTGACTTGCCAGAGGGTGGAGGAGCCGTGTGGTATCCATTGCAGGAAGTGGAGCAGAGTTGTGGCCATTACTGTGGCCTGCCAGGGAGTGATGGAGCCGTACGGAATCCATCGTAGGAAGTGGAGCAGAGTCGTGGCCATTATTGTGGCCTGCCAGGGAGTGATGGAGCCACGCAGAATCCATCGCAGGAAGTGGAGCAGAGTTGTGGCCGTTACTATGGCCTGCCAGGAATCCAGGCCTGTCGGCCGAAGTTCGATCGGAGTCTGATCTCCATAGAAGCCCGGATGGGGATCATTTGTCGAGGAATCTCGGCCAAGGCCTGTCTGTAATAGAAATCTAAAAGGAATTCACCCACAATGGAAGCTCGGATGAAGGCTTACGGTGGGAATCCGGTGCGGATCGCTCGTGGTAGGAATTTGAAGTAGATCGTTTGTAGCAGAAACTCAGAGTGGGTCGCTTGCAGTAGGAGCTCAGAGTCCGGCCCTTATAGGAGCTCAGATGAAGTCTTCCCTTAGTTGATGTCGGGGATGAAGTCTGGCTCCCGTAGAAATCCGGATGAAGTCTACCTACAGTTGGAGTCGGGGATGAAGTCTGACTCCCGTAGGAGTCCGGATGAAGTCTACCTGCAGTTGAAGTCGGGGACGAAGTCCGACTCCCGTAGGAGTCCAGATGAAGTCTACCTGCAGTTGAAGTCGGGGATGAAGTTCGGCTCCCGTAGGAGTCCGGATGAAGTCTACCTGTAGTTGGAGTCGGGGATGAAGTTCGGCTCCCGTAGGAGTCCGGATGAAGTCTACCTGCAGTTGAAGTTGGGGACAAAGTCCGGCTCCCGTAGGAGTCCGGATGAAGTCTACCTGCAGTTGAAGTCGGAGATGAAGTCCGGCTCCCGTAGGAGTCCGGATGAAGTCTACCTGCAGTTGAAGTCGGGGATGAAGTTCGACTCCCATAGGAGTTCGGATGAAGTCTTCTCTTAGTTGAAGTCGGGGATGAAGTCTGGCTCCCGTAGGAGTCCGGATGAAGTCTACCTGCAATTGGAGTCGGAGATGAAGTCCGGCTCCCGTAGGAGTCCGGATGAAGACTAGAAGGTGGTCGTCCATCGCCGAAACTTGGGTGGAGTCCGCCCGTCGTGGAGAATCCAGCCTACACTGGTGGGAGTTTATTCATCGGCAGAACTTGCGAACGTTGCAGAGGCTCGGCCGTCGGAGAGGTTCGGGAAGATGTCGTCGAAGGTCGAACATCGGTAGAATCCCTGGAGGGTCACTCCTGACACGAACTTCGGCTGGGGGGGGTATTTTGTACCCAACAAACAGAGTACCTTCAAAATCTATACCAAGGACTCCATATAAGATATGGAGAGGAAAAAAGCCTAATCTTAAGTATCTTAAGATATGGGGCTGTCCAGCTTATGTTAAAAGAAATTTTGGACATAAGCTGAGTGCTAGGGTAGATAAATGCTTATTTGTAGGTTATCCCAAAGAGAGTATAGGATACCTCTTTTACCATCCTACTGAACATAAGGTGTTTGTTAGTAAATATGCCACTTTTATGGAAAAAGAGTTTATCCTAGAAAGAGGCAGTGGGAAGAAAATTGAACTTGGAGAAGTTCAAGACCTACAAATGCAAGCACAAGATGATCCTCAACCAAAAATATCCATTAATGAAGTACAAACACAAAGTACACCTCCTCTTCGAAGGTCGGATAGGGTGCGGAATGCACCTATGAGGTATGGGTTCGTTATTAAGAATAATGAAGCCCACATCATTGAGAATGATGAACCTTTGACCTATACGGAAGCCATCATGAGAAGGGACTCAGACAAATGGCTAGAGGCTATGAAATCCGAAATGGACTCCATGTATTCCAACCAAGTGTGGACTTTGGTTGATGCACCAGAGGGTGTGACCCCTATTGGATGCAAATGGGTCTATAAGAAAAAGATTGGAGTGGATGGCCAAGTTGAAACCTATAAAGCTAGATTAGTAGCCAAAGGTTTCAGGCAAAAATAGGGTATTGATTATGATGAAATATTTTCACCTGTTGCCATGCTCAAATCTATATGGATTATGCTTGCAATAGCAGCATACCATGATTATGAGATTTGGCAAATGGATGTGAAGACCGCCTTCCTTAATGGTTATCTTGAGGAAGAGGTTTACATGTCTCAGCCAGAAGGGTTTGTCTCAAAAGGGAGAGAAAATCAGGTATGCAAGCTTAAGAAATCTATTTATGGATTAAAATAGGCCTCGAGGAGTTGGAACATCCGATTTGATGTTACAGTCAAAGAGTTTGGCTTTATCAAAAAAATGGATGAACCTTGTGTATACAAGAAGACTAGTGGGAGTGCCATTATCTTCTTAGTTTTATATGTGGATGACATACTTCTTATTGGGAATGATATCCCAATGTTACAATCGGTCAAGACATGGCTATCAAATAAGTTTTTCATGAAGAATTTGGGTGAAGCATCCTATATACTAGGTATAAAGATCTATAGGGATAGATCTAAGACAATGTTAGGCTTGTCCCAATCCAGGTACATACACTTAGTGCTAAAGAGGTTTAGCATGGATGGAAGTAAAAGAGATTATTTACCCATGAGTCAAGGCATACATCTCTCTAAAAGGATGTCTCCTAAAACATCGAAAGAGAGAAATAGAATGAGTTCTATTCCCTATGCTTCGGCAGTAGGGTCGATCATGTATGCTATACTATGTACTAGGCCTGATGTTGCCTATGCCTTAGGCATAGTTAGTAGATTTTAGGCTGATCCAGGAGAAGATCATTGGAAAGCAGTGAAAAATATTCTTAAGTACCTAAGAAGGACTAAAGATATTTTTTTAGTATATGGAGGATCTGATTTAAAACTACAAAGTTATTCTGACTCTAGTTTTCAATCAGACCCTGATGATAGTAAGTCCACTTCAGGGTATGTCTTTACTCTTAATGGTGGAGCTATTAGTTGGAAAAGTTTCAAGCAGCAGACTGTAGCTGACTCAACCACTGAGGCAGAATATATAGCTGCAAGTGAAGCCGTCAAGGAAGCTGTCTGGATGAAGAAGTTCATCACTGAGTTGGGTGTCATTCCTGAGATTAAGAATCCAGTATCACTTTACTGTGATAATACTGGAGCAGTTGCTCAAGCAAAGGAACCAAGGTCTCATCATAAATTCAAGCACATTCTAAGATGCTTCCATCTCGTTCGTGAAATAATGGAAAGACAAGATGTTGTCATTTAACGAGTAGAAAAAAGAATAACATAGCAGATCCATTCACTAAGGCTCTACCACAGTAGCAGTTCGATCGCCATCTCGATTGTATGGGGATAAAATATAAGGGCAATTGGATTTAGTGCAAGTGGGAGATTGAAAGGAATATGCCCTACAAGCCAATCAAAATTTATATTTTGATGGGTTTTCCTTGTAATCTTTCAGACTTATGTATTGACTCTTTAAATAATAAAAGGCATTTTCATCATATGTTGCATCTTACTTTAGTAATGATTATAATAAACCCCATAAATTAAGAAAATAGGTTTAGGATTATGATGAGATCATACCTATGAGACCTAAAATCCTAAAAATCCTGATTTAGAATATTTCTATGAAAGGAATATGCCCTATAAGCCAATCAAAATGTATAAATAGATGGATATTTTTTGTCTCCCGACAACTCATGTACTGATGTTTTAAATAAATAAAGGTATTTAGTTCATCATATGCTGCATCTTATTTTTGATGAACCCCATAAATTAGGGATATGGTTTTAGGGTTATGATGCGATCATACCAAGTGAGACCTAAAACCTTAAAACTCTAATTTTAAATATTCCTAGTCGATGGAACATTGAGTAGGGGATCAATATTTCCGGTAAGACTGGTACATCCTGTGTATGCTCGACAGAGAGGGTAATTAATCTCACAATTACTTGTGTATGACACTATTATAAAAATGTAAGTGTTCATTAGAGAATGAATTCACTGAATTGGTCCAATTAAAGAATATCTGATGGAGTCTTATCTACATGTCAATAGATTTTTTCTTATAGTGGGAATTGTGCATGTAAATCTTTTGACCTGAGACTGCCATAGAACCTTATAAGCATGAATCCATATTTTGGATCATATTCATTCATGATTTAATCATGTACGGGATGTTCTAGATATGATGGATTGCTTATGAAGGTTGTGGTAGGTCAATATGGAAACGATCGCTCCTAGTAAGAGGAGATCGCATCCTATCTGCTTCAATCAAATGATGATTCAGGAAGACTTTGATCAAAGTATTATGAAAAAATTAGAAATGATTTCTAATATTTTATAAATCGAATCATTATTATTTGATCAAGATAAATATGAATATAAAATTGGGTTTGACATTTTTCCATACCCAAACTTATATTTGGGATGCAGGATGATCGTAAGATCAAGTTGCACAGTAATTTTCACTAAAGGGTATTTTTGGTATTTCCATCAAAATTCTATATCTACCAGGTAGACATGATACGTTGCTAGACGTCAATCATGTCTTGTGAGTTTGATCGAATTAAAGAGTTTAATTCGATCATTAATTAAAAGCTATTCTAATTGATCAAAATGGTTCAGCTTGATTTGACCTAAATCGGCTAGATTGTGTTCTAACCAAATTAGTTTAAATTACACCTGGACTCACTACTGCCTAGATGTGGAACCCAATGGGTCACACACAAAGGGAATTGATCATGGGTTTAATTTGATTAAACCATGTTTGCAAGTTGAATATGCTAGCACATGTTGCAAACCCTAGCATTTAGATTCGAATCGAATTCGAATCGGGTTCCGATTTGGGCTAATTTAGAACCAATTTGAGCCAAATTGGATTTGGTCTTAAAGTGGGTTTGAAGTGTTTTAATTGGGCTTGCTGTTGGGTGCTAAAAATCAGGGAACCACATGCCTAAGAGTCTCTCTCTTGGCGTGTGGATTTAAATCCATGCGCATGAGCCACATGGCGCATGGATGGAGTTGGCGCCACCTTTAGATAAGGTCTATCCTATTTTTCTCCATAACCTTTATTCTATGAATGTATTTCAGATGTCTTAGGAGGTGCCTAAGAGTCCTTCTGAGTATTAAACTCATCATAGAAGAATTAAGAAAAGGATAAGGATTAAATCCATGCGCCACCTCTTGGAAGCGCCCCTTTGAAATTTCAAATGGGGAGATAAGTTTCAAATTATCCACACCCATTAATCTCTTGCACCATTCTTCAAATTGGCACCATATATCTTGGCCATTGGATGGGCTTCCTTCCAGATCCAAAGGCATGGGTTGATGGCGCCAATAAGAGAAGCTTCGTGACTTCTCATCTGAACACCATAAGTTAAGATCGAAGAGTCTTTCTGAAATAAGGCATCTCTTCAACCCAATTTTGATGTACACATGGCATTTCTTAACTTATGGGGCATGAGAAATAGACAAGAGGTGTGAGATAATTTGTAAGAGGGCGTGAGATGTTTTGGATTGCACCTTTACGTGCAATATAAATAGGGGTGCACGCCGAGGAGTCTCGGGTATTCAGAAATCTTCTTTCTTTCTTACAAGAGGCTCTGCTTGTCCAATTTTCTTTATTCCTTCTCTATAGCCTAGATAAGATCTTGATAAAGGATAAAAAATCTTCCAAAAGGCTTATAAAATTGGAATAAAAATTAAGGAGACAAGGAGCAAGAAAGAAAGGGAAGAAAAGGTCCAACAGTGTGACAGCAAACCCAAGAAAGGAGGTTCTGCCCAAATTAAATTTAAATTTTGATAAATTAGAATTTAATTGTAGAGTATTTTCTAATAAGTGCTAGAGAGTTGATCGAGTCCTCATGTGGATCAACATTGGAGTGTAAACACGTGGGCACCTGGTGGAAACTCAAACAGATTGCTGCCGGCAACTAAGCACAAATCAGGGTTTAGCGATAAGAGGTATGTTTCTATATCTTTTATTTGATATTAATGCATATTATATGGTTTAATTTCTGATAAGGTGATCTTGGAGTTAGGTTTTAATTTTATGATTTCATAATAATTGTTTTGAAATCTATGCTTCCGCCATTGCATTAAAACCTTTTAGTGGTATCAGAGCAACCTTGTTAGAATTAAATCATATGATGATATGTTAATGATTTAAAGGCAATCTTATAAATGTGATATGATCATTATTTATGTTATAATATGATGTATATAATATGATGTATATAATTATGGAATGTTGCTTTGTCATATTGAATTGTGTTCACTATGATGCTATATGATGAGATCATATTCATTATTTCATAATTAAAATATGATGTATATAATTATGGAATGTTGCTTTGTCATATTGAATTGTGTTCACTATGATGCTATATGATGAGATCATATTCATTATTTCATAATTAAAATATGATGTATATAATTATGGAATGTTGCTTTGTCATATTGAATTGTGTTCACTATGATGCTATATGATGAGATCATATTCACTATTTCATAATTAAAATATGATGTATATAATTATGGAATGTTGCTTTGTCATATTGAAGTGTGTTCACTATGATGCTAATTTCTTTTATTCATGTATTTATTATGATATAGAAATTAAATATGCATTGAGACCTGAAAAACCCTCTGTAAAATGATATTAAGTTGTAGTGTAATTAACCAATAGCATAACCAGTCGATGATGTCTAATTGATCAATCGGTGTCTAGAAAACTGGTTCATGATTGGTAAAGAGAATGTGGTTTCTAATTGGTTCCGTTGTCTGACCTGGCCAGATTTATTGGTGTCTAAGGAAAACAATGAGGGGACCCCCACCTCTCTTCCACTTACTTGGCTGATTAGATTAATTTAATTCTTGACTGGGATGCTCGGTGTTATATTCACTATATTATGGCCTTCCTTCATGCTAGGACATTACTATGTCACGAACCATATTAGGTTTGTTGTGTAACCACAAGACCAATTATGGAAACTGACATAATATTGTTCTGGCGCATCGAGATGCTTACAGTAATTTTTTTTGAGTATAATGCTTTGTTGTGTAACCACAAAAGCATTTATATTCTATTTTGACTGTATTAAAATGAAGGGTCCTACTTAACTAAAACATTATAGTCCGTTGTGTAAACACAAGGCTATTAATGTTTTAGAGGCCAGGGTTTTTTATTGAGAATTGCATGAGATGCAATAGGAAAGAGTTTCCTAACTTTAAACTTATAAAAGGTTTGTTGTGCAACCACAAGATCTTTTATAAGGAATTAGGGTCTCAATCCCACTAAGAAAATCAATCAGGATTTTCTCAAACATCATACTAGAGGGTTATGATGTCTGATAAAAATAGTGGGAGACATAATAAAATTAAAGTCCTAATTTAATTGTGTATATCATCTTGAGTTGTTCGCTTATGTAATGTTCTTTATTATGTAGATTAATGGCTTCTTCATTTTCACTTTGCTCCATTTTGGATACAAATAAATTGACTGGTACCAACTATGTGGACTGGTTGAGAAATCTTAAAATAGTACTTAGTCAAGAGAAGCTTTCTTACATTCTCGATACCCCTGACATTGAGCCAGTTAGGGAGGATGCCACAGAGGAAGAAAAAATCACATATAGAATGTGGCAAAATGATTCTTTAACTGTCAAGTGTATCATACTTGCCTCTATGACAAATAAGTTACAGAGGCAGCATGATAGCATGGACACTCATTCCATATTGCTCAATTTAAAAGAGCTTTATGGAGAACAGAGTAAGACTACAAGATATGAGATATCTAAGCAGTTATTCCGTGCCAGAATGACAGAGGGGTCATCCGTACAAAACCATGTTCTGATGGTTATTGACCTGATCACTCGATTAGGTCAATTAGGTTTTGTTATGGATGGGGAGTTGAGTCAGGATCTAATCCTGCAATCACTTCCAGAATCATTTTCTCAGTTTGTCGTGAACTATCACATGAACAAACTGAATTCTTCCTTGCCTGAGCTATTAAATATGCTCAAAACAGTAGAGAGCCATATCAAGAAGGATAAGGCTCCTCTTCTTCTTGTGAATGGGATCTCCAAGAAGAAGGTAGGCGAAAAGGGTTCTAAAAGGAGGCTGAACCCTAAAGGTGGTATAAATAAGAGAAAGAAGGGAAAGAAGATCTCCAGACAGTTGACCTGCTTCCACTGCAGCAAGGCAGGTCATTGAAAAAGGAATTGCAAGGCTTATCTTGCAACAGTGAAGACTGGTGCAAATAATGCACCAAAAGGTATGTATGAGATACATACAATATTATCATTAAATTCTTTCATTTCAAACTCATGGGTATTAGATACTGCCTGTGATTTTCATATCTCCAAATCATTGCAGGGGCTACAAAAAATTAGAAGTTTGAGGAAGGGAGACTTCGAGCTCTATGGTGCTGGAGGAGATTCTATCCAAGCAGAAGCTGTAGAGATATATATCTTGAAGTTTCCTTCTGGGAAGATCTTAGAGCTAACAAATTGTTATTACATGCCTAAGATCATTAGAAATATTGTATCTATACCCTTGTTGATAAAATAAGGATATCAAATATATGTAACGAGCAATGGTTGCTCGATTAATTTTTCTAATGAAATAATTTGTCATGGCATTTTTGACAATGGTTTGTTGACTCTATGCCTGAATGATAATATTTTTCATGTTGATGAAAATAGTAAATGTAAGAGAGATAATGTAAATAATACCTTACTTTGGCATTGTAGACTTGGTCATATTAGTGAGACTAGGATTAACAAGTTGTACAAAGAAAAGTTCTTTGATTTTTATGATTGTGAATCATTAGGAACTTGTGAATCATGTCTCATGGGTAAAATGACCAAGACTTCATTTAGTGGACATGGAGATAGGACAAACGAGTTGTTAGGACTTGTACATACAGATGTATGTGGCCCTATGACAACTCATGCCAGAGGTGGATACTCATATTTTATTATATTTACAGATGATTTATCTAGATTTGGATATGTGTATCTTATGAAACATAAATCCGAAGCCTTTGATAAATTCAAAGAGTATCAAAGCATGGTCGAAAAACAAACTGGAAAAAGTATAAAAATCCTTCGATCTGATCGAGGAGGAGAATACTTGTCCAATAAATTTTTAGACCATCTTAAAGCAAAGAGAATTATCTCTGAATGGACACCTCCTTATACGCCACAACTAAATGGTGTAGCCGAAAGGAGGAACCATACCTTATTAGATAGGGTACGATCCATGATGTGCTTCACTGAATTACCTACTTCCTTCTGGGGTTATGCTTTAGAGACCGCAATAATTATCTTGAATAGAGTACCTTCTAAATCTATATCTAGCACTCCATATGAAATATGGAGAGGTAAGAAGCCCAATCTTAAATATTTTAAGATATGGGGATGTTCAGCATATGTCAAAAGAAATTTTGGACATAAACTAGATACTAGAGCAGATAAATATTTGTTTGTAGGATATCCTAAGGATAGTATAGGATATCTATTCTACCACCCTACTGAACAAAAGGTATTTGTAAGTGGGCATGCCACTTTCATGGAGAAAGAATTTATCCTAGAAAGAGGCAGTGGGAGAAATATTGAAATTAATGAAGTTCAACAAAAACAAATAGATATTTCTCAACCAAATATTCACATAAATAAAGAAGAACTAGAACACATAACTCCTATCCATAGGTCAGAGAGGGTACGACATGTACCTATAAGGTATGGGTTCATTATTGAGAATAATGAAGCCCAAGTCATTGAGAATGATGAACCTTTGACCTATACAGAAGCTGTCATGAGTAAGGACTCAGACAGATGGCAGGATGCTATGAAATCCGAGATGGACTCCATGTATACCAATAAAGTATGGACTTTGGTTGATGCACCAGAAGGGGTAAACCCTATTGGGTGCAAATGGGTCTATAAGAAAAAGATTGGAGCAGATGGTCAAATAGAAACCTATAAAGCTAGATTGGTAGCTAAAGGTTTCAGGCAAAAACAAGGTATTGATTATGATGAAACTTTTTCACCTATTGCCATGCTCAAATCTATTCGGATAATGCTTGCAATAGCAGCATACTATGATTATGAAATATGGCAAATGGATGTGAAGACCGCCTTCTTGAATGGTTTTCTAGAAGAGGAGGTCTACATGTCACAGCCAGAGGGTTTTATCTCAAATGACAGACCAAATCTAGTATGCAGGCTTAAGAAATCTATTATGGATTAAAGCAAGCCTCAAGGAGTTGGAACATCCGCTTTGATGTAACAATCAAAGAATTTGGCTTCATCAAAAATGTGGATGAACCTTGTGTGTATAAGAAGACTAGTGGGAGTGCCCTAGTTTTCTTGGTTCTATATGTAGATGACATACTCCTTATTGGGAATGATATCCCAATGTTACAAACAGTCAAATTATGGCTATCAAATAAGTTTTCCATGAAAGACTTGGGGGAAGCATCCTATATACTTGGTATAAAGATCTATAGAGATAGATCTAAAAGGATGCTAGGCTTATCTCAATCTAGGTACATTGACTTAATACTGAAAAGATTCAGTGTGAATGAAAGTAAAAGAGGTTATTTACCCATGAGTCAAGGCATACATCTCTCTAAGAAGATGTCTCCTAAGACAACTGAAGAGAGAAATAGAATGAGTTCTATTCCTTATGCTTCGGCTGTAGGATCAATAATGTATGCTATGTTATGTACCAGGCCTGATGTAGCTTATGCCTTAGGCATAGCCAGTAGATTTCAGGCTGATCCAGGAGAGGATCATTGGAAGGCTGTGAAAAATATTCTAAAGTACTTAAGAAGGACTAAGGATATTTTTCTCATATATGGTGGATCTGATCTTAAACTAGAAGGATACTCTGATTCTAGTTTTCAATCAGACCCAGATGATAGCAAATCCATTTCAGGGTATGTCTTTATTTTGAATGGTGGAGCAGTGAGTTGGAAGAGTTCTAAGCAGCAAACAGTAGCTGACTCAACCACAGAGGCAGAATACATAGCTGCAAGTGAAGCCACCAAGGAAGCTGTCTAGATGAAGAAGTTCATCACTGAATTGGGTGTTGTTCCTGAGATTGAGAACCCAATACCACTTTATTGTGATAATACTGGAACAGTTGCTCAAGCAAAGGAACCAAGGTCTCACCATAAATCCAAGCATATTTTGAGACGCTTCCATCTTGTTCGTGAAATAATTGAAAGACAAGATGTTATTATTGAACGAGTAGACACAAAGAACAACATAGCGGATCCATTCACTAAAGCTTTACCACAACAGCAATTCGATCGCCATCTCAATTGTATGGGGTTGAAATATAAGGGAGATTGGCTTTAGTGAAGTGGGAGATTGAAAGGAATATGCCCTATAAGCCAATCAAAATGTATAAATAGATGGATATTTTTTATCTCCCGACAACTCATGTACTGATGTTTTAAATAAATAAAGGTATTTAGTTCATCATATGCTGCATCTTATTTTGATGAACCCCATAAATTAGGGCTATGGTTTTAGGGTTATGATGCGATCATACCAAGTGAGACCTAAAACCTTAAAACTCTAATTTTAAATATTCCTAGTCGATGGAACATTGAGTAGGGGATCAATATTTTCGGTAAGACTGGTACATCCTGTGTATGCTCGGCAGAGAGGGTAATTAATCTCACAATTACTTGTGTATGACACTAATATAAGGATGTAAGCATTCATTAGAGAATGAATTCATTGAATTGATCCAATTAAAGAATATCTGATGGAGTCTTATCTACATGTCAACAGATTTTTTCTTATAGTGGAAATTGTGCATGTAAATCTTTTGACCTGAGACTGCCATAGAACCTTATAAGCATGAATCCATATTTTGGATCATACTCATTCATGATTTAATCATGTACGGGATGTTCTGGATATGATAGATTGCTTATGAAGGTTGTGAATAGGTCAATATGGAAACGATCGCTCCTAGTAAGAGGAGATCGCATCCTATCTGCTTCAATCAAATAATGATTCAGGAAGACTTTGATCAAAGCATTATGAAAAAATTAGAAATAGTTTCTAATATTTTATAAATTGAATCATTATTATTTGATCAAGAGAAATATGAATATAAAATTGGGTTTGACATTTTTCCATACCCAAACTTATATTCGGGATGCAGGATGATCATAAGATCAAGTTGCACGATAATTTTCACTGAAGGGTATTTTTGGTATTTCCATCAAAATTCCATATCTACCAGGTAGACATGATAAGTTTCTAGACGTCAATCATGTCTTGTGAGTTTGATCGAATTAAAGAGTTTAATTCGATCATTAATTAAAAGCTGTTCTGATTGATCAAAATGGTTCAGCTTGATTTGACCTAAATCGGCTAGATTGTGTTCTAACCAAATTAGTTTAAATTACACCTGGACTCACTGCTGGCTAGATGTGGAACCCAATGGGTCACACACAAAGGGAATTGATCATGGGTTTAATTTTATTAAACCATGTTTGCAAGTTGAACATGCTAGCACATGTTGCAAACCCCAGCATTTAGATTCGAATCGAATTCGAATCGGGTTCCGATTTGGGCTAATTTAGAACCAATTTGAGCCAAATTGCATTTGGTCTTGAAGTGGGTTTGAAGTATTTTAATTGGGCTTGCTGTTGGGTGCAAAAAACCAGGGAACCACATGCCTAAGAGTCTCTCTCTTGGCGTGTGGATTTAAATCTATGCGCATGAGCCACATGGCGCATGGATGGAGTTGGCGCCACCTTTAGATAAGGTCTATCCTATTTTTCTCCATAACCTTTATTCTATGAATGTATTTCAGATGTCTTAGGAGGTGCCTAAGAGTCCTTCTGAGTATTAAACTCATCGTAGAAGAATTAAGAAAAGGATAAGGATTAAATCCATGCGCCACCTCTTGAAAGCGCCCCTTTGAAATTTCAAATGGGGAGATAAGTTTTAAATTATCCACGCCCATTAATCTCTTGCTCCATTCTTCAAATTGGCACCATATATCTTGGCCATTGGATGGGCTTCCTTCCAGATCCAAAGGCATGGGTTGATGGCCCCAATAAGAGAAGCTTCGTGACTTCTCATCTGAACACCGTAAGTTAAGATCGAAGAGTCTTTCTGAAATAAGGCGTCTCTTCAACCCAATTTTGATGTACACATGGCATTTCTTAACTTATGGGGCATGAGAAATAGACAAGAGGCATGAGATAATTTGTAAGAGGGCGTGAGATGTTTTGGATTGCACCTTTACGTGCAATATAAATAGGGGTGCACGCCGAGGAGTCTCGGGTATTCAGAAATCTTCTTTCTTTCTTACAAGAGGCTCTGCTTGTCCAATTTTCTTTATTCCTTCTCTATAGCCTAGATAAGATCCTGATAAAGGACAAAAAATCTTCCAAAAGGCTTAGAGAATTGGAATAAAAATTAAGGAGACAAGGAGCAAGAAAGAAAGGGAAGAAAAGGTCCAACAGTGTGACAGCAAACCCAAGAAAGGAGGTTCTGCCCAAATTAAATTTAAATTCTGATAAATCAGAATTTAGTTACAGAGTATTTTCTAATAAGTGCTAGAGAGTTGATCGAGTCCTCGTGTGGATCAACGTTGGAGGGTGAACACGTGGGCAACTGGTGGAAACTCAAACAGATTGCTGCCGGCAACTAAGCACAAATCAGGGTTTAGCGATAAGAGGTATGTTTCTATATCTTTTATTTGATATTAATGTATATTATATGGTTTAATTTCTGATAAGGTGATCTTGGAGTTAGGTTTTAATTTTATAATTTCATAATAATTGTTTTAAAATCCATGCTTCCGCCATTGCATTAAAACCTTTCATCCTAGACATAGGTGCATTGAGCAGGAGATCAATATTCCGGATAGATTAGCACTTTCTATGTATGCTCGATGGAGAGGGTGGCAGATCTCATATGCCACTTGTGTGAGACACTAATACAAGGAGGTGGGTGCTCATTAGAGAATGAGTTCACTCAATTGATCCGACTTAAGAAACATCTTATGGAATTTACTTACCTGTCAAGAGATGTTTTCTTATAGTCGGAGTTGTGCATGTAATCCTTTGACCTGAGACTACCATAGAACCTTGTATATATGAATCCATATTTTTTGGTTCATACTTATTCATGACTTAGTCATGTACGGGGTGTTCTAGATATGGTAGAATATGTATGGAGGTTGTGAGTAGATCAACATGGAATCGATCACTCCTGGTAAGAGGAAATCGCATCCTACTTGTTCTGATCGATTGATGATTCAGGAAGCCTTTGATCAAAGCAAAATAAAAATTAGAAAGAGTTTTTAATATTTTATTAATTGAATCATCATATAAGATTGAGAGAAATATGAGTATGATATTGGATTTGACATCATTCCATATCCAGAGTCATATTCGAGGTGCAGGGAGATCGTAGGATCAAATTGCACGATAACTTTTCACTGAAGGGTATTTTTGGTATTTCCATCAAAAATTTTATATCTTTCAGGTAGACATGATACGTTACTAGATGTCAATCTTGTCTTATAGGTTTGATCGAATTAAAGAGTTTAATTCAATCACCAATTAGAAAGAGTTCTAATTGCTGAAATCGGGTTAGCTCGATTGGATCTAGATTGGTTAGATTAAATTCTAATCAAATCAAATCGACTTGAACTCGACCTATTGCTAGCTAGATATGGAACCCAATGGGTCACACACAAAGGGTATTGATCAGGGGTCTAATTGGATTAGATCATGTTTGCAAAATTGACATGCTAGCACATGTTACAAAAAACTAGCTCCTTGTTTCGAATCGGGTTTAAAATTGATTCCAGATTGGGATAATTAAAGCCAAATTAATTCAAATAAATTTTGGATTTGATTTGGTTCAGCCCTTTTCTGTATGTACTAAAAATTTGGAGCCAGGAAACCAATTTTCCATGAGTCAAGAATTTTTCTTGTGCGTGGGTGCAGTTTTTGTGTGCAGAAATAGTTTTCGCATCCCATGAGATGGGACGCCTCATCCTTGAGCTTATCCTATGTTCCATGATGAAATAAATTTTTTGATGATTTTTAGCTTTATTTTGAGCATCAAAAATTTTTTTGAAGTTAAAATTCCTTCTGGTTTAATCGTGGAAATTCATTGAAGTTGGAAATCCTGTCAGCCTGATCCATGCGCCTGACCAAGAGTCCAACTTGTGAAGGACTCTAACCCATTTGTCACGCCACTTTTTAATCTGAATTTTTTTTCACGACATTCTCATGTTAGCGCCTTAATTTTTAGTTATTGGATGGATAAAATTACATTGATTGGTGGTAGAAAAAAATTATGCCATGCGAAGCTGCGTGACTCATCGGAGAATCATCGAGAAAAATGTTCCGAAGAGTCCTTCTGCACGAAGCATCTCTTGGATTTTTTCTCGATGATTGCCATGTGTCAAAAACTTCCAGATAGGCATGAGACTTCATCAGGAGGTGTGATATTTTCTGATGGATGTGAGATGGCGTGTGGAAGGGGCACGAAAAATTCCCGAAGGCAACCCATCGCTAAGTATTTAAAGGGGGTTGCGCCGGGGGATTGGATTCATTCAGATTTCCAATTCCTCCTTTCTTTCTAACATCCTCTCTCTATTGTCCAATTAGTCTCTTCCTTCTCTTGTTAGGACAAGTCCAAAATAGAAAGGACAAGTCTGATTTTAGGACAAGAGTCTAGGAAGAGAATTAAGGAAGACAAGGAGAGAAGAAAGGTAGGGATAGGAAGGCTAGGAGAAGAGGAAGAGCGTCTTGAGGTCCTGGTGTTCAAGAAAATTCTCAGAGTGAGAATTTTGGAGGAGGAATCATCTCAAAGAGTTGATTTCCTAATCATAGCCCTGTGTGGATCATCGTTGGAGGGCGAACACTTGGGCGCTTGGTGGAGGTTCTGTCGAAATTTGGATTAAGTGCTGCAGGTATTCTTCTATAACTTAAATTTAATCTGGAATTTATGTTATGTATGATTGTTAATCATCAAGGAGATACTGGTTTAAGGATTTAATATTTAGGATTTCTTTATTAAAATTTTGAAATCCATTATGTTTCCACTGTGCATGCCCACTCTAAAACCCTACACTATAAATCTCACTAAAAATCCATTTCAACATTCTAGGTCAAAATATATTGAATTCAGGCATCATTTCATAAGAGAATATGTCCAAAATAAAGACATAATTCTTGACTATGTTGGTACTGAAAAATAATTAGCTGACATCTTTACCAAGGCCTTAAGTGAAGATAGATTCTATGAAATTAGGAGAGAATTAGGAATCCTTGATTCATCAACTTAAGTATCTCTTTGATTCCAAATTTTTAATGCCAAAAATTCATTGAACCAATTTTTGAGAGCTCAATTTTCTTTTTGTTTTGAGCTCAAAAGCTCAAATTATCATTCACATGATCAATATTTGGGTAAACATCTTTCTCCTAAAGTTTTAATTTTTTTTCAAAATTATTTCATCATTTTTCTAAATTTCTCTGTGCCATGAGTCGACCCCCAGGGTCGACCCTAGGGCAAACTTGTAATTATGTCAAAAACCTTCGGACGCTCTCTTTTTGTTGGGAATTTCTCCTAGAGCCCACCCAGCTCTCCACCTTCTTCCTCCCTCCGAACCTAAGGATCTCCATCTCTTCACCCTCAAACCTAGATTACTCTCAAATCTCTTCTCCCACTTATTTTCATCCTTCAAATCGACCATTTAAGAATCAAGTTCCTCCCCTTCTCCTTCTTCATTTGGAGCAATTCGAGCTTACCCTAGACTCTACCCGTCTTCTCCAAATTGGCACATCACTTCTCCAAAATTCTTATCTTTCCACTAAAAATCCTTCATCTCTCCCTCACATTTGCTCTCCTAAGTTCCGTGCTAGTCTTTCCTATGCAAATGGCTCCCAAGATGAAGCTTCCACAGAGAAGAAAATCTATTCGTAGGTTGGAGGAAAGTGTATGCCGAAAGAGACTAGCAACCGAGACCACTTCTGCTTCAAACCCTGCTCCGGTTCAGCTTCAGCTTCAACCCGATCACCAATCAGCCCTAGTAAGGTTCTCCTCTCTGATAGGAAAGTAGAACCCGAGAAAAATATTGATTTCAGATTTTTTGAAAAAGAAGGGTTCACCATTGGATCAAAGATTAAGGACCAAGGATGGAAATTTTACTGCTCCTTAAAAGAAAATACATATGTCGATCTTGTCAGAGAATTTTATCTAAATTTGGGGTACAGCAATGAAACAGTGAAACTCACAGTGAAGGGTGTAGACATTAGCCTAGATCCTGTGCTTTTGGGGCAGATACTTCATTTACCATGTGAGGGGTATACCAACATGGAGCTCCCGGTCAAAGAAGAAGGAATAAATGTTATCCTAAGGAAAACCTTCATTGAAAGTCTGAACAAATTAGAGGCAAAGATTCTTTCTATTGAGATGAGACTGCTACACCACATGGTAACCAAATTATTTTTTCCTAGAAGTGGTAGACACGATCTTCTTTCTGGTAGAGACATCTGTATTATGTACCATGTGATCACACAAACCCCCTTGAACCTCCCTGCATTGATGTTTGAGGCCATGAGAGAGATCTTGAGCAGGTCCAAGGCACACTTGCCTTTTGGCATGGCTCTCACCTTAGTTTTTAGGAGGTTCGAAGTTAGTTTTGAGGGAGAGGCTGTAGCTAGACTATCCCACTCCGACACTATCAACCGCCACACATTGCACCGCATGGGATTTTCTAAAACTGATGGTGGTTGGATAAAAGGCATGGAAGAGAGAGCTGAGGATAGAGCAGAGGAGGAAGGACCATCCTTAGCCCTTCATGATCACAGAGCAGCATCATCAGATATTCAGTTTGTTTCTGATCACGAGGCTGGTCCGTCAGAGTCTACGAGGAGACATACTTCAGTTCCATAGTCAGACAGTAGGGCACACCCTTCAGAGCTCAGATTGGCAGATAATCAGATTGAGATGATATCCCAGCGTGTAGCCTCCATTCTATCTCGACAGTTTGGTACTTCAGTCTTTGCACAGGGATCGACATCTCAGGATGTATCTGATCAGACACTGATCCCTCACATTTTCACTATTTTTCAGATGATTTCTCATCAGTCGATATGCATTAAGCAGCTTAAGGGTTGTATATTGAGACTGACTGGCAGAGTACTTGACTTGCAGGGGCAAGTGTTAGCTCTAGCCCATCCACAGCCGCATGAGAGCATCTTAGAGGTCTCAGACCTATCTGCAGAGGTGGCCAGACTTCGAGGAGTCTTAGAGAGTGGTTTTGACTTCTTGAGGAGAGAGATCAGGGGCTCTAGTGAACATGCTTCTACTCAGTTCAGTGCCCTGATGCAGTCTGTCTCGAGAGCTTTGAATCTTCTGGACACCATCAGACTCTCACTCGTAGCTCAGTCCATAGCTTCTCAGGCTTTAGGATCTTCTCACCCCTCTACTCGTGCTGGCACCTCTACCCGTGGCTGAGGCAGACGCGGTCGAGGTCGAGCTCGTGGACATGATCCTACATCTCCTCACCCTATCGCTGATTCATCAGACTCCGATCCTTCCAGCCATGACATTTATTAGATCCAGTGTAGTCTGTCCTTTCTTTTGTTTTTGTCTAGGATCTATCTTGTGGGCTATGTAATGTGTTGACTGATTGACTCTTGGATAGTTTCTATCCATGAATTTTGTACTTTAAGTTGACTCATATGTATTGAAACACCTATGTATTTAGTCACTTTTTGAATATATATATATAGATACTTTGACCTTCAATGAATATCTATGAATGTAATCAAATTGAATTGCTTTTAATTATGAGATATGAAAAATAACTTATATTTATGTTGAAAATACTATGAATTACAATATCTTCTAAATGAGCAAATTGATATATCTTTTACGTTTGCTATAGTGAGGGGGAGTAAAACAATAAGCAATAGAGAAATAAGCAATCAAAGAAGGGGGCTAAAGAAGTAAAATTGATCCCATCAAAAAGGGGGAATAAAGAAAATTTATCCTTAAAAAGGGGAGTAGAAACTCTTAGTTGATGTTGTCAAAAAGAGGAAGTAGAGAATTAAAATCAAGATTAAGCAATAAGCAATAAAGAATGAGCAATAAGTAAATTGTTAGGCAAATGGGCACATGTGTCAAAAAATCAAAATCATCAGCTTTTTTCCCAAGCAAATGAACTTATAAGCAAATTTCAAATTTTTAGCAAATTTCAAATTTATCTTCAAACTACTTATGATGCATTTTATTCAAATACTTGGCTATAATATTTAAGTGATGCATCTTCATAAATTTAAAATTCATGTTTAATACTTTATATATGTTTTTACTCAAGTATTTTGTCATCATCAAAAAGGGAGAGATTGTTGCTCCTTGAATTGATTTTGATGATTACAAAGTATTTGAGAGGATTACTAATGATTTTGGCTTGAAAAAAGATTTATTGTATTTTAGGGTCAAAATCATAATTTTATCATACCTGATTTGTAAGCCTCAAGAGCAAGAACAAAAGATGTGTAATCTATTGGAGGTAATTTTAATATTTTTGAAAGTATATTTTGTAAAAAAATCAGGTTTATATTTTTGAGTCGACTCCATGAGTCGACTCATGGCTAAAAGGGCTAAACGGCACGCAAAATTTTTGGCTGGCACACTCTGTGAGTCGACCCCATGAGTCAACCCCTTGGCATGAGTCGATCCTATGAGTCAACCTCTGCTGCTCTGCAGGCCAAAATTATAGAACAGTTATTTTCTGCTCTTTTCCATAGAGGTCGACCCCATGAGTCAACCCTATGAGTCGACCCCTGTGACGAAAAATTTTCGCAACGGCTAGTTTTTAACCCATTTTAATTACATTTAATGCTCATTTAATATGCTCTAACGGCTCTATTTCAGCCCAGATTACTCTCCACTATTATTTGAAGTTATAAAATGCTCTTAAAGGAGGGAATCAAAGATAAGAAAGAGATTTGAAAAAGGTTCTTCAAGCATTCATTTCAACTCTAAGCAAGAGCCCACTTTAAAAGTTCAAGAAGCTTTTATTTCAAGTTCACCAACTCCACAAGAGCTCATTCAAGTCTCCAACCACCTTGAGGAAATCAGAAAGAGCTTCCTTCTAAATTGTGTAAAGTGTATTTAAAGTATTATTTGCTTATTAAAGGAGCTACATCTGTAATTTTATGTGATTAACTCTTATACTCTATTTTTGAGTTATTTATTTTGTTTTGAAAAAAAATCAAAATGTGGAAAGGTTGATCCAACCTTGAATCGGATTGTATTGGGTTAGCTTGTACCTGAGAAATAAGTATTCTAGCTTGGGATAGCTAGAGTCGGAGGTTCCGACGTTGTATTTGGATTGAATACAGTTTAGTGGATTTAAATTCTCAAGTAGGAGCTTGGAGAGTGGATGTAGGTGCAAGGTTGGCACCGAATCACTATAAATCTTCTTTTTATGTTATGCTTACCTGCTCTCCTTTTAAATTTCTTTATCCTCTTGCATTCTTGCATCCAACTTCTACACCTTGCATAAATTACATTCTCCATACTTATCTTTTTCATTGTTAAATAATCTTCATAGTTGTAAGTTAAGTTTAAATTTTTTAAAACCCAATTCACTCTCCCTCTTGGGTTGCATAACTGGGCAACAGGACGAGACCAAATTGACCTCCAAAGGAGCAAGGGTTCCACACGTGCTAGCATGCTTATCGGAGTCCTGATTGAATCTAAAATTCCAATCAACCTTTTTTAGAAGGATCCTTGGCCAATTTTTATATGTGTGTGACCCATTGGGTTCCACATCTAGCTGACAGTAGGTTTGGATGTAAGTTAACCAAATTTGATTAGATTTCAATCTAATCGATTTAGGTCCAATTGAGCTAACCCGAGTTCAATAATTATAATTTTTTTCTAATTGGCGATCGAATTAAACTCTTTAATTCGATCAAAAACTTACAAATCAAGATTGATGTCTAGCAATGTATCATGACTATCCAAAAGATGTAGAATTTTGATGAAAATACTAAATATACTATTCAGTGGCGAGTTACCATACAATTCAATCCTTCGATTATCCCTGCACTCTGAATATGTTCATGAGTATGGAATCATATCAAACTCAAACACATATTCATATCAATTCTTAATTAACCAATGATGACTTCAATGAAGAAGTATTAGAAACTCTTTCTAATCTCCTTTATGCTTTTGGCCAAAAGACTTTTTTCATGTCATCTAGGATTGAGAATACACAGGATGCGATCTCCTCATATTGGGAGTGATCGATTCCATGTTGATCTACTCACAACTTTCATATACACTCCACCATATCCAGAACACCCCGTACATATCTTAATGCCATGCCTGGATATGAACCAAAATATGGGTTCATGTGCACAAGATTCTATGATGGTCTTAGGTCTAAGGATCACTTGCACAACTCCCACTTAGAGAACTATTTTTGACATGCAAGTAAGGCTTTCATAAGATGTTCTCTTTCATCGAGTCAATTTAGTGGACTCATTTTCTAAAAGAGTACCCACATCCTTGTATTAGTATCCCACACAAGTGGCTAGTGAGATCTACCACCCTCTCTATCGAGCATACATAGGATGTGCTAGTCTATCCAAAATATTGATCCCTGACTCAATGCTCCTACGATCAGGAGTGTTTAAGATTAAGATTTTAAGATTTTAGGTCTCACTAGCATGACCCATTCATATCTCCTAAAATCATTGCCCTAATCTTTGGGGTTCATCATAATCTTAGACATAATAAGATGCAGCTAATATGATGAATCAATATCTCAAATAATAAATATCATTTTATGAGTAGGACAATTATAAAGAAAAGTTCTATAACAACACACTTGCGATTGGCTTATAGGGTACTTTTCTTTCATTAGCATGAGAAACAAAGAAGAGAATTAAGAGGAGTAAATAAAAAGGACTTTCTCCTTCTTAACACCAAAATAAATGGGGTGTTCAAAATAAATGGTGTGGAATAATATGAGGTGGCATGAAGGAAGACTAGATCATATGAAACTCTTTTATGTGATAAGGTGAAAAGCTTGAAGTTCAAATCTAATCCAATTAGGTTTATGGCATCAAGATTAGGGTTAGCACAAACACCTTTGTACCAAATCTAATTTGAAACATGAGTTAATTCATACACTAGCAATTTAATTAATCCATAAAATTTATAATAAATCTAATTAGATTAGATTAAGATTAAATTTCTAATATGTGTGACCCATTGGATTTCATATCTAGCTAGCAGTGGACTCAAGCTCATGACCTAAACCAATTTGATTATATTAGGTTAGCCTTGTTGGAATTTCATGTTAGCACATATATGTATGTTTTAATTTTTTTTTTCTAAGTATTATAGCATAATAGAAGATTAAAATATCTTTTAATCTAAATCATGCATGCATAAAATAAAGAACACATGGATTTACATCATATGTTGAATTTGAACACATGTTGAATTTTATGCTGAAATTAAATATGTGATCAAATTACATACCTATTTCATAATTTTTTTTCTTCAAATCTAGATCTAAAATAAAATAGGTTCTTCCTAAGCCATGCAAGTATTCAGCCTCTATGGGTATCCACTCAGGATCAGTTTGGAATAGCCCTCTTTGATATTGATCTTTTTTCATCAAGAATAATCACTCTGTGAATCTGAACAAAGCCTAGATCACGATCAACTCTTTGATCTTTTTCTTCTCTTCTTCTCTTACTCTTCTTTTTTTGATTATGAAGCAACCAAGATCTAAAAATCAACAAGAAAAAGAGGATGCCCAAGCTCCTCTTGGGCATGGAGATAGAGGATGCCCAACTACTTTGGGCATTGGATCCAAAGGGGAGAAGAGAGAGAGGCATGGGGGGATCTTATGGGAGGCATGGGCTGCTAAAAATCTAATATTAAGAGCCATAGAGAAGGTTCTTTAAATACGTAAAAGGTTTGAATCCTATTCAAAACTAAATAGCCCCTTAATATAAGTCCTACTTGCATTAGAAATCCTTATTGACTTAGATATTTGACCTCCTTTAGGAGATCCATTAGGTGCGAACTATTGAAGCCTTTGCACTCACTTTTTCACATGCCACATGGGGCCTAGGGGATGCCCCATGTTGGTCTCACATACCCTCTTTTAGGTGGGCACGCCCAACTTGATCAAATCAAGTGGCACCCCATGCAAACAATCAAAAAAATTGATTAAAGATTTAACCCCTTAACTCAAATGATCCAAAATTCTAAGCACCCAACAATTGGAGCCCAATAAATCTAATTTATTTAGATTATTAATAGATATTTAATTTGAATTAATTTTATCAAATAAAAAATTTAAATAAAAAGAAAAAATTGAGTTCAATCATATACTAGTAAGGTTATTTTGAACCCAATAAGATTTCTCTAAACCCAATTAAGACTTCATAAGCCTAATTGTTTATTTCAAATCTAATCTCTTTATTATTTGACCCCATAAATTCAATTCTATCTAGTAGTGAGATATACAATGATCTCTATCATAGTATCATTGAAACTCTTTTCAATAGATTGGAATGATTCTATTCTAACTCATCAAGGATTGTTGATCCTGAGCAACCCTAGTGAGCTCTCACAATCCACTAGTGACACCTAACAGTATGTAGTAGCAACCTAGTAGAATCGAAAAAGAATCTCAAAGTGTAGTTCACATGTAATTCAGTGTTTCTATCGTGAGTCCTGACTAGATGGGTAAATCATAGATAAATCATTAAATCTCATCATCAGTCATATGATAGATTCGATTAGCTCAAGTCTAAATTGTGATCCTCATGAAAATATTTTTCTATCAATCACACTACTGTGGCCACAGACTCTCAGACTTAGTCTCTCAAATTTTGTGAAACTACTTCTTTCTATCAAGGTCGATAGATTCCATCTAGATGCGCATTCTACTTCTACAATGGATCAACTATCACCAACATCTACTACAAGATCCCAATGATGTTAGAAAATATATCCCAAAGTCAATCGTTAGTCTATTGATGGTTGTGCTATTTGATGTAATTATATATAAATTAATTATTAATAAAATATTTATTTGATAGTTTTTATCATAAACTTGTACATCTTTCATATCGAACTTTTGTGTTATGATGAAGTCCTTAGGACTATTTTAAATCGATAAAAGAGAATTTATCATTTAGTTCTTAAATAAGTTCACAATCAAATGATATACTATTACTAGGATGATAGGCATATCAAGTATAGGTCATTGTGTGCCATATAAGTTGCTTGTTCTCTTAACCAAAGAGTATGGAGATGCTGGTACGGCATGCAGATAAAATGTACGAGTATATTTCACTGAACGTGATCAACTTTGGAGCAATCTACTATCAAGAGTTATTTTTAAGGGATAAGGGTATAAGTATCCCTCCGACCTAAGATCACCACGGTGACTTGCAAGCAACTCACTATGCTTTGGTACCAGACTACCTGAATTTTTAATTTAAGATCAAAAGATTTTTAAACACAGTCAAGTACTTATGAAGTCAGTGCATAAGTCAAGATGGAATTGACCACTCCAAAGGATTGGAGAGAATACTTTGTGTTTCGATTTAGTAAACCTTGGTCAGGGTAATCTTTATGAGGAGTCATAGGATTTATTAAGTTAAAACACATAATGGATGTATTGTTAAGAGTTGACAGTTTAAACTCTAAGTCATCCTAACATCAAGGGTCAAAGGGATGAATTATACAATAACTATATCCAAGTAGATCCTTGAGTGTTGCTTTGCATACATTCGACCTATCTGGATGTCGGATACCATTACTAGATGGTTACTCTGATTGGTATAGAAATCTATTTTTATGCGATTGACTTAGGTTCGAACCTATAAGGTCATACATATTAGAAGTTCTTCTTCGATCAGATGACTGATCTGAAGAGTCCCACTGGATGGAGACTCTACTGAAGAGTCCCACTGGACGAGGACTCTGGTAAAGAGTCCCACTGGACTGGGACTCTATCATTAAAAAAAGATTAGTTAGTAATTAGATTACTAATTAGCTCAATTTGATTGAGTATTAAAGTCTGGATCAAGTCTGATTGAATTGGATTCAATCAGGTCAGGTCCGATTAGATTATGAGATGACCTAATCGATAAGGGAGAATTGATCCTGATTTGATCGGATCTATAGCTCAATTAATTCACTTATTTGATTAGATTTAATTAATATTATGGAAGTTTAATTAGATTAGATTCATCATATTTTATTTGGATCTAATTGGATTGGGTTTGAAAGAAATTCAATTGATTAAACCCTAGAGTCCTGATGTATGGGACTCTCTCCCTTGCACTACCCAGAAAGACTCATGCCTTTTCTCATTGCACAAAACTAGTTTATGTGTGAGAAAATCAGAAGCTAACACCCATTTTGTCACCCACTATGGATTGGATTAGGTTTGTTTTAAGTTGGAGTCAAAAGACTTGAATTTAAACCTAAAACTTTATCCTTATCCTCCCACACGCTGGCACCTTGTGAAGGACCCTGATTTGTGTGATAAAAAGGAAGAGCTCTAGTATGTTTTCTATACTCAAAATCCTTTGGTAGGTCCATCTTTAAGTTAGATAAGGGTGAGAAAAAGTTGGAGTTAAATTGAAATTCAAAATGGTTTGAATTGCAACAAACTCTGGCTCTTATCCTATCTAATCTGATGATGCTGGCAACCATAGAAAGCTTACATTTTTGTGTGCCAACAACTCTCTGATTTTTACTATGAGATATTATAGGAAAAGAGGGGCCAAAATATCCTTCTTGGGGTGTGAGGTTTGGGATGGCTTCATACCATCTTGGCATGTGAAAAGGAAGAGATCAATCTCCTTTCAGGTGAGAGACCTAGAACTGTTCTAGGGGTTCTGGGTAAGAGAAAAACCAAAAAAGAAGAGAGTCTTCATCTATTTTTTTTTCACCATCCAGCATCCTCTTCTGATCTATCTTCAACATCGAAAAGATTCAAGGTGATTGAAAAAGGAGATCAAATCAGATCTGCCATCAGAAGCCGACTGCATGAGCTAGCACTCCCATAGAGGGCTGATCGATCCGAGGGCTTCATGTGGATCATCTGTAGAGGTTGGATTCTTATGTAGCTACAAGTGATGAGAGAGAACTTCTAAATCTATATTTTCAATCATAGAGTTTTACTACCCACACTCAGGTATTGGGTTCGGAACCCTAATAGTAGTAGATTAGATCTATTGCTGAATGCTGATTTTTGATTCACATGCTTATTATTTTAAATTTAAATTTTTATGCATATAAATTTATATCATAGATATATTTATAGGAGCTTTAAGATTAGATCTTATGGATACATTTATAGATTAAATAGTTTAATCTAATATTTTTTTACTGTAAAAGTTTTGAAATGCTTGTATGAAACCCTTGCACATCCCAATAGTGGTATCAGAGCCAGGTTCAATATGACATGAGGTTATATACATTTAGATCTATAATTTAATTTAGATTTGATTTGATATATGATATTTAGATCTAAAATTAGTTATAAATCAGATCACACAAACTGATATAAGGTTGTCCTGGTGTAAGGTTTACCCCTTACAGTGCAAAGATTGTTCTAATTTGTGCTGATTCTTATAAAATATGATTTTAAATTGAAGTATGTAAAATCTATTTATGATAATTATTATCTAATTTTGCTATAATTAAAATATAATAATTAGATCTGAAATAATTTAGATTAGATCTATATTGTTTAGATTAGATAATCTGAGTAGCGAAGTAACCGGATTGGATTTGTCACCAGGCCGTCCAGTTAGAGGTAATAGAGATTAGATCTCTCTTTTTTCATTCAGTTGAGTCTTCTTATGATGTGTAGGGATGCTATTGTGACTATATCCTATGAAGATGAATGCGAAAAGAAAACTTTACTTTTCTGCAAAATCTCAAGATTGTATATAAAATATATTGTATGAAAAGTAGTTGTATCTAATCTTTGCAAATAAAATCTAAAATTATAAATATATTTAGAATAGTTCTAAAATAATTTATGATTGATTTTATTACTCTTTATACAAAATTATTTTGATCTGAAATTAATGCAACTGTTGTAGTTTGCCTGTTGAGTCTACTTAGTTTTATTTGGGTCGACTCAGGACCCTGGTTAGTCAGCTCAATTTCTATTGAGCTGACTCAATTATAATTCATCATCAATGAGTCAACTAAGTCTCGAAACTTAGTTGACCCATTGTGATGACTCGGCTCAATCTAGGGGTGAGCCGATTCATGTTCAGATCTAAATAATCATGTATAAAAAACAATTATAAAAATATTTGATAAAATTTAAAATTATTTTCAAATACCAAACCCCTACCCATAGTTTCAAACTTAATTGAGAATTAAGTTGAATAAATTAGATCTAGAATTGTAAATTAAAGATCTAATATCATTTGCATAAAATATGGGTGATGGATTTATGGGTTAGCTTGATTAGATCCTTCTAATTGGGTCAGACCCTAGGGTTAGAATCAAAGATTAAATGGACTAAATAAAAAAATTAATTAAGTTTAACCAAAAATTGAATTAGATTAAATCAAATTTTTTTTAGAGCCAATACAATAGTTATAGTTAGTTGAATCTATATCTTTGATTAGACCCAAATGGACTTTAATCTTGAGCTCAGCGATCGAATCCAAATCCATAAGTAGATCTAATTGAAACTAATTAACCAGTTGGTATCTAAGATGAGTTTGACAGTCTTAACTGATGGTTTTTAATTGAGAGCTACTTGCATAGATTTAGTCTATGATGAGTTAATGGCATATCCCTCCTACTGATCTCACTTATCTAGCTAACATGGTGAATCAAATTTTGATCAGTTCGCTAAATGATTCAGATTAACCCATGCTTACTGAAAAATCAGTTCGACTGATTTAGGTGCCCCTAGCTCGACTTGTCTTTGTCCTCGATATGACTTGCTGAAGTCAATGGGAGGATTGATGACTTATTAGTTGGATCGACTTATTTCTAGTCCATCCTGATCTAACTTGATGAAGTCAGTGGGAGAATGGAGATTAGCTGGTTTGTATATTTAATTTTACTAAAATTATGTTAACCAAATCTTTTAAATTATTAGGTCTATAAAATGAGCTAGTTATGATGATAACTAGATCATAGCCTTCTATTAAGGTGAATGATAATGGGTCCATTATTTCTGATTGACATTGCAGGCATCATCTGTCTGGTGTTTCTCTGAATGATAGAATTATTATCATCATATGATGACTCTGTTGCACTATCTGATGAATGGTTGGGTTGGTCGAGCTATACTTAGATTTGATTATTCATTAGTTAGAATCACTGAGTAAGTTCATGTTAATAGTTAGACCTAACCAGAACTTTCAATGGAGGTCCATTGCCTATTGAAATAAAATCTGAGGTAAAATTAATTACTAAAAATTATTTGAAAAAATAATTGGTTGAAAACCTACCCATAGATGCATATTGGTTGGCTGAGGCCATACTCGGGTCTGTATGCAGTCTGTGTAGATTCTAGTATCCACTAAAAAATTAAGATAATTCTTTGAATTGAAGGTAGAGACTATCAATTTATATAAAATAGTAGGAGCTTTAGACTAAAGTCCATTTCTTTAGGCTTGATTAATTCATATACTAATTAGGTCTGTATTTTTCTTTCTTTTTAGAAATGGCTAGTAATTTATCACTCCACTCACTGTTTGATAGTGATGAGCTTATTGGATCCAACTTTGATAGCCAGTATCAGAAGTTGAACATTGGTCTTGAGCCCAATCTAGCTAAAAAGTTTAGGGTTGAACCAAATCAAACAGACTATGATCCAAATAAGTTAAAGAGAAATGAGAAATTAGTTGCTGGTCAAGGTATTTATATGAAAATACCTTATAATTTCTTTATATGTGACACTAGTACCTGGATGTTTGATACTGAAAGTCTAGTTTATATATGCAATTCATTACAAGGACTTCAAGTTAGTAAAAAATTTGAGAACGATGAGAGATTTCTAAATGTGAAAGATGGAAACCAAGTTCAATCCTAGCTTTAGGAATCATCGAGCTTTTTTTCAAGTCTAATAGTGTCATTTTAAGTGATTGTCACTATTGTCCATCTTTTTTGATGAATATAATCTCGGTTGGCCTTTTGGCCAAAGATGATTATAGTTTATCAATAAAGAATAATTATTATGATATCATTATGAATGATATTACAATAATATGAGGATAATTAAGAAATGACATCTATTCTTTATCACAGCCTGTGAGTATCATGTACACTCTAAATAAACATCCAAAGTTAGATAATGTCACAGATGCCTACCTTTGGCATTGCAGGCTTGGTCACATTAACAAGAGCAGGATAAACAGGTTAGCATAAGATGGTATCCTCAATATCAATGATTGTGAGTCATTGTCGACCTGTGAGGCTTGTCTTTTTGGAAAGATGACTAAGTCATCTTTTATTGAAAAAGATGAATGAGCTAGTAAAGTTCTAGGTCTAATACATAGTGATGTATGTGGACTTATGAATATTTGTGCTAGAGAAGGGTATAGCTATTTCATTATATTCACAGACGATCTATTTAGGTATAGGTATGTCTACTTCATGAAACATAAGTCTGAATCGTTTGAAATATTCAAACGATTTCATAATAAAGTAGAGAAACAAACTGAAAAAAATATTAAGACTCTTCGATCTAACCGAGGAGGTGAATAACTTTTCGATGAGTTTCTAACATATCTTGAAGAAAATAAGATTCTCTCACAATGAACTCTTCCAGAGACACCACAGCATAATGGTGTCTCAGAAAAGAGAAATCAAATATTATTGGATATGGTTCAGTCCATGATGGGGTTTGCAAGTTTGCCAATCTCTTTTTGGGGATATGCACTTGAGACAGCCTATTTTGTACTCAATAATATTCTGAGCAAGTCAGATAGTAAAATACTATATGAGATATGGTTAAGACGTAGGCCGAACCTCGCTTACCTTAAGGTCTGGGGATATTTGGCTTATGTCAAATGATTACAAACCGACAAGCTCGGACCTAGGTCCGATAAGTATAATTTTGTAGGGTACTTCAAGGAAATAAGAAGATATTACTTTTATCTCCCTACTGAATAAAAAGTATTTATCAGCAGCAAGTCACACTTTTTGAAAAAGAAGTTCCTTAGTGAAGGAATAAGTGCTTCTAAAGTTGAGCTTGACGAAGTTCGATAGATAGAAAAATCGACACTAATGAATGAATCTGAATCAAGTTTGATAAGATCAAACTCAGAGCCCAATATACAAACATCCTTAAGGTGATCTGATAGAGTACCACGTCAGCTAGATAGATACTTAGGTTTCTTGGTCTGGGATGGGGATCCAGTTGAGCTCGATGAGAACAATGAGGATCTAGTCACCTATATGGATGCAATGCAGAGGTCCAACTCTGAGAAATTACTAGAAGCCATGAAATCTGAAATGGAGTCTACAAAGATCAAACAATGTATGGACATTGGTTGATCCACCTGAAGGGATAAAATTCATAGGGTGTAAGTGGGTCTTCAAAAGGAAAAGAGGCACAGACGGGAAGGTGGAGACCTATAAAGCTCATCTAGTTGCCAAGGGGTATCATCAGCGTTATGATGTTGACTATGATGAAACGTTCTCTCTTGTGGCAATGCTCAAGTCCATTCGAATCATGCTTACGATAGGGGCATACCTAGATAATGAAGTCTGACAAATAAATATGAAGATAGCTTTTCTAAATGGAGAGCTGAACGAAGAGGTGTATATGATATAACCTGAAGGGTTCACATTCACAGACAAGTCTAAGGTGTGTAAGCTTCAGAGATCCATTTATGGATTGAAGCAAGCATCCAGAAGTTGGAACATGTGTTTTGATAAGATGATCAGAGCATATGGCTTCGTTAAGAATGCAGAAGAACCCTGTATGCAGACGATATTGTTTTGTATGCAGACGATATTCTCTTAATTGAAAATGATGTCCCTGTATTACAGAGAATAAAAGTATAGCTATTGTCATAATTCTTCATGAAGGATTGAGAGAAGCAGCCTATATCCTAGGCATGAAGATCTATAGAGACAGATTTAAGAGGCTGCTCGGACTCTTCCAATCTACTGAAGGAAATATAGGTAGTGCTATGCATACAATTTCAAAATTTTTATTCAATGAAAGAGTAAGATTAAACTATTTAATCTAAATCATATATATTAGATCTAATCTAGACTACCATGTCATGATAAAATATATGAAATATGATGCACTCTAGATCTGAAAACAAATACTCGCATCGATCATATCGATGCTGAAATTCTAGATCTAACTATTAGATCTCATGATACAATCAAGATAGGTTAGAAACAATTACCAAATCAATTAGATCTTGATCTCCTCTAATCCAATACTTGGAGAGGATATTCTTTAGGTCACTCATAGCCACACAAAGTCATCTGGCCTCTACAAAAAAATTCACACAAAGACTGGCACAGATCAGGGGCTTAGAGGTGCTAGCCTGCAAGCAACTTTGACGGTTGATCTCTTCCTTCTTCTTCAAGTATCTTGTATTAGAAATTATGTCCTAAAGCCAATAGTTGGATGATTGCACTGATTATAAATATATATAAATTAATTAATAATAAATATTATTTGATATTTTTTATCACAAGATTACATCTTCTAAAAGATTTTTATATTATGATGAAGTCCTTAGGACTACTTTGATTGATAAACGAGGATTTATTACGTAGTCCTTAAACTAATTCATGACCAAATGATATGCTATTACTAGGATGATAGCGATATCAAGTATAGGTCATTGTGTGCCATATGCATTGGTTGTCCTCGAATCAAATAGTATGGAGATCAGTTATAGCATGCAGGTGAGATATAGGAGTACATCATCACTGAACATGACCAACTACAGAGAACTCTGTTGTCAAGGATAGTTCGCGAAGGGTATGGATATAAGTGTCCCTCTGACTTGAGATCACCACGGTGACTTGCAAAAAACTCACTGTACTTTAGTGCTGGACTAACTGAGTTTTTAATTCAGTGATAAAAATTTTTTGGATGCAGTCAAGTACTTGTAAAATCAGTGCGTGAGTCAAGATGGGATTGACCCCTACGAATTAGTAGGAGATATGTATTAGGGTATTTTAATTTAGCAAAATCTGGATCCGAATAATCCATGTGATGGATTTGAAAAAGATTGAAATATAATGTAGATGACTTATCTAGGATTGACAGTTAAATTCTAGGTTTTTCTCGAGCATTAGGGTCAAAGAGATGAATTATACGGTAATCATACTCCAATAGATTCTTAAATGTTGCTTCACCTTCATTCGATCAATCTGGATGTCGGGTCATCATTGCTAGATGGATACATCGATTGGTTAAAAAAGGTATTCTTATACTACCGACTTAGGTTCAAATCTATGGGGTCATACTCAAAAAAAATTTCTGACTGATCATGTGGCTAATCAATGATTGAGAATCGTTCAAGAGCTTAATCGTCAATTCAATTGATGGTTAACCTTATGCAAAAGTTATAATAAATTAATTTATCAAGTGTTAGTGAATTAATAGAAGATTAATTAACAATTAGATTACTGATTAGCTCAATTTGATTGAGCAAAGAGGATTAAATAAAATCTAATTGAATTAAATTCAATTAGATTTAACCCAATTAGGTTATGAGATGACCTAATCGCTAAGGGAGAATTATCCCTGATTTGATCAAGACTTTGGTTCAATCAATTTCTAATTTGATAAAGACTTGATTAAAGATTTATGAACCTAATTAGATTGGATTTCATATATTTTATTTGGACTAAACCAGATGTGATTTAGATTCAAATAAGAAAATTAAGAGTCCTTATTGGAATAGGACTCTTCTCCTTGTGCCAACCCAGCTTGCACATCATATATCTCCACACACAAAATTATTTTATATGAGATTTTTTCACACCAAAGAGGTCTTTTCCTTCTCTATCTCAGATCCAAATCTAATTTGATTTTGATAAAAAAAAAGTTTTAAAATTAGATTTCAAAATATTCTTTATCAGGAGAATCTGTTCTCATCCAGATCAACCTCTCCATGCCAATAAATTATTTTCTCCTTATATGTGTAATATTTTGAAGAGATTTTTTTTAAGAGATTAGGGGGAGAATTTATTTACTATAAAAAAATAAGAAAAGAAGAATCCCATTTTTTTTTGGCATATTTTAGGATGTAGAATTATGAAAGGAGGTCGAATCCTGTAAGAGTCCAAGATCACTAGGACTCTTCACACCACCTCCTTATACACCTATAAAAGAAGCTTTTGTGATTTCTTTTATGCGTGTAAATACTAGAAGAGATATCTTCATGTGAAGAAAGTTTGGGCATAGTTCATGGTGTGAAAAATAGAGAGGAGGGTCCTCTCTCTTGGGGTGTGCATAAAAATCTGAATTTTAGATTTTTGGTTCTAAAGATTTGGGAAAAAAGAATAAGCTAGAGAAAAATTATTTTTTTTCTAGCTTTCTTTCACCTTTTTATCTTATCTAAAATTTTATCTTCAATATCTAAAATGTTCTAGAGATTTGAAGAAAGGATCAAGCTAGCACTCCCGAGAAGATCGATCAGATCAAAACTTTGAGTATATTTTCTGTAGAGACCGGATACATGTGCGGCTGCAAGTAACTAGCAAAGACCTTCTCTACCATCTTCTCAATAGTGATGATCATCGGTCCATATTCAGGTATTGAGTTTTGAATTTAGATTAGATGTGATCTACTGCTCACATGCATACATGCTGATTTTATCTTCAGTATCTTTCAAATTTTATATGCAACATATCATGTCATAGATTCTAGAGTAGGTTGATTTGATAATTAGATCATATACATGTTAGATTAATTTGATTAATCTAGTTGTCTTCCACTATAATTTTTTCAAAAAAAATTGAAATACATGTGTTGGTGCAAAAATCCGCTTGCGCCGGAGAAGCTGGAGTCGGAAAAGTCGCGGTCGCCACCGGGACCTGCAAGGGAAGTCTAAACCAGAGGTGGGGTTGCTCCGGCAAGATCCTCCGATGCTCAAGTCAGTTCTCTGCCTCAACAAGAATGGAGCGCTCGAACGGAGAATTTAGCAAAGTTTTGAGATAAGAAATGAGCTTATAGAATAACGTATATGGGTCCCCCTTTTTATAGGCGGAGGAGGTAACGGATTGATGGTGACGTTTGTAACCGTCTGGTAGTGAGCCACCCATAGTCAGGGGGAATTTATTGCGAAGGGTAGAGGAGCGAAATCGTGGCCGTTATTGTGGCCTGCCAGGGGGTAGTGGAGCTATGCGGAATCCGCCATAGGAAGTGGAGCAGAGCTGCGACGGTTACTGCGGCCTGTCAGGGAGTGATGGAGCTGCATGGAATCTGCCACAGGAAGTGGAGCAGGATCGTGGCCGTTAAAATAGCCTGTCAGGGAGTGCAGATCCATCGGCTGAAGCTCGAAAGTGGTCGGAGCTGATGACGGAGTTCGGCTCCCGTAGGAGTCCGGGCGGAGTCCTCTGCAACTAAAGTCAGGTGGAAAATCTGGCTCCCGTGGGAGTCCGGACGGATCTTACCGGCAATCGGAGTCAGCGACGGAGCCCGGCTCTTGTGGGAGTCCGGGCGGAGTCCCCCTTGCGGTTGAAGTTGTCGTCAGAGTCTGACTCCCGTAGGAGTCCGGACGAAGTCTGTCTGCAGTCGTTGGAGTCGAGGACGAAGCCCGGCTCCCGTAGGAGTCCGGGCGGAGTCTTCCTGCAATCAAAGTTAAAGGCGAAGTCCGGCTCCCGTAGGAGTCCGGACGGGGCTTACCAGCAGTTGACGTTGAGGACAGAGCCCGGCTCCCGTAGGAGTCCGGGCGGAGTCTACTAGCTATTGAAGTCGTCGGCGGAGTCCGGCTCCCGTTGGAGCCCGGATGCAGTCTGTCTGTAGCCGTTGGAGTCGAGGATGAAGCCCGGCTCCCGTAGGAGTCCGGGCGGAGTCTTCCTGCAATCAAAGTTAAAGGCAATGTCTGGCTCTCGTAGGAGTCCGGATGGGGCTTACCAGCAGTTGACGTCGAGGACGGAGCCCGGCTCCCGTAGGAGTCCGGGCGGAGCCCACTTGGGTTGAAGTTGTTGGCGGAGTTCGGCTCCCGTAGGAGTCCGGACGAAGTCTGTCTGCAGTCGTTGGAGTCGAGGATGAAGCCCGGCTCCCGTAGGAGTCCGGGCGGAGTCTTCCTGCAATCAAAGTTAAAGGCGAAGTCCGGCTCCCGTAGGAGTCCGGACGGGGCTTACCAGCAGTTGACGTTGAGGATGGAGCCCAGCTCCCGTAGGAGTCCGGGCAGAGTTTACTAGCTGTTGAAGTCGTCGGTGGAGTCTGGCTCCCGTTGGAGCCCGGACGCAGTCTGTCTGCAGCCGTTGGAGTCAAGGACGAAGCCCGGCTCCCGTAGGAGTCCGGGCGGAGTCTTCTTGCAATCAAAGTTAAAGGCGATGTCCGGCTCCCGTAGGAGTCCGGACGGGGCTTACCAGCAGTTGACGTCGAGGATGGAGCCCGGCTCCCGTAGGAGTCCGAGCGGAGCCGACTTGCGGTTGAAGTTGTTAGCAGAGTTCGGCTCCCGTAGGAGTCCGGACGAAGTCTGTCTGCAGCCGTTGGAGTTGAGGACAAAGCCCGGCTCCCATAGGAGTCCGGGCGGGGTCTTCCTGCAATCAAAGTTAAAGGCGAAGTCTGGCTCCCGTAGGAGTCCGGACGAGGCTTACCAGTAGTTGACGTCGAGGACGGAGCCCAGCTCCCGTAGGAGTCCGGGCGGAACCTGGCTCCCGTAGGAGCCCGGGCGGAGTCTTCCCTTGAGGTCGGCATCGTGGGCGGAATCATTGATTCCGCTGAGGACTTCGGCTGTGGGTATTTTATACCCAACAGCACCTAATTCAATATGGATTTGGCATGTGGACACCCCACAAAAATCCTCCAATGAGCTCTCTTCAGTTTAAGACCCATATGTCAATATTTGACAGATGTCCTAAAATAAAAATGGCAGGTGTTAGAATTTAGCAGGTGTTGTCTTAAATTCATCTCATGAATTAAGACAAGACTTTTTTGAGCTAGACAAGCTTCATTTAGACTGAGAGAAATCTTCTCAAGGTTCTCTGGGTGAGTCAAATCACATTTGACTCAGTCAAGATAGAAAAGATTACACGAGGAGAAAGTTAGGCTCAATCGTGTGCTAGCACGATTTCCTTGAACCTAATTGGATCTAATCCAAATCAATTAGGCTAGCCCAATTGATAACATCCAGATTCTAACCCTTGTTAGTGTGACCCAGTTAGGTTCAATTCTGTATGGTAATGAGACATGTCGTGATCTCATCATCGACATCATCGAAACTTCTTTCGATGGATCAGAATGCTTCTGATTCAGACAATTAGAATGATCGATCATCAAGATCATTCTAATTGCTCTCAAAATCTATCAGTGATACCTAGCAGTATATGGTGGCAACCCATCAGAACTGAAGATGAACCTCTCGATATAGCTACCTGTGTGATTGAGTTCCTCTATCATGAGTTCCGATTGAATTAGGGTTAAGGTGAACTCGTCAAACCCAACATCAGTCATATGAATCAATCGATCGATCCGAGTCTGATATGAGACTCCAATAGAAAATTCTTTTTCATTATTTCACTCTGCCATGGCCATAGGCTTAAGGACTTGATCTTTCGATCATCATAGGACTACTCCTCTCATCTACCGAGGTTGATAGATTCCATCTTGGTGCGATCTGGTTCCGCAATGAATATGCTACAACCAACATACACCTTAGGGTTTCGAATGGCTAGGAGATCGAGTTATGGTGTAGTCAAACTATAACACACTCAAGGTGAACTATCGATGCACCTCAGGTCAAAGAACTAGACACACAACTGCAGCATCGAGCTAGTCATCGATGAGAAGGTAGACTTCCTTATGACTGCTCGAGGTGGTCACGCTCAGTACTCTCATTCTCAATAAATACCTGTACTCTTACTTCGGTGTCTCCACGCCGTAGACTCAAGACACATCTATTTTAAGGAAGCGATCGTACATCAACTTTTCGGATCGATCACCATCCTCGTGATGATCCTATGGTCAGGAGCTGTTTATGAGTTAGTTATGTAAATTCATGCCTTAAATTTTCAACTCTTGAAAATATGAATTGACATTCCTACTAACTCAAAGGATGTATCACAAACACAATGTACATAATGTAATAGAAGAATAACCCATTTATTGATTTATAGTCAAAATTATAAATTTGTCCTTAGATTTATATAGGAATGTATCAGCCAATCTAGCATCTAGGGCACACATCTAACACAAACAATATGCTATTACTAGGATGATAGCAATATCAAGTGTAGGTCGTTGTATGCCATATGCATTGGTTGTCTTTATAACCAAATGGTGTGGAGACACTGGTATGGCATACAGGTGAGATGTAAGAGTATATTGTCACTGACGTGACCAACATCGGAGCACTTAGCTATCAAGGGTAGCTCGCAAAGGGGATGGATATAAGAGTCCCTCCGACTTGAGATCAACACGGTGACTTGCAAGAAACTCACTGTACTTTGGTACCGGACTAATTAAGTTTTTAATTCAGTAACAAAATATTTTTAGGTGCAGTCAAGTAGTTATCAAGTCAGTGCATGAGTCAAGATGAGATTGACCCCTTCGAATGAGTAGGAGTTAATGTTAGATGTGTGCCTTAGATGCCAGATTAGATGACACATTTCTGTACAAATGTAACGGCAAATTTATAATTTTGACTATAAATGAATAAAAAGGTTATTCTACTATCACATTGTGTACATTATGTCTGTGATATATTCTTTGAGTTAGTAAGAATGTTAATTCATATTTTTAAGAGTTAAAAATTTATGGCATGAATTTACATAACTAACTCATAAACAGCTCCTGACCATAGGATCATCACGAGGATAGTGATCGATCCGGAAGGTTGGTATACGATTGCTTTCTTAAGGTAGATGTGTCTTGAGTCTATGGTGTAGAGACACCGAAGTGAGAGTATAGGTATTCATTGAGAATAAGAGTACTGAGCATGACCACCTCGAGCAATCATAAGGAAGTCTACCTTCTCGTCGATGACTAGCTCGATGCTGCACCTGTGTGTCTAGTTCTTTGACTTGAGGTACATCGACAATTCATCTTGAGTGTGTTATAGTTTGACTACACCATAACTCGGTCTCCTAGCTATTCGAAACTCTGAGGTGTATGTTGGCTATAGCATATTCATTGTAGGAACCAGATCGCACCAAGAAGGGATCTATCAACCTCGGTAGATGAGAGGAGTAGTCCTATGATGATCGAAAGATCGAGTCCTTAAGCCCATGGCCATGGCAGAGTGAAATAATGGAAAAGAATTTTTCATTAAGATTTCACATCGGACTTGGATCGATCGATTGATTCATATGACTGATGTTGGGTTTGACGAGTTCACCTTAATCCTAATTCAGTCAGGACTCATGATAGAAGAACTCAATCATACAGGTAGCTGCACCGAGAGGTTCGTCTTTATTTTTGATAGATTGCCACCATATACTACTAGGTGTCACTGATAGATTTTGGAAGAAATTAGAATGATCTTGATGATCGATCATTCTAATTGTCTGAATCAGAAGAGTTCTGGTCCATCAAAAGGAGTTTTGATGATGTCGATGATGAGATCACAATATGTCTCATTATCATATGAAAATGAACCTAACTGGGTCACACAAATAAGAGTTAGGGTCTAGATATCATCAATTGAGATAGCTCAGTTTGATTGATTTGGATTAGATCCAATTAGGTTCAAGAAAATCGTGCTAGCACACGATTGAGCCTAACTTTCTTCTCGTGTAATCTTTTCTATCTCGACTGAGCCAAATATGATTTGACTCATCCAGAGAACCTTGAGAAGGTTTCTCACAATCTGACTGGAGCCAGTCCAGCTCAAAAAAGACTTATCTTAATTCATGAGATAAATTTAAGACAAACCTACTAATTCCTATCACCTGCCATTTCCATTTTAGGACATTGGTCAAACGTTGACCCATGGACCTTGGACTGAAGGCCACTTGGCAAGAGATCATTGGAGAGTTTTTGTGGAGTATCCACCTGCTAAATTGAGCCTCAAAGTGGGTACCATATTCAGATTGGGCGTGCGCCCCAAGTGGATAAGGATAGAGTCCCATGAGATTAGGACTTTGATCCCTTGATCAACTTGGACTGTGGGGCGCAAATCTCACTGTGCTTATCCAATGGTGGTGCCAACAGTAGGAGGGATTGTGGAATTTTTATCTAATATGATTAGATGATATCACTCTACCAATCAAAATTTTTCTAGAATTAATTAGAATATTTTGATTGGTTGAATAATGTGGCACTGCATGGCGCAGCAGTGTCTATTTAAACCCGATCTGCGCCTAGGGTTAAGAGACTCTATGCAATAACCAGCAAAATCCTAAATCCTCTCTACTTCTCTATGTCCCCTCTACTCCTCTCCCTCCCCTCTTCACATCCAAGTGGTTGGGCATCCATCTGGTGCTTGTCCAAGGTGTGGTGGCTTCCTGATTAGAAGGCTATAGAGATTTGTCGAGAAGCTGCTGCTCCAGCTTCAGAAGATCTTTTGAAGATCTTCCAAATCAGATCCAGATCTAATTTTTGGAGTAAAGATTCATGAGGAGAAGATGATCTAGATCCTACTTGAGTGGATATCAATAGAGGCCAGGCAACTGCATGGCTATTTTAGAACCTCGGATATTGCTGCGATCATCTACAGGATAATCTAGTTACCCTAGAGTTATTTATCTATTCCTCATGTTTCTAGATTTAATTTTAGATTTAATATCGAGTAATAGAAATTAGATCTAATAGATATTGGATCTAAAATATCATAGGATAATTTTTTTTTTGAAATATTTCACCCCAGATCTCATTAGATCTGGAAGATCCTACAAGGAAAAAGCCGATTTTTTCTTCAAATGGTATCAGAGCCAGGTTGATGGCTCTATTTCAAATTTAATTTAAAAATAATTTTTATTTTTATTTATCTGATATTAATAAATTTTAGATATCACATCAGATGTGATAGGATCTAAAATCAAAAAAAAATAAAATTAAATCTAAGTAGATCTAACATGTATGAGATGCATGACTAGACTAGGAGTAGTTTGATCTATGAATAGTCTTATAGTTTTATATTTTAATATGATTAAAATATAAATTAGATATAATTTATTCTCTATTTTTTTGATGTTATAAATATTATATTCAGACTAAAAAATAAAAAAAAAAAATTAATTAATACATAAGATTGATCTGTTGCATGCCTAGACTAGTTGTAGAATTGTTCTAGTAACTGTCTAGAATAGATTTCATATTGAATAGTTCAATTTAAATCTTATTTTTCAGATGTTATATATGATGTATCAGATCTGAAAACATGCTAATTAGATCAGATTTTAATACATGAGATATGACCCTCTCCTCTCATTCAATGGGGTGTTCTTATGACGTGTAGGGATGTTGCATGTTCATCCTTAATCAGAAATCAAAATTTATTTTTCTGCAAAATTTTAGATCCTGAAACCCTAAGGTTTATTTATATATTTTGTTTTTGAACCCAAGACTTAATTAATGAATTAAGCTTATAAAATCAAATTAGGTCTAAAATTGAGAATTTTAGATCTAAGCCATTTTCATAAAATTGGGTTCGGGCTTGGGTAGCTCAATTAGGTCTAGCGGTTGATCAAACCAAATTAAAAATTAATTAGGTGAGATCATGGAAGCTAATAATTGACCAGCCTAATAGGATTAAGTCTAGGTCAAGGTAGAATCATATTTAAATGTGACTCGATCAAGTTAAGACCTAATTTGGCTCAGTGGTTAGAGCCTGGATTGTAGACTAACCCAATTGGTTCTGGTTCGATAATTTGGTGTCTAAAGTATGTTGGGTAGATGCGATCGACTGGTTTTTAATTTGGAGCTACTCGACTCGAATACATTCTTGTCAAGTTAATAGCATATCCCTCCCACCGATCTCACTTACTTGGCCATATGTGTCGATCCAGTTCTGATTTGAGATGGCTAACAATTCGAGCTAACCCATGTCACTAGGTTAGTCATAATTGTTATGACTATGTCAAGTCAAGTTTAACGAGACCTAAATCAAATCTCCCTAAGAAAATATTAAGTCTAAGGTCTTCCACCACTGTGGATGTGCGGGCCCTTCCCAGGATTGATTGTTCTCGGCTGGTTACAGTGGCTCAGTTGCATCGAAAAGATGCAACCATGTCCATTAGGCATTGGATGCTACGGATTAGAGGATGGGTTGTGCTCAATATTTTGGATATGGTGAGAGACCCAATCAAAAATCTAATTCATACAAATAGTGGGTCTGACTTAACTAAATATTGGAGTAATATTCCGAGTACGGTGAACTTCATGAATTAGAGATCAAGTTTTGGGTGCACCATGATTAAAGAATCATTGGACAAGAGTTGTCCACTCATCGGTTGACCCATCACCAATAACTGTTAGGTGAGGTGGTGATCCAGTCGGTGAGACCGCACCACCCACTAGAAATCACTAATCACAAAGATTTTCACATCTCTACCTAGGGAGTGTAGGGATCTGAGAAAATAGTGGGTGCCTAATTTGTTTAAAAATGAAACCCCTAAATAAATTGGTTAAGTCTAATTACAAAATCTTACTAAAAATTTTTGACTCTCTACAAGAAACATGTCTGCATCCAACCCCCTGACCAAAATACTAGACATCCACAAATTGACTGGACCTAATTTCAAGGACTGGTTGAGGAACTACAGAATTATTCTGAGTTTCGCGAAACTAACTCATGTCTTGGACCAGGACCCACCTGCCATCCCAGCACGTCCGACTGCAGAACAGAGAGCGTCTCTGAAAAAGTGGATGGATGACGATAACAAAGTCAGGTACTACATGTTGGGTGCCATGTCTGATGACTTGCAGTGCCAGCATGAGAATATTATGACTACCCACCAAATGTTGGCTCACCTACAAGAATTGTTTGGTGAACAAAGTCGCACAGCCAAGTATCAAGTCTGCCAAAGACTTTTTAAGGCTAAAATGCATGATGGGCAGTCAGTCCAAGATCATTGTTTATCAATGATCAAGGACCTTGAGGAGCTTGAGAAGCTCGGTGTCATCTTAGACAGAAATGTTCAGATTGATGTGATCCTTCAATCCTTGTCTGATGCATATGGTCAGTTCATCATGAACTTCCATATGCATAAGATGCAGTGTACCTTGGCTGAGTTAATGAACATGTTGGTTATGGCTGAGCTTTCTTTGAAAGGTTCAAAAGGCTTAGTCCTTACTGTGGAGTGGACTTCTTCCAAGAGAAAGTCTTTTGGAAAGAAAAAGAAGTCTGCAAAGAAGCAGAAGGTGGATGGGAAGAAGAAGAAGATGGAATCGAAGAAGAAGGCTGCTAAAAAGAGAAAATATTTTCACTGCAATTCAGATGGCCATTGGAAGCAGAACTGTCCTCAGTACCTAGCCATCCTGAAGAATAAGAAGGATGGTCCTTCTGGAAGAATGCTCGTTATAGAATCTAATCTTACGATTTCTTTGCATCCAGTTGGGTACTTGACTCTGGTTCTAGTGCTCATTTGTGCACTTCTATGCAGGGTCTTAAGGAGAGCAGGAAGCTGAGGGATGGGGATATGATCCTACGCATCGGGAATGGAGCAAGAGTTGCTGCTGTGGTCGTGGGAACCTACCCTCTGCGATTACCATTAGGATTAGATTTAGTTCTTAGAGATTGTTATTATGTGCCTGCAGAAAGCAAAAATTTGATTTCTATTTCATGTTTAGCACAAGAAGGCTATGTGATTAGCTTTCATAAGAACCATTGTAACATATTTTATGAAAATAATAAAGTTGCAAATGATTTTCTTATTAATGGTCTCTATCAGCTACATATTGATGTATCTGTATTTCATATCGAGCAAAATGTGAATGCCATGGGAATTAAAAGGCCTAGAGATAGTCTAAATGATAGGTATTTGTAGCACCTAAGGCTAGGTCATATAGCGGAAGACAAAGTTAACAAATTGAAAAAATTCGGGCTATTGAGTCCGTTGACTTTCGAGTCATATCCAGTTTGTGAATCATACCTTCAAGGCAAAATGATCAAGCTCTCTTTTACAAGATATGGGGAAAGGACCCCATACCTACTTGCCTTAGTACATACAGATGTGTGCGGCCCATTAGATGTACCGGCTAGAGACAACGATGTCTACTTCATTACCTTCATCGATGATATGTCTAGGTACGGATATGTGTTTCTAATGAAACACAAGTCGAAGCCTTTGAAAAGTTTAAAGAATTCAGACATGAGGTAGAAAAATAAACAGGAAAGCCCATTAAGGTTCTTCGATCAGATCGAGGAGGTGAATACCTTAGTCGGAAGTTCCTAGACTATTTTAAGGACAATGGTATAGTCTCTCAATGGACTCCACCTGGAATGCCACAACTCAACGGAGTTTCAGAATGGAGGAACTGAATCCTATTAGATATGGTCCGCGAAAGGAATATGCCCTATAAGCCAATCAAAATGTGCAATTTGATGGATATTCTTTTGTCTCCCAACTCATGTACTGATGTTTTAAATAAATAAAGGCATTTAGTTCATCATATGCTGTGTCTCCCTATAAAGGCATTTGATTATGATGAACCCATAAATTAGGGCTATGGTTTTAGGGTTATGATCTGATCATACCAGTGAGACCTAAAATTTTAAAACCCTAATTTTAAATATTCCTAGTCGATGGAACATTGAGTAGGGGATCAATATTTTCGATAAGACTGGTACATCCTGTTTATGCTCGATGGAGAGGGTAATTGATCTCACAATTACTTGTGTATGACACTAATATAAGGATGTAAATGCTCATTAGAGAATGAGTTCACTGAATTGATCCAATTAAAGAATATCTGATGGAGTCTTATCTACATGTCAACAGATGTTTCTCATAGTGGGAATTATGCATGTAAATCTTTTGACCTAAGACTGCCATAGAACCTTATAAGCATAAATCCATATTTTGGATTATACTCATTCATGATTTAATCATGTACGGGGTATTCTGGATATGGTGGATTGCTTATGAAGGTTGTGAGTAGGTCAATATGAAAATGATCACTCCTAGTAAGAGGAGATCGCATCCTATCTGCTTCGATCAAATAATGATTCAGGAAGACTTTGATCAGAGCATTATAAAAAATTAGAAATGATTTCTAATATTTCATAAATCAAATCATTATTATCTGATCGAGAGAAATATGAATATAAAATTGGGTTTGATATTTTTTCATACCCAAACTTATATTCGGGATGCAGGATGATCGTAAGATCAAGTTGCATGATAATTTTTCACTGAAGGATATTTTTGGTATTTCCATCAAAAATTTTATATGTTTCAGGTAGACATGATATGTTGCTAGATGTCAATCATGTCTTATGAGTTTGATCAAATTAAAAAATTTAATTCGATCGTTAATTAGAAGCTGTTCTGATTGATCGAAATGGGTTAGCTAGATTTGACCTAAATCTGCTCGATTGTGTTCTAACGAAATTAGGTCAAATTGCACCCGAACTCACTGCTGGCTTGATGTGGAACCCAATGGGTCACACACAAAGAGAATTGATCATGGGTTTAATTTGATTAAATCATGTTTGCAAGTTGAACATGCTAGCACATGTTGCAAACCCTAGCATCTAGATTCGAATCGGATTCGAATCGGGTTTCGATTTGGGCTAATTTAGAACCAATTTGAGCCAAATTGGATTGGGTCATGAAATGGGTTTGAGGTATTCTGATTGGGCTTATAGTTGGGTGCCAAAAACCAGAGAACCACATGCCTAAGGGTCTCTCTCTTGGCATGTGGATTTAAATCCATGCGCATGTGCCACATGGCGCATGGAGGGAGTTGGCGCCCCTTAACTTGGTCTTATCTATTTTCTCCATGGCTTTTATTCTACGAAATATTTTCAGAAATCTTAAGAGATGCCTAAGAGTCCTTCTGAGTATTAAACTCTTCATAGAAAAATTAGGAAAAGAGATAATGTATTTAAATCCATGCGCATATGCCACATGGCACATGGATAGAGTTGGCGCCCCCCTTAACTTGCTCTTATCCATTTTTCTTCCGTGTTTTTTTTTTTTTTATTCTACGAGGCTTTCAGATCTCTTAGAAGGTGCCTAAGAGTCCTTCTATATCTGAAACACTATGTAGAATATTTGTGGGAAGAGAGAAGGATGAAATCCCATGCACTATCCCTTGGAAGCGCCCCTTGGACCAAGTCAAATGGAGAGAGATTTTTTGAATTGTTCCACACCCCTTATCTCTTGCGCCCACCCTGATGTTGGTGCCCTCTATCTTGGCCATTGGATGGGCTTCCTTCCAAATCCAAAGGCATGGGTTGATGGCACCAATAAGAGAAGCATTGCGACTTCTCATGTGAACACCGTAAGTTGAGTTCGGAGAGTCCTTTTGAAGTAAGGCACCTCTTCAACCCAACTTTGATGTCCACATGGCTTTTTCTCATCAAATGGAGTGTGAGAAATTGAGAGGAGGCATGAGATGAATTGAGAGTAGGCGTGCGATGCTTGGTTTGCACCCCTACGTGCAATATAAATAGGGGTGCACGTCGAGGAGTCATCGCTCATTCCAAACTCTTCCTTCTTTCTTACAATAGGCTCATCTTGTCCAATTCTCTTTATTCTTCTTCTCTAGCCTAGACAAGGTCCTGATAAAGGACAAGAAGTCTTCGAAAAGGCTTGGAGAATTGGAATAAAAATTAAGATGACAAGGAGCAAGAAAGGAAGGCAAGAAAAGGTTCAACAGTGTGACAGCAAAGCCAAGAAAGGAGATTCTGCCCAAATTGCATTTAAATTCTGATAAATTAGAATTTAATTATTGAGAATATTTAAATAGGTGTTAGTGGGTTGATCAAGTCCCCATGTGGATCAACGTTGGAGGGTGAACACGTGGGCACCTGGTGGAAACCCTGACGCACTACTGTCGGTGATCGAGCACAAATTAGGATCTAGCGATAAGAGGTATGTTTCTATACCTTATGTTATGATATTAATGCATATTATATGGTTTAAATTCTGATAAGATGATCTTGGAGTTAGGTTTTGGTTTTATGATTTTATAATAATTGCTTTAAAATCCATGCTTTCGCCTTGACACCAAACCCTACAGTCTGTTCCGTGATGAGCTTCACGGACCTCTTTGAGTTTCTTTAGGGACATTGTCTCAAGACAGCAATATATGTATTGAATAGGGTTCCTTCTAAAATCGTTCCTACCACACTGTATGAGATATGGCATGGTAAGAAGCCAAGTCTGAGTCATCTCAGAATTTTGGTTGTCCGGCTCATGTTAAGAGACAGCAGGCGAACAAGTTAGAGTTCAGATCTTTTAGAGCTCAGTTTATAGGATATCCTAAAGAGTCATTAGGATACTATTTCTATATTCTGAAAGATCACAATGTGATTGTGAATCGACATGCTATTTTTTTTGAAAAATAGTTTATTCAAGATGGTGGCATCGGAAGAATAATTAAGCTCAAGGAGAATGTCTCCCAAGAGCAATGAGCTAAAGAACCTGAGGAACCAAATCAATTCAAACTAGTCCTAACACAACCTCTTCCACCTCGTAGATTGACTAGGATTTTTCGTCCTCCTGAAAGGTACTTAGGTACTATACAAGAGGAAGTAGAAGAAATATTCCTCACAGAAAATGGGACTCATGGTGATGACCCCAAGACCTATGACGAGGCGATATCAGATATCGACTCCAAGAAATGGTTAGAGGCAATGAGATCAGAAATTGACTCGATGCACTCAAACCAAGTCTGAACCTTGGTAGATCCACCTGAAGGTATTGTACCTATTAGGTGTAAATGAATCTTCAAGAGAAAGATAGGTACAGATGAAATATGGAGACATTCAAAGCTAGGCTCGTAGTGAAAGGTTATAGTCAGTGCGAAGGCATTGACTATCAAGATACCATTTCGTCCGTAGCCATGCTAAAATCCATCCGCACATTGCTTGCTGTTGCAGCCTATTTTGATTATGAAATATGGCAGATGGATGTGAAAATAATATTCTTAAATGGATATCTTGAGGAAGATATCTATATGGAACAACCGCTTGATTTCACATCCAGTAATGATAATCACAAGATCTGTAAGCTGCAAAGGTCCATTTATGGACTTAAGCAAGCATCTCGAAGCTGGAATACTTGTTTCAATGATGTGATCAAAATATTTGGTTTCATCAAGAATGAGGAGGAACCATGTGTGTTCAAGAAGGTCAGTGGAAGCGCAGTTGTCTTCCTCATACTGTACGTAGATGACATCCTCCTGATTGGGAATGATATTTTCATGTTGACCTCAGTCAAAATATGGTTGTCTAAGGAGTTCTCTATGAAAGATCTAGGAGAGACATCCTTTATACTGGGTATTAAGGTCTATAGAGATAGACCAAATAGGATACTGGGACTCTCACAGAAGATGTACATAGAGGAGGTGCTAAAAAGGTTTAGCATGGAAAACTCCAAAAGAGGTTTAGTACCTTTTAGACATGACATTCATCTCTCTAAGAAGATGTGCCCTAGCACACCTGAGGAGATTGAACGCATGAGCAAGATCTCTTATGCTTCGGCAATAGGAAGCCTCTTGTATGCCATGCTATGTACACGACCTGATATAGCCCATGCTGTGAGTGTCACAAGCAGATATCAGTCGAATCTAGACGAAGAGCACTGGACTTCTGTGAAATGTATCCTTAAGTACTTGAGAAGGACTAAGGATATGTTTCTAGTCTTTGGAAATGGAGAACTCCAGGTTCAGGGATTTACAGACTCAGACTTTATGTCTGATATAGATGATCGAAAGTCGACATTTGAAAGTCTGTTCATTTGCAATGGTGGTGCAGTTAACTGGAAGAGTTCCAAGCAGATGGTGATTGCTGATTCCACCATGGAGGCAGAGTATATTGCTGCATCAGAAGCTGCGAAGGAGGTATTCTAGTACAAAAAGTTTACCGCAGAGTTTGGAGTGATGTCATCGGATGCCATCCCTCTTTACTGCGATAATAATGGTGCCATAGCCCTAGCTAAGGAGCCAAGGTCTCACCTAAAGTCCAAGCATATCGAGCGGCGATTCCATCTGATCCATGATTACCTCGAAAAAGGTTATGTCGAGGTTAAGAGAGTCGACTCCACAAACATTGTGGCAGACCCACTGACAAAGCCATTAGGCCAGTAGAAAATCGAAGCCCACCTTGAGAAGATGAGACTTAGATATGTAGCCAATTGGTATTAGGTCAAGTGGGAGTTTGTTAGATGTGTGCCCTAGATACCAGATTGGCTGACATATTCCTGTAAAAATGTAAGGGCAAATTTATAATTTTGACTATAAATGAATAAAAGGATTATTCTACTATCACATTGTGTACATTATGCCTGTGATACATCCTTTGAGTTAGTAGGAATGTTAATTCATATTTTCAAGAGTTGAAAATTTAAGACATGAATTTACATAACTAACTCATAAACAGCTCCTGACCATAAGATCATCACGAGGATGATGATCGATCTAGAAAGTTGGTGATCGATCTGGAAGGTTGGTGATCGATCCGAAAGGTTGTTGTACAATCACTTCCTTAAGGTAGATGTGTCTTGAGTCTACGATGTAGAGACACCAGAGCGAGAGTGCAGGTATTCATTGAGAATGAGAGTACTGAGTGTGACCACCTCGAGCAGTCATAAGAAAGTCTACCTTCTCGTCGATGACTAGCTCGTTGTTACAGCTGTGTGTCTAGTTCTTTTGACCTGAGGTACATCGACAGTTCACCTTGAGTGTGTTATAGTTTGACTATACCATAACTCGATCTCCTAGCCATTTGAAACCCTAAGGTGTATGTTGGTTGTAGCATATTCATTATAGGAACCAGATCGCACCAAGAAGGAATCTATCACCAAGAACGGATCTATCAAGCTCGGTAGATGAGAGGAGTAGTCCTATGATGATCAAAAGATCGAATCCTTAAGCCCATGGCCATAACAGAGTGAAATAATGAAAAAGAATTTTTCATTAAGGTTTCACATCAGACATGAATCGATCGATTGATTCATATGACTGATGTTGGGTTTGACGAGTTCACCTTAATCCTAATTCAGTCGGGACTCATGATAGAAGAACTCAATCACACAAGTAGCTGCACTGAGAGGTTCATCTTCATTTCTGATGGGTTGCCACCATATACTGTTAGGTGTCACTGGTGGATTTTGGGAGCAATTAGAATGATCTTGATGATCGATCGTTCTAATTGTCTGAATCAGAAGAGTTCTGGTCCATCGAAAGGAGTTTTGATGATGTCGATGATGAGATCATGATATGTCTCATTACCATACGAAAATGAACCTAACTGAGTTACATAAATAAGAGTTAGGGTCTGGATGTCATCAATTGAGCTAGTCCAGTTCGATTGATTTGGATTAGATCCAATTAGGTTCAAGGAAATCATGTTAGCACACGATTGAGCCTAACTTTCTCCTCGTGTAATCTTTTCTATCTTGACTGAGCCAAATATGATTTGACTCACCCAAAAAATCTTAAGAAGATTTCTTACAGTCTGACTAGAGCCAGTCTAACTCAAAAAGGACTTGTCTTAATTCATGAGATGAATTTAAGACAACACCTACTAATTCTTGTCACCTGCCATTTTCATTTTAAGACATTGGTCAAACGTTGACCCTTGGACCTTGGACTGAAGGCCACTTGGCAAGAGGTCATTGGAGAGTTTTTGTGGAGTGTCTACTTGTTAAATTGGGCCTCAAAGTGGCACCATATTCAGATTGGGCGTGCACCCCAAGTGGATAAGGATAGAGTCCCATGAGATGAGGACTCTGATCCCTTGATCAACTTGGACTGTGGGGTGCAAATCTCACTGTGCTTATCCAGTATTGGTACCAATAGTAGGAGAGATTATGGGGATTCTTATCTGATATGATCAAATGATATCACTCCATCAATCAAAATTTTTTTAAAATTAATTGAAATTTTTTGATTGGTCGAATGATGTGGCACTGCATGGCGCAGCAGGGTCTATTTAAACCCTGTCTGTGCCTAGGGTTAAGAGACTCTACGTAATAACCAGCAAAAGCCAGAATTCTCTTCACTTCTCTATACCCCCTCTGCTCCTCACCCTCCCCTCTTCACATCCAAGAGGTTGGGCATCCATCTGGTGCTTGTCCAAGGCATGGTGGCTTCCTGATTAGAAGGCTGTAGAGATTTGTCGAGAAGCTGCTGCTCCAGCTTCAGAAAATCTTTTGAAGATCTTCCACATCAGATCCAGATCTGATTTTTGGAGCAAAGATTTGTGAAGAAAGATGATCCAGATTCTACTTGAGTGGATACCGGTAGAGGCCAGCCGACTGTGTGACTATTTTAGAACCTCGGCATTGCTGCGATCATCTACAGGGTAATCTAGTTACACTAGAGGTATTTCTCTATTCCTCATATTTTTAGATTTAATTTTAGATTTAATATCAGATAATAGGAATTAGATCTAATAGATCTTAGATCTAAAATATCATAGGATAATTTTTTTTTAAATATTCTGCCCCAGATCTCATTAGATCTGGAAGATCCTATAAGGAAAAAGCCAGTTTTTTCTTCAGTTAATGTATCAATGTATTTCAATTTAGCAAAACCTGAGCCTGAGTAGTCCATGTGATGGATTTGAAAGATTAAAATATAATGTAGATGATTTATTTAGGATTGACAGTTAAATCTTGGATCCTCCTCGAGCATTAGGATCAAAGGGATGAATTATACGATAACCATATACCAATAGGTTCTTGAATGTTGCTTCACCATCATTGATCTATCTGCACGTCGAGTCTTCATTGCTAGATGGTTACATCGATTGGTTCAGAAATTTATTTCTATACTATTAGCTTAGGTTCGAACCTATGGGGTCACACTCAAAAGATGTTTCTAACTGATTATGTGGCTGATCATCAATTCGATTGATGATTAACCTTATGTAAAAATTATAATAAATTAATTAAATTACTAATTAATTATAATAAAAAATTAATTAATAATTAAATTGCTAATTAGTTTAATTAGATTTAACAAAGATGATTAAATAAAATCTAATTGAATTAGATTTAATTAGGTTTGACCCGATTAGGTTATGTGATGACTTAATCGCTAAGGGAGAAATGTCTCTGATTTGATCTGAATTTTGGTTCAATCAATTTCTAATTTAATTAAGATTTGATTAAAAATTTATGAACCTAATTAGATTAAATTTTATATATTTTATTTGGACTAAATAGATGTGATTTGGTTGGGATTCAAATAAGGAAACTTAGAGTCCATATAGGATTGGACTCTTCCTCCCATGTGTCACTAAGTTTTTGATGCCACATTCCTCACACACAAAATTATTTTGCATGAGATTTCTCCATGCCAAAGAAGTCCTCCACCCTCCCTTTCTCCATGCCAAATCTGATTTGGTTTTGATAAAAGGAAAGTTTTGAAACTCGATTACAAAACATTCCTTATCAAGAGAATCTATTATTATCCAAACACTCCACATGCCAACTTATTTTTTCTCCTTATGTGTGTGACACTTTGAGGAGGATTTTTATCATGAGAAATCAGAATAAAATCTAATTTCACATAGAAAAATAAAAGAAAGGGCATCCCCTATTTGTTTTGGGACGTGGAATTTGTGGAAGGGCAACATTTCTTGAAGAGTCCAAGATTCTTAGGACTCTTCACCCAACCCTATTACATGCCAATAAAAAGGGGTCTATTTCTTACTTTTGTGCATGTAAGAGATCAAAGAAGGAGTTTTCCATGTTGAGAGGCTTTGGGGCATGATTCCTGGAGTGAAAAAGAGGAGGAAAGTCCTCTCTCTTGGGGTGTGCGCAAAACCTAGTCTTCTAGGGTTTCTACCTCAGGGTTTGGGAAGAGAGAAAAATGAGAGAGAAAATAGTTTCTTCTCCATCTTTCTTCCACCTCTTCATGTCCTCTAAAAATCCATCTTCAACCTCTAAAGAGGTTCTAGAGATTTGATGAAAAGGATCCAAATAAGCCAAGAAGAAGGTCTTCGCATGAGCTAGCACTCCCAAGAAGATCAATCAGATCCGAGTTTCAAGTGGACTTTCCATAGAGGCTAGACGTGTGTGCGGTTGAGAGCAACCAGCAAGGATCTTCATCACTATGTCCCTCAGTAGTAATGATCATCGACCCATACTCAGGTATCGAGTTCTAAATTCAGATAGGTGTAAATACGATCTACCGCTTACATCAATACATGCAGATTTTATCTTCAATATTTTTCAGATTTTATATGCAACATATCATATCATAGATCATAGAGTAGGTTGATTTAATAATTTGATTATATGTATGTTAGATTAATATGATTAATTTATTTATTTTTTGCTATAATTTATGCAAAAAAAAATTGAAATATATGCATAAAATCATCTATGTTCACCAACAGTACCTTTTCGATGCAACCAAACCACTGTAACCAGTCGAGAACAATAAACACTAAGAAGGCACCCACATCTCAACAATGATGGAAGACTTTTAGACTTAATATTTAGTGAGAAGATTTAGATTTAAATCTCTTCTAAATTAGCAAATGTGACATCCAATTAATTAAGTTCAGGTCAGCACATCCATATGTCTGACCAGTCTAGTCGGTATGGGTGAACTCGAGTCAACAAGCAACCTAGTATGAAACTGAATATTTCAAAATGGCCAGATAAGTTAAAATGAGTAGGGGTCCCCATGTTGTTTTTCTTAGATACTAATCAAAATTGATCAGATCAGACAATAGAACTAATTAAATAACTACCATCTAGATACTTGCCTTAGATATCAAATTGGTTGATTAGAATTGATCAGGTTAACCTATTGAAATGAGCGCGAATCACTGAGCCAAATTTGATCTTGAGTGAATCAATTCACATTAAAATATGAATCGATATGACCAACTACAACTAAACTCAATTTTGAGCTCCTTTGACCTAATCCTAATCAACCATTGATTAGGTTCAATCAACTGCTCAAAATCAATAACGGGTTCTGACTGATCTAATCAATTTGATCCTAATTATAGTTTGATCACTTGACTTAATTTATTCAACTCATATCCACATGTAGTAAGATAATTTTTAGATTCCAAAAGTATTTTTTTAGATTATATTTCATTGAATGCATTAGTGTCTTATGATCTTGAAATAGTTTCAGATCTAAACCTAATGTCATATATCACATATATGCAGTTTTAGATCTAAACTATGAATATATATCACATATATATTAAATTTTAGATCTAAATCTAAAAATATATATATCAAATATATTTATAACTAGTTCTAAAATAATGATTAAAATATTTTAAAAATATTTTTTTTAAAAAAATGGTTCACATCATACTAGGATAATCTTTTCAATATAGGACGTAAACCCTATATCAAGACAACCTTATATCAATCCGATGTGAATATCTAATCATTCTAATTTCATATCTAAATATGAAATAAGATATATCATATATGTTAATTTTTAGATTTAAAAGATTAACTTAATTATTTCAAAAATAGTTCTCAAAATCAATCAATCTTGTGCTAGGATAATTTTTTTAACATAGGGGGCAAACCCGATACCAAGATAACCTTATACTAGCATAAGATCAATTATAAATTAACAAAACTTTTAGATCTAAGATAAAAACTAGATTATATATGTCTTTAAAAATTAGTGGCTCTGATACCACTATTAGAAAATGAGGTAGGGTAGCATACATAGACTTCAAAACCTTTTTGAAGAGTAGCAGAAATAAATCGGATTAAACCCTTTAACCCAACATGCATTAGATCTCATCTAGTCTTACCTGAGATCAAAATAAAGACATGTATATAATCTAAAAATAAAAATAAAGATGAGATCAAATCTCAATATCTTTGTGTGGGTTGAAATTCACTACTATAGATGATCTTAGATCCGAAGATCCTTGAGCTGCACATGTGTCCGACCTTTATAGATATCCATTGGGATCAACCTTGAATCCTTCTTCTCTAAGTAGGATCTTCTTTTTTTTGAACTTTGATCAGCAATTGATCTTGACTGCAACTTCAATCCTTGAACTGTAGCTTCTTCTTGTTGTTCTTTGCTGCAGAAGAGACCCTTCTTAACTCAGACGTATGAATGATGGATGCCCAACCCTTGGGGTATGGGAAAGAGAAGTGAGAGAGAGGGTGAGGTGTAGAAAGGAGGAGTTTTGATTTCTCAAAATATAATTAATTCAAATCCTAAAAGACTATCTCTTTATATAGACCCTCTTTTGATTCTAAATCAAGAACCAATCAACCTAAAAAGGTTAGTCCTTATCTTATAAAGATTTCTATCTTTTTAATCTGATTATTTTTCATTAAAATCAGACTTAATTGGTAGGATCTTAATCTCTTTTGACAAGCAGATGGGATGCCTCAGTCAAAATAAGTAGACTGAGTGGGTGCCCCTCATCAAAAAAGGTAGGTAGTTGGGGCGCCAGACTGAGTGGACGCCCCTCATCAAGAGAGGCAGGTAGTTGGGGCGCCAATCCTTGGTGCCCCTTTTAGGGTTTTCACGCAAGAGAGGGGGCCGTTGGCACCCCTTTTAGGATTTTCATGCAAGGGAGGGGGTCGTGGCCTCTCTCTCTCTCCTACCATGCCAAACCAAGAAGTGGGGGTGGGCCCCTCTCACTTCCTCAAACCATTCCATGGGGTTGGTGACCCTTGGACCTTCCAAAAAGGGAGGATGGTGCCATCTCTTCTTTCCATCAATTCTCCACTTAAAAAACAAATATCAATGGAGAAAAAAAGGAGAGTAGATTGCCAACTCATTAACATGATCTAATCCTCTTGGGCTTACAATTAGGCACCCAGCTAAAATCTAAATGGATTTAGTTTAGGTTCAAGGCTATAGACCTGATCCAACCGAAATCTAGAGAAGAATTGGGTTTAACCATGTTCTAGCATGGTTCTCTTAAACCCAATAGAATTTCAATAAATCCTAACCTAATTAGAACTTCACAAGCCCAATTGGCAAATTCAAGATTAAATCTCTTAATGTATGATCTCATAGGTTTCATTCCATCTGATAGTGAGATATATTGTGATCTCCATCATAATATCATCAAAATTTTTTCGATGGGTTGAAATAATTCTAACTCTGTCCTTCGAGGGTTATCGATCATCAAGATGATGTCCGATAAGTTTCACAATCCATCAATGACAGCTATCAGTATGTAGTGGCAATCTAGTAGAATAAAAGTGTAAATCTCTAGATGTAATTATCGTATAATTTAGTTCTTCTATCATGAGTCTCGACTTGACAGAGGTCATGGAGAACTAATCAGGCTCCATCATCAGTCATATGCTAGATTAGGCATAGAAAAGAGAAGAGAGAGAGAGGGTGAGGTGTAGAGAAGAGAGAGAAAGAGTTTTGATTTCTCAAAATTTAATTAATTCAAATCTTAAAAAACTATCTCTTTATATAGACCCTCTCTTGATTTCAAATCAAGAACCAATCAACCTAAAAAGGCTAGTCTTTATCTCATAATAATTTCTACTTTTTTAATCTAATTATTTTTTATTAAAATCAGACTTAATTGGTACGATCTTAATCTCTTTTGACAAGCAGATAGGATGTCCCAATCAAAATAGGCAGATTGAGTGGGCGCCCCTCATCAACAGGGGTAGGTAGTTGGGGTGCCAACCCTTTGCTCCCCTTTTAGGGTTTTCATGCAAGAGAGGGGGGTGTGGCCCCTCTCTCTCTCCTTCCATGCCAAACCAAGAAGAGGGGGTGGGCCTCTCTCACTTCTGCATACCATTCCAAGGGGTTGGCACCCCTTGGACCTTCCGAAAGGGGAGGATGGCACCAATCGAAGTCCAGAGAAGAATGCTATAGACTTGATCCAATCGAAGTCTAGAGAAGAATTGGGTTTAACCATGTACTAACATGGTTCTCTTAAACCCAATAGAATTCAATAAATTCCAACCCAATTAAAACTTCACAAGCTCAATTGATAAATTTCAGATTAAATCCCTTAATGTATGATCCCATAGGTTTCATTCTATCTGGTAGTGAAATATATTGCGATCTCCATCATAATATCATCAAAATTCCTTTTGATGGATTGGAACAATTTCAGCTCTATCCTTCGAGGGTCATCAATCATCAAGATGACGTTCGATGAGTCCCACAATCTACCTGTATAATGAAAGTATATAGTGATAATCCAGTAGAATGAAAGTATGAACCTCTAGGTACAGTTATCGTATGATTTAGTTCTTCTATCATGAGTCCCGACTTGATAGATATCATGAAGAACTTGTCAAATCGTATCATCAGTTATATACTAGATTGGCTTGACTTGAGTTTATTTATGAATCTCATAGAAACTCTTTTTTAGTATTCACACTTACATTAGTCAAAGACTTTCTGAACTCAGTTTCGCAAATCACATAAGACTTCTCCTTTTTTACTAAGATCGATAGATTCTATCTAGGTATATCCTACTCCTAACAGTGAATCTGAATCTACTGTAGTCAACATACACAACAAGGATCCGAATGGTTAGAAATCAAGGGAACGTGCAGTCAAACTTAGTAGCCTCACTGTGAATAGCCAATGACACCGTAGATCAAAAGATCACTCACACCACTATAGCATCGAGTCAATCACTGATGAGTAAATAGATATCTAAGTAATTTTTTATATTGATCACACTCAGTATAAATTATTCTCTAACAACCACCCGCACCCTCACCTCAGTGTCCCTACACTACAGACCCGAGACTCATCTACCCCCAAGGGAGGCAAACTGTGCACCGATCTCGAATAGATTGATCATTGTCTTTCATGACAATCTTTTAATTGAGAGTATTTAGAAACTAACCACTAATTATTGTATGTCTCAAATTCTCAACACTTTGAGAATATACAAAAATCATCTTTATTAATTTTTAAGATAAATCATAGACACATAAACATGATTGAAATGAAAAAGCTCTTTATCCATAATAAAAATATTATAAGTATAAAATTAAACTCTGAAATTATAAAATATGTCAGTCAACAATTGACTTCTAGGACACATATCTAATGGTTGAAAGAAAGAATATAACCTTAATAGATATGGCCCATACCATATTATGTGAAGGAAAACTACCCAAATATTTTTGGATTGAACCCATAAATACAGCATATTACATCCTTAATAAAGTTTCAATCTGACCAATTTTAAAAAAAAATCCTATGAGCTTTGAAAAGGAAAAAGACCTAACATTAACTACTTTCATATTTTTGGTTGTAAATATTTTATTCATAACAATGGAAAAGATAATCTAGGTAAATTTGATACTAAAATAGATGAGGATATCTTTTTTGGATACTCTACATCTAGCAAAGCATATAGAGTCTTTAACAAACATACTTTGATTGTTGAAGAATCTATTCATATAATTTTTTATGAAGCTAATGATTTATCTTCAAGAAAGGAAGAATTTTTGAAGATGATAATTTTAGAGAATGGAATGAAGGAGCTCAATATGAAGAAAAGATTTATCCGAGATGAAGATGAAGAAACAAAGGATACTGAGCAAGAGAAGAATGCTGAACAAGAGGTACTTCAAAGGCATAGTAATCTGCCCAAAGAGTGGAGGTACACACACAATCATCCAAGAGACCTAATTATAGGTGATCCTTCAAAAAAAATAAGAACTAGATCTTCTTTTAGATATATTTTTGATTATCTTGTATTTATCTCTCAAATTGAACCCAAATGCATAGAAGAGATTAAAAAAGACTCAAATTGGATGTTTGCTATGCAAGAGGAGCTAAATCAATTTGAAAGAAATAATATCTGGACACTAGTTAGTAGACCTATGGATCATCCTATTATTGGAACCAAATGGATTTTCATAAATAAATTGGATAAAAATAGTAATGTAGTTAGAAATAAAGTTAGGTTAGTGGCTAAGGGATATAATCAAGAGGAAAGAATTGACTATAATAAAATATATGCTCTTGTAGCAAGACTAAAAGTGATTAGATTGTTAGTTATTTTTGCTTACTACATGAACTTTATCTTGTTTCAAATGGATGTGAAAAGTGCCTTCTTGAATGGTTATATCACTGATAACATATTTGTAGAACAACCCCTTGGACTTGAAGATCACTCATTTCTAAATCATATTTTCAAATTAAATAAAGCTTTATACAGCCTAAATCAAGCACCCAAGGTCTGGTATGAAAGACTTAGCAAATTTTTGTTACAAAATAAATTTAATAGCGGTAGTGCAGATACAACACTATTTTTGAAAAAAAAAAGATAATAACCTTCTTGTAGTTTAAGTTTATATGGATGACATCATTTTCGGAGCTATTAATGAGGATCTCTATCAAAAATTTACTGAATTAATGTAGGGAGAATTTGAAATGAGCATAATAGGGGAGCTAACCTTGTTTCTTGGACTTCAAATCAAATAAATTAAAGAAGGAATCTTCATCAACAAAACCAAGTATGTTAGAGAAATACATAAAAAATTTGGAATAAAAAATACAAAGGCAATTGGCACGCACATGAGACCATCATGCAAAATGGACAAAGATAAAAATAATAAAAATATAAATAAAAAGCTCTACAGAGGTATGATTGGTTCTTTGCTTTACTTGACTGCAAGTAAGCCTAATATAATATTTAATATTTTCTTATATGCTAGATTTCAGTCTAACCCCAAAGAATCTCATATCCTAGCTGTTAAAAGAATCTTAGAGATTTAATGAGAACACAAAACTTAGATTTATGGTATTCTAAGCAAACCTCAATTGACTTAATTAGATTTTTAAATGATGACTATGGAGGATGTAAAATTGATAGAAAAAATATCAGTGGCACATATCAATTCTTAGGATTGAACTTAATCTCATAGTTTAGCAAGAAGTAAAATTCGATAGCATTGTCCATGATCGAGGCTGAGTATATTGCAGTCAAAAGTTATTGTACTCAACTTCTTTAGATTAAGCAACAACTCAAGGATTATGATATTGAACAAAATAAAATTTTTATAAAATATGACAACACTAGTGCCATCAATTTAATTAAAAATCTCATTCAATATTCTAGAATGAAACATATTGAAATTAGGCATCACTTATTAGAGATCATGTTCAAAATAATGATATTGTATTTGAATTTGTATCAATTGAAAATTAATTAGTTGATATTTTTATAAAACCTTTAAATGAAGATAGATTTCTTATAATTAGAGGTGAATTAGGAATTTGTGACCTCCTCCAATGAAAATCACTTCTATAACTTTTTGGTCATGTATTGATTGGATTGATCCATATTTTTCATAAATTTATTTAATTTGTTTCAAATTTTTATGAATTTTTAAAATTATGGTTTGATCCATCTCGACTATGGTGTCAAGCTAACTCCACTGTTGAGCCGACCCAAATAGAGTTTCGAGCTTGCTCGATGGTCAAGGCCCGATTCTTAATTAAAATGTCCGAACTTTCCAAGAATCCTATTTTCCTTTCTTCCGAGCTTGCCCCTCTCTGACCTTTTCCCAGCTTCGATTCCAAACATTTCAATAATCTGATTTCTCCTCGATTGCACCCTCCATTCCACGGGATTTCCAAGCTATGACTCCTAAGACGTGCACCGTCGAGGCAAGGAAATGTCGAGTTGAGGAACCACATCAGGTCCGATCGAAGAAGAAGAAGCATCGATGCTCAATGAGATCAGCACCCTCTACTTTGACCTCTACTCTAAATCGAGTCTCCATGGCATCCAGAGCAGTCACAACCAGAAGAAAAGTGAGTTTCCAATTTCTAGGTGAGCAAAACTTTCATATTAGTACTTGGATCTGACAATAGGGATGGAAAAAGCTGTATTCACTCGAGGTACCTGCATATTCCCATCTTGTCGGAGAGTTTTTTGAGAATTTGAGGTTAGACAAAGTCTAACTGGTTCGAGGTGAAGGAAACTAAGATCATTCTTGACCAGAGAAGACTAGGGCATTTGCTTGAAATGCCCTCCTCAGGACTTCAAGTTGTCGAGCTCAGAAATGATTTTGATGGCATGCAGAGGCTTCTTGGTGGAAACATTCTGGAGAAATTTGACATCCATAATGCCAATCTTTTGCCCACCAAACTGAAGTTGCTCTATAGTATAATCTCCAGGATTATCTTTCCAAGAATAAGGAGATTTGACTGGATTTCATCTAGAGACCTGAGTGTGATGGTTCATATGGTTGAGGATACTACGATGAACCTGCCTTTCATGATGATTGAGTAGATAAACATAGCAATTGAAAAATCCAAGAGTCAAGCCTGTCTATATTATGGAATGGTCTTTACATTGATCTTCATAGAAGCTGGCATCGATCTGGAAGGAGAGGACTGCAAAACACTCAAGCAACTGACTTCTATAACATCCATACCCTACATCGCATGAAGTTCAAGAAAGAAGAAGATGTTTGGGTCAGAGAGGTTGAGGGAGCATAGCCAGATGCTTCTGGATCTTTCTCCTCCTCACCCTCAAATTTTGTAGAGCTATCCTCTCCTACATCTACAATAGGACCGTCATCCTCTGCACCTGCATTGACTCCGTAGTCTGTAGCTGGAGAGCATCATCCAGGACCATCAGTCTCTCCTCACACACTAGCTATGACCCACACCTTTTCTGTAGAGGAGATTATCGATCAGATCATAGATAGGATGGGGAGCATGTTTGCTGACTTCAAATCTCATATCCTATAGAGCCACGATACACTTCTTGAGGACACTTAGAGATAATTTTAGCAGCTTCGTGGTGATTTGCTGAGGATCACACTGCAACTCAAAAGTCTGGAGAGTGTTGAGACACATAGGATTGGGACTGATACTTTTGATCTCAGACAGTACATTTTTTAGACCATGGAGGAACAGAGGATATCTTCAGAGGGACTACTTGATTCACTGAGTTAGCTGCTCGGTAATCTATCCCAGAATTTAGATACTGTTGGGTATAAAATACCCCCAGCCGAAGTCCTCAACAGAATCAACGACTCCGCCAACAAGGCCGACCTTAAAAGAAGACTCCGCCCGGACTCTTACGGAAGCCGGGCTTCATCCTCAACTCCAACGGCTGCAAGACAGACTGTGTCCGAACTCCTACGGGAGCCAGACTCCGCCGACGACTTCAACAGCAAGTAGACTCTGCCCGGACTCCTACGGGAGCCGGGCTCCATCCTCAACGTCAACTGCTCAGCCCGGACTCCTACGGGAGTCGGGCTCCATCCTCAACGTCAACTGCTCCGCCCGGACTCCTACGGGAGCCGGGCTCTATCCTCAACGTCAACTGCTGGTAAGCCCCGTCTGGACTCCTACGGGAGCCGGACTTCGCCTTTAATTTTGATTGCAGGGAGACTCCACCCGGACTCCTACGGGAGCCGAGCTTCATCCTCGACTCCAACGCCTGCAAGACAGACTGCGTCTGGACTCCTACGGGAGCCGGACTCCGCCGACGACTTCAACAGCAAGTAGACTCCGCCCGGACTCCTACGGGAGCCAGGCTCCATCCTTAACGTCAACTGCTCTGCCCGGACTCCTACGGGAGCCGGACTCCGTCCTCAACGTCAACTGCTGGTAAGCCCCGTCCGAACTCCTACGGGAGCCGGACTTCGCCTTTAACTTTGATTGCAGGAAGACTTCGCCCTGACTCCTATGGGAGCCGGGCTCTGTCCACGACACCAAGGAAGGCTCCGCCCGGACTCCCACGGGAGCCGGGCTCCACCCACTACCCCAACCGCAAGGAGGACTCCGCCCGGACCCCTACGTGGTGTCAGACTCCGACCACAGCCGAACTTCAGCCGACAGATCTGCACTCCCAGGCCACAGTCACGGCCACGATTCTGCTACACTTTTTGCGGTGGATTCCGCGCAGCTCCACCACTCCCTGACAGGCCACAGTAACGATCGCAACACTGCTCTACTCCCTACGACGGATCCCACGTGGCTCCATTACTACTTGACAGGCCACGATAAACGGCCGCGATCCTGCTCCACCTCCTGCAACAGATACCGCACGATTCTCCCATCCACTGGCAAGTCACGACAACAAACGCCGCCCCACTTCACGCGGCAAACTCCACGTGGCATGCCCCAGTGATAGCCACGGGTCCATTCCACTACTCTTCGCAGCAAACTCGCCTGACCCTGGAAAGCCTAATGCCAGACAGTTACAGATATCGCCAACAATCCGTTATCTTCCCCGCCTATAAAAAGGGGGACCCAGATACGTTATTCTATAAGCTCATTCCTTATCTCAAAACTCTGCTAAATTCTCCATTCGAGCGCTCCATTCTTGTTGAGGCAGAGAACTGACTTGAGCGTCGGAGGGTCTTGCCGGAGCAACCCCACCTCCGGTTTAGACTTCCCTTGCAGGTCTCGCGGCGACCGCGACTTCCCCGACTCCAGCTTCTCCTGCGTAAGCGGATTTTTGCACCAACAGGATTGGCGCTAGAGGAAGGGGGGCGAACCTTCGCAGTACCCTTGTTCTTAAAGGAGCGTTCAACGGAGCCACCTCCAATCATCTCCTCCGACACCCACTCCTTATTTTCCCCCGCTGGGTCCACACTCGATGCCTCCATGCAAGGCATCCACGCGACGGTCCATGGCCTCCGCGGCCAGATCTCAGGCTCTAGCCTCCCCTCCTATTTCTCAACCTCCTCCTCCTCCTCCTCCAGCGGCGGCGGTCGGTGCGGAGCAGTTTGACTTGCTGGCACAGCAGGTCAAAGGCCTCGTCGAAGCTGTGCAAGCAATGCAGCAGCAGCAGCCGCAGGCGTCAGCGCACCCGGAAAGGGCGTCTCCGGAGTGCCAGAACCCGACGGCGGGGCGGGCCACCTGGGCCAGCCGCCCCGTCCTTCCTGGGAAAACAAACCCAAGGGTAGAGAGCCCTCAATCGGACCACGACTCCACCCCTGGAAGATCCCTGCCCCCGTTCTGCCAGAGGACCCTCGAGACTCGAAGTCGAGAGGATTTTCTGGACCGGAGGCTCCAGGAGATGAACCGACGGATTGAAGAACTCCGCCATGCGCCCCTCGCTTATGGTGAGGACATTTGTACTGACCCTCCCTTCTCCCAAACGATCATGCAGAAACCGATCCCGCCAAACTTCAAGCTTCCTCAGTTCGAAAGCTACGACGGGACTTCAGACCCGGTTGATCATCTGGAGGCCTTCCGGACGATGATGCTGCTTCATGGTGCTCCTGACGCCATCTTATGCCGGGCTTTCCTATCTACTTTGAAGGGAGCAGTGAGGAACTGGTATTCGGCTTTGAAACCGGGTACCATCTTCTCCTTCGATCAAATGAGCCACCAATTTGTGGCCCATTTTGTCAGCAGCCGGTGCCCCCAGAAGGGTTCGGAGTCCCTCATCAACATCAAGCAGAGGGAAGGGGAGTCCATATGGGCCTACATCAACTGCTTCAACATCATGGTGCTGGAGGTCCGGAACTTGGACCAATCAGTTGCCATGGCCGCCCTGAAAGGCGGCCTTAGAAGAATGATCTTTTGTTCTCCCTGGAGAAGAAGTATCCCAAGAATTTTGCCGATTTGCTGGCTCGGGCTGAGGGATACGCCCGAGCGGAAGAAGCCTTCAAAATGAAGGATGAAGAGACAGCAAAGGAGCGGCAAGCAGGAGATTCGAGTAAGCCCACAGTTGAGAAAAGGCCAAAGGAAGTCCGACCGCATTCTCGATCCCCTCCTGGGCATAAGCGCACCCATACTCCACCCCAGGCATGCAGGCAGAGAAACCCAGACCGTGGGGTTCGGCGGGGTTCCCCACCAGGGAGATTCCGCAACTACGCCCCCCTCAACGCCTCGAAGGCCCAGGTATTAATGGAGGTCAGGGAGCAGCTCCCTAGGCCGGAGAGGATGCGCACACACCCCGGGAAGCGCAACCCCAACAAGTTCTGCCTCTACCACCGCGACCACGGCCACGACACAGAGGAATGCATCCAGCTCCAGGACGAGATCGAGGAACTCATTCGGCGAGGTCGACTTGACAGATTCATCCACCGCAGGCCTGAGGGTAGAGGAGACCGGCAAAGAGCCCTTCCACAGCCTGAACCACCGAGAAGGGAGGAGCAACCCGGGGACCGACCTCCCATCGGGACCATCGACTCCATCACCGGAGGGCCTCAAGGAGGAGCGGGCCACCCGCGACCAAGGAGCTCGAAGAACCTGTAAATGTATCACTTACGATTTCGCCTTGAATCTAATTTTCTTTCTACATAACGTGCTCTTCCCACCTGCGTGGATTTATTATGACTGGATATGACCCCACCGAACGCTTAAGACATAGCCATGTCAGGAATAGGAGGAGAATCTCGTCCTGACATGAGCAAAGTCGAAGGCCCAGTTTCATTTAGACCGGATGGGGGGAGAGGCCTTACAATGCCCATTTGTGCCCCCACAGCCCTGTTAGGGACAGGAGGAGAACCTCGTCCTAACTTGAGCAAAGTCGAAGGCCCGGTTCCATTTAGACCGGATGGGGGGAGAGGCCTTACAACACCCATTTGTGCCCCCACAGCCCTGTTAGGGACAGGAGGAGAACCTCGTCCTAACTTGAGCAAAGTCGAAGGCCCGGTTCCATTTAGACCGGATGGGGGGAGAGGCCTTACAACGCCCATTTGTGCCCCCACAGCCCTATTAGGGACAAGAGGAGAACCTCGCCCTAACTTGAGCAAAGTCGAAGGCCCGGTTCCATTTAGACCGGATGGGGGAGAGGCCTTACAACGCCTATTTGTGCCCCCACAGCCCTGTTAGGGACAGGAGGAGAACCTCGCCCTAACTTGAGTAAAGTCGAAGGCCCGATTCCATTTAGATCGGGTGGAGGGAGAGGCCTTACAACGCCCATATGTGCCCCCACAGCCCTGTTAAGGACAGGAGGAGAACCTCGCCCTAACCTGAGCAAAGTCGAAGGCCCGATCCTTTTAGACCGGATGGGGGGAAGGCCCTGCAACGCCCATATGCGCCCCCCAAGAGGAAAACTAAGCCCAGCCCGGACTCCTACGGGAGCCAGGCTCCATCGCTGACATCAACTACAGGACAACCCCGCCCAGACTCCTACGGGAGCCGGTCTCCGCTGACAACAACAACTGCCGATAAACCTTGTCTGGACTCCTACGGGAGCCGGACTTTGCCTATGACTTTGATTGCAGGAAGACTTCACCCTGACTCCTACGGGAGCCGGGCTCTGTCCACGACATCAAGGAAGGCTCCGCCCGGACTCCTACGAGAGCCGGGCTCCGCCCACAACTCCAACTTCAAGAGGGATTCTCCGTCCAGACTCCCATGGGAGCCGAACTTAGCCTCGACTTTAGCGGAGAAAAAACTCCAAGCAATAAAGGAAGGTAGTGGATCGCAACAGTGATGATTGGAAAACAAACAGCGCCCGAGGGCAACTGAAGCTCGGATCCCCGAATTCAAGCCCTAGGAGGGACCCCGGGTCCGAATGGCCCCAAGCGAACCTGCAGCCATTGACGGAAAAGTGACAACCGGGTATCTTCGAACGGCGTAAAAGTCGAAAAGGAACTCGGCAGATAACAACCTTACACGGATAAAAGAAGTCGTCGATGACCTTAGGACGACGTAAAAAAAAAAAAAAAAAAAAGAAGAAAAAAGAAAAGAAAAGGAGGAAGAAAGAGGAAAGGAAAATGAAGAAGCTCGACAAACAACTATTCGATGCAAGATGCAGACAAGGTAGCAAAATCTCCTTTTCATTTAACAAGATATACGTTACAAGATCCGGTGGGTCAAGAAAAAAAAAAGAAGATATACATCATTGCAAGCCTCACGAACACGGTTCGGGAAGGATATACCGGAGGCCGCTCCCAGCTGCAAACTCCTCTCCCCGTCTCTGTCCTTCTCAGCTGCGTTCTCCAGTGCGTGTAACGGACCTATCGGCTCTCGCCTCGCCTCGCTTCGCTCCATCTCCGAAGTCCCAGCCCTAGGGGGAAAAGGGTGGGATGGATTTTCGGGGGCGATAAGGGCAACGACAGCAGTGACGAAGACCTGTTTCAAGAAGAGCCGGAGTCACCTTGGAGGCAGCGATGACGCCAGAGATATGCTCCATCTCCGAATGCTCCACGACAGCCGCCACCTAAAATGCTCCGACAAGGTCGGCATGCGCTACTTCCACCATCCCCGCAACAGATTTTGCTGCCCCACCGTCGACGCCGACCGCTTCTGGTCCCTCGGCCCCGACGGCATCAAGGATCCCGTCACAGCTTGTGACGACAGCTCTGCCCTCTTGACCGGTATCACCCCCCTTGCTACTCCGAAATTCTCGGGCAGAATAACTTTACCGGCGGCCCCCATTATTAAACCCCTGTTGTTGAAGGAATTCTTCCTTGAGCCCCCTTTAAAATGACGGAGATCCTCACCGGCCACTGTTCTCCTCCTCGCCTTCCTCCAAGCCCTAGACATCCCTTCAAGAATGGCCTCCGGGGTAGAGGACATGGTGTGGGAACCCTCAGAGAAAAATTGGGGAGCTGAAGAAGGCAAGGACTGGTGCGAGGGAAGTAGCTGAGTAGCTAGGCTCTCAGGCGAAAGAAAGGTACCGTCCTATCAACAGGATGAAGCCACAAAGGGAGATTAGGGGGTTTAAATAGCCGACGGATCCTAGCGCAGTTATGGCAGCGGGTGTTCCTGGGCCAACTGGTGCGTGCCACGTATCCCGCATGTCCCCCTCACCGCTATCGAGGGTTGATCGTTCACAAATTTCCGTAGCATGATGCTTGGGATCGCGTTCCGACGGGGGTTCCGAAAAGACTCTTCAGGTCACCTTCACCGAAAAATGGGCTCTGACGTGCACACGTTAAAGGCCAAAATATCTGGGGGCGGCAGTGTGCGGGATTCGAAGGGACGGCTTCGGCTGTGCCCATCTCTCTGTACTTCCTTCGTTCGAAATTCAAACTCGAAAGTGGGGGGACTGGTGTTGGGTATAAAATACCCCCAGCCGAAGTCCTCAATAGAATCAACGACTCCACCAACAAGGCCGACCTTAAAAGAAGACTCCACCCAGACTCTTACAGAAGTCGGGCTTCATCTTCGACTCCAACGGCTGCAAGACAGACTGCATCTGGACTTTACGGGAGCCGAACTCCACCGATGACTTCAACAGCAAGTAGACTCCACCCGGACTCCTACGGGAGTCGGGCTCCATCCTCAATGCCAACTGCTCTGCCCGGACTCCTACGGGAGCCGGGCTCCATCCTCAACGTCAACTGCTGGTAAGCCCCATCCGGACTCCTACAGGAGCCAGACTTCGCCTTTAATTTTGATTGCAGGGAGACTCCACCCGGACTCCTACGGGAGCCGGGCTTCATCCTCGACTCCAACGGCTGCAAGACAGACTGCGTCCAGACTCCTACGGGAGCCGGACTCCGCCGATGACTTCAACAGCAAGTAGACTCCGCCCGGACTCCTACGGGAGCCGGGCTCCATCCTCAACGTCAACTGCTCCGCCCAGACTCCTATGGGAGCCAGGCTCCGTCCTCAACGTCAACTGCTCCGCTCGGACTCCTACGGGAGCCGGGCTCCGTCCTCAACGTCAACTGCTGGTAAGCCCCGTCCAGACTCCTACGGGAGCCGGACTTGCCTTTAACTTTGATTGCAGGAAGACTTTGCCCTGACTCCTACGGGAGCCGGGCTCTGTCCACGACACCAAGGAAGGCTCCGCCCGGACTCCCACGGGAGTCGGGCTCCACCCACTACCCCAACCGCAAGGAGGACTCCGCCCGGACCCCTACGTGGGGTCAGACTCCGACCACAGCCAAACTTCAGCCGACAGATCTGCACTCCCAGGCCACAGTCACGGCCACGATTCTGCTACACTTCCTACGGTGGATTCCGCACAGCTCCACCACTCCCTGACAGGCCGCAGTAACGATCGCAGCACTGCTCCACTCCCTACGACGGATCCCACGCGGCTCCATTACTACTTGACAGGCCACGATAAACGGCCGCGATCCTGCTCCACCTCCTGCAACGGATACCGCACGATTCTCCCATCCACTGGCAAGTCACGACAACAAACGCCGCCCCACTTCACGCTGCAGACTCCACGTGGCACACCCCAATGATAGCCACGGGTCCATTCCACTACTCTTCACAGCAAACTCTGCCTGACCCTGGGCAGCCCAATGCCAGACGGTTACAGATACCGCCAACAATCCGTTATCTCCCCTGCCTATAAAAAGGAGGACCCAGATACGTTATTCTATAAGCTCATTCTTTATCTCAAAACTCTACTAAATTCTCCGTTCGAGCGCTCCATTCTTGTTGAGGCAGAGAACTGACTTGAGCGTCGGAGGGTCTTGCCGGAGCAACCCCACTCCAGTTTAGACTTCCCTTGCAGGTCCCGGCGGCGACCTCGACTTCTCCGACTCCAGCTTCTCCGGCGCAAGCGGATTTTTGCACCAACAGATACTTTTGAAAAGAGGCAGCATGGGACAATTGAAAAGGTAAATTAGTTGAAGGTGGATGTCACCAAAGTTGTAAGAAGGGCTATAGAGATTGTTATTTCAAAGCATGGGAGCATCGAGGCTCTTATCACTACCATCCACAGTGTAGCTGGGCCAGCTTTGGTCTTGGATTTCACCACCCTCCACCCATCCCAGACCTTTCCCTAACTAGTCTAAGACTTCCACCCCTAGACCCCCTTTCAATGCCACAATTAGGCCTGGCACTGTTTTTCCACCCATTCACCTCGGGCCTTTTGGTAGAACCAAGAGCAAGAAACTAGCTCCTTCCTCCTTATCCACTGAACCTATCATAGAATTTTCTTCTGATGAGGATTAGTTTTAGTTTTTATCTTATTTTTGTTTTAGATTGTGTTTGTGTTGTGACCTCTTTTTGTAATGAATATTGTATTGTATTATTTGAGTGACATCTTTTTGTAAACAATACATACAAGTTAATGAATATTTTCTTCTCTTTACCTTTTTGTTTACTATTGTGTCATCTTGTGAATGTTCTTTTTGATGTTGACAAAAAGGGGGAGACAAGACTAACTGAGGATATTAGAGCATAATACTTTGAAAATGAACAATGAAACATTAACTTCTGAATAGTGAAAATTAAAAATTTCAATAATACTTTGAAAATAAATAGTGAAATATTAACATCTGAATATTATAATCTGAATAGTGAATATTAAAAATTTGACTTGAAAATCATCTCATAAGAAGCATTTATTGAGGGGGAGCTTAAAGTTTAATAGCTAATATGAAGTTCATACATCTAAACTTTGTAAAGATACATCTTTTTTATAGAACTCATTAAATCTAAAATTACTTGTGCATATAATATGGTGAAATATAAAATCTTGTTATATTTATACTTATATTAAAAAAAAATTTATACATATATACTATGTGCTCAATATTTTGTCATCATCAAAAAGAGGGAGATTATTGTCTGTAGGAATGATTTTGATGATCATAAAATATTAGAGTATATTTCAATACTAACATCTTTCTGTTGCCCAGCTATGCAACCCAAGAGGGGGGGATGAATTGAGTTTTTAAAAAATTAAAAATTAACTTACAACTATGAGGATTATTTAACAATGAGCAGGATAAATGTGGAGAGTAAAATTTATGCAAGGTGTAGAAGTTGGATGCAAAAATGCAAGAAGATAAGGAAATTTAAAAGGAGAGCAAGTAAGCACAACACAAACAAAAAAATTTATAGAGGTTCAGTGCCAACCTTGCACCTACGTCCACTCTTCAAACTCCTACTTGAAAATTTAAATCTACTAAACCGTATTCAACCCGAATACAATGTCAGAACCTCCGACTCTAGCTATTCCAAGCTAGAACACTTATTTTTCGGGTATAAGCCAACCCAATACAACATCGGAACCTCCGACTTTAGCTATTCCAAGCTAGAATACTTATTTTTCGGATACAAGCCAATCTAATACAATCTGATTTAAGATTCGGATCAACCTTTCCATATTTTGGAATCCTTCTAAAATAAAAAATCAACTCAAAAATAGAGTATAACAGTTAATCACACAGAAATACAGATATAGCTCCTTCAATGAGCAAATAAAGCTTTAAATACACTTTACACAATAAGAACGAAGCTCTTCTGATTTCTCTCAAGGTGGTTGAAGACTTGAATGAGCTCTTGAGGGGTTGGTGAACTTGAAATAAAAGCTTCTTGAACTTTTAAGAGGGCTCTTGCTTAGAGTTGAAGTGAATGCTTGAAGAACCTTTTCAAAATCTTATTGATTTCCTCCTTTAAGTGCCTTTTATAACTTCAAATGATGGTGGAGAGTAATCTGGACTGAAATAGGGCCGTTAAAGCATATTTAATAGGCATTAAATGCAGCCATAATGAGCTAAAAACTAGCCGTTGTGGAGTTTTTTCATCGCAGAGGTCGACTCATAGGGTCGACTCATGCACAGGGATCGACTCATGGGGTCGACTCATGCACAAGGGTCGACTCATGGGGTTAGCTCATATGGCGTAGAACAGAAATTGATAGTTCTGTATCTTTAGCTTGCACAGCAATAGAGGTCGACTCATAGGGTCGACTCATGCACAGGGGTCGACTCATGGGGTCGACTCAATTGGGTGTGCCAGCTAAAAATAATATGCCGTTCAGCCTCTTTTGATATGAGTCGACTCATAGGGTCGACTCAAATTTATAAACATGATTTTTTTTCAAAATATACATCCAAAAATATTGAAATTATCTCCAATAGACTACAAATCTTCTGCTCTTGCTGTTGAGGCTTTCGAATCAGAACTTGATAAAATTATGATTTTGCCCCTGAAATATAATAAATTTTTTTTCAAGCTAAAATCATTAGTAACCCTCTCAAATGCTTTGTAATCATCAAAATCAATGCAAGAAGCAACAATCTCCTCCTTTTTGATAATGATAAAATATTTGTACAAAAGCATATATAAAATATTGAGCATGAATTTCAAATTTATGAAGATGCATCACTTAAATATCATAGCCAAGTATTTAAACGAAATACATCATAAGCAATTTGAAGATCAATTTGAAATTTGGTTATTAGTTCATTTGCTTTGAGAAAAAAAATTGACAATTTTGGTTGTGTCATTATTGCTCATTTCTTTATTGCTTATTGCTCAAAATCAATTTTGATTCTCTACTCCTCCTTTTTGACAGCATCAATTAAGATTCTCTACTCTTCCTTTTTAAGAGATCTTAAAAGGATAAATTTTCTTTACTCCTCCTTTTTGATAGCATCAATTAAGATCTTAAGGGATTTTAAGGATAGTGAAAAGAAAAGAAAGATAACAAAAAGGATTTATTTTCTTTACTTCTTTAATTCTCTCCCTTTTTGATACCATATTTTACTTCTTTGCTCCCCCTCATTAATTACTTATTTTTCAACTCTCCCTCATTATAGCAAATATAAATGATATACCAATTTGCTCATCTAAAAGATATTGCAATTCATAGTATTTCACAGCACAAATATGATTTAATTTGATTTGATTCCAATCATAAACATTCATTGAAAGTCAAAGCATATATATATATATATATATATATATATATATATATATATATATATATATATATATATATATATATATATATATATATATATATATATATATATTCAAAAAGTGACTGAATACATTGGAGTTTCAATACATATAAGTTAACTCATAATACAAAAGACATGGATAGAAGCTATCCAAGAGTTAATTAGCCAACAAATACAAGACCCAAAATATAGAACTTAGTCATAAAAGACTAACTAATCTAGATCTAATAGATGTCATGGCTAAAGGGATCAGAGTCTAAAGAATTAGAGATAGGGTGAGGAGATGTAGGATCAAATCCACAAGCACAACCTCGACCACATCTGTCTCGACCACGGGTAGAGATACCAGCATGAGTAGTGGGATGAGAGGATACTGGAGCCTGAGAAGCTACGGACTGTGCTATAAGAGAAAGTCTGATGGTGTCCAAAAGATCCAAGGTACTTGATACAGACTGCATCAGGATACTGAACTTAGTAGAAGCATTCTCACTGGATCCCCTGATCTTTCTCCTCAAGAAGTCAAAATCACTCTCTAAGACTCCTCGAAGTCTAGCCACCTTTGTAAATAGGTTTGAGACCTCTGTGATATCCTTATACGGCTGGAGATGGGCTAAAGCTAATACTTGCCCCTGCAAATTCAAAACTCTGCCTGTCAATCTTAGAATACATCCCTCAAGCTGCTCAATACGTATCGACTGATCAGTGAGTATCTAAAGAATAGTAGAAATGTGAGAGATCAGAGTCTGGTCTGAGTCAATCTGGGATGTCGATCTCTGTGCAAAGACTGAAGTGGCAAACTATTGAGATAGAATGGAGGCTACATGCTGGGACATCATCTCAATCTGATCATCTGCCAATCTGAGCTCTGAAGGATGTGCCCTGCTTTCTAATTGTGGAGCTGAAGTATACCTCCTCACAGACTCTGAAGGGCCAGTCTCGTGATCAGATATAAACTGAATATCTGGAGATGCTGCTCTGTGATCACAAAGAGGTGAGGATGATCCTTCCTCCTCAACTCTCTCTTCCACACCTTTTGTCCAACCACCATCAGTCTTAGAAAATCCCATGCGATGCAGTGTGTGGCGATTGATAGTGTCGGAGTGAGATAGTCGAGCAACTGTCTCTCCCTCAAAACTAACCCAAACCTCCTAAAAACTAAAGTGAGAGCCATACCAAAAGGCAAGTGTGCCTTGGACTGGTTCAAGGTCTCTCTCATGGCCTCAAACATCAATGCTGGAAGGTTCAGGGAGGTCTGTGTGATCACATGGTACGTAATGCAAATGTCCCTACCAGATAGAAGGTCATGTCTACCACTCCTAGGGACAAACAGTTTGGTTATCAAGTGATGTAACAGTCTCATCTCAACAGAAAGAATTTTTGCTTCCAATTTATTTAGACTTTCAGTATAGGTTCTCCCTAAGATAACATTAATTCCTTCTTCTTTAATAGGGAGCTCCATATTGGTATAGTCTTCACAAGGCAAATGTAGTATCTGTCCCAAATATACTGGATCAAGAATAACATCAATACCTTTTACTATAGATTTCATTGTTCCATTGCTATAGCTCAAATTTAAGTAAAATTCCCCGACTAGATCGACATAAGTATTTTTCTTTAAAGAGCAGTAAAATTTTCATCCTTGATACTTAATCTTCGATCCAATAGTGAACCCTTCTTTTTCAAAAAACTTGAAGTCAATATTTTTCTCGGGTTCTACTTTTCGATCAGAGAGAGGTACCTTGCTTGAGCTGATTGGGGACTGAGTTGAATCTGAAGCAGGACCTGAAGTAGGGATTGGAGCAAGAGAAGGCTCGGCTGCTAATCTCTTTTTGCGCACACTCTCTTCCAACCCGCGAATGGATTTTCTTCTTTGCGGTACCTTCATTTTGGGAGCCATTAGGTTAAGAGAGACTTGAAAGGAGCTTAGGAGACTAAATGTGAGGGAGAGAAAAAAAGATTCTAGTGGAAAGGAAAAGATTTTGGAGAGGTGATGTGCCGATTTGAAGAAGACGAGTAGAGTCTAAGGCAAGCTCGAACTGCCCCAAATGAAGAAGGAAGAGGAGAGGAACTTGGTTCCTAAACGGGTGATTTGAAGAGTGAAAATCGATGGGAGAAGATATTTGAGAGAAATCTTTGGTTTGAGGGAGAAGAGATGGAGAACTTTTGGTTCGATGGGAGGAAGAAGATGAAGGGCTGAGTCAGCTCAAGAAAAAATTCTCAATAAGAAGAGAGCGCCCGAAGGGTTTTGATAAAATTACAAGTTTACCCTAGGATCGACCCTGAGGGTCGACTCATGGCACAGAAAAATTCAAAAGAATGATGGAACAATTTCGAAAAAATTTGAAACTCTGAGAGAAGGATGTTTACCCAAGTATTGATCATGTGAATGATAGTTTTAAGCTTTTGAGCTCTTAAGAAAAATGAGAATTGAGCTCAATAGATTTGGTTCAATGAATTTTTGGCATTAAGAATTTAGAATCAGAGAGATACTTAAGCTGATAGATTAATGATTCCTAGTTCTCTCCTAATTTCACAAAATCTATCTTCACTTAAGGCCTTGGTAAAGATGTCAGTCAATTAATTTTTAGTACAAACAAAATCAAGAATTATATCTTTATTTTGGACATGTTCTCTTATGAAATGATGCCTAATTTTAATATATTTTAATCTAGAATACTGAATTAGATTTTTAGTTAGATTTATAGCACTAGTGTTATCACATCTTATGGGAGTTTCATTGAGTTTGATGCCAAAGTCTTCAAGTTGTTGCTTAATCTATAAGATTTGAGTACAACGACTTTCGACTGCAATATATTTGACCTCGACCGTAGACAGTGCTACCGAGTTTTGCTTCTTGCTAAACCAAGAGATTAAGTTAACTCTAAAAAATTGGCAAGTTTCATTAATACTTTTTCTATCTAATCTACATCCAACAAAATCGGCATCTGAATATCCTATCAAGTTAATTGTTAAGTCCTTAGAATACCATAGTCCTAGAGTTTGTGTACCATTTAAGTATCTAAGGATTCTTTTAACTGCATTCAAGTGTGATTCTTTCGGATTTGATTGAAAGCAAGTACAAAGACAAACACTAAACATAATATCTGGTCTACTAGCAGTTAAATATAGTAGAGAACCAATCATGCCTCTGTAGAATTTTAAATCTATATTTTTATCTCCTTCGTCCTTGTCAAGCTTACATGATGGGCTCATGGGTGTACCAATTGCTTTGAAACCCTCCATTCCAAATCTTTTGAGTAGTTCTCTTATATATTTGGTTTGGGTGATGGAGATTTCTTCCTTTGTTTGTTTGATTTGAAGTCTGAGAAAGAATATAAGTTCTCCCATCATGCTCATCTCGAACTCTCCCTGCATGAGCTTAGCAAAATCTTGACAAAAAGTTTTATTAGTAGATCCAAAAATAATATCATCGACATATATTTGAATAACTAAGATATCATCTTGATTTCTTTTAATAAAAAGAGTTGTGTCTATATTTTCTCTTGAAAAATCATTATTGAGCAGAAATTTGCTTAGCCTTTCATACCAAGCCCTAGGTGCTTGTTTCAAACCATATAATACTTTATTTAATTTAAAAACAAGATTAGAAAAAGTATGACTTTCAAAACATGAAGGTTGTTCTACATAAACTTTTTCAGTAATATATCCATTTAGAAAAGTACTTTTGACATCCATTTGAAATAACTTAAAATTCATAAAGCAAGCATATACAAGTAGAAGTCTAATTATTTTTAATCTAGCAACACGTGCAAAGGTCTCATCAAAATCAATTTCTTCTTCTTGATTATAACCTTTTATCATTAATCTTACTTTATTTCTTATCATATATCCATGTTCATTCAATTTATTCCTATATACTCATTTTGTGCCAATTATTGAATAATTTTTTGGTCTTGAAACTAAAGTCCATACATTATTTCTTTCAAATTAATTAAGTTCTTCTTGCATTGTATTTATCCAATTATAATCTATTTCAGCTTCATCTATGGTTTTAGGTTCAAGATGAGAGACAAAAGCAAAATGATTGAATGCATCTTTAAGTAAAGAGCGAGTTCTTACACCATGTGTAGGATCACCAATGATTAGTTTCTTGGGGTGATTGTGATCATACCTCCATTCTTTGGATAGATCATTTATACCTGTAGGTTATTTTTCACCTTACTCATCTTGTTTGTCTTCATGTTCTTCATCATCTTGAATGGTTGAGTCTTTTAGAGTGATCTCCTTCATCCCTTCTATAAGAAGATCTGCATCATCAATACCTTCATTCTTCCTTGAAAGAAGACCGTTAGTTTCATCAAAAACAACATGTATTGACATCTCTACTATTAAAGTTCTTTTGTTGAAAACTCTAAAAGCTTTGCTAGAAGAGGAGTAACTAAGAAAAATCACTTCATCGGATTTAGCATCAATTTTTTCTAGTCTTTTTTTACCATTGTTCAAAACAAAACATCGACAACCAAAAATATGAAAATATGCAATGTTTGATTTTCTTTCTTTCCAAAGCTTATAAGGAGTTTTCTTTAAAATTAATCTAATTAAAGCATGATTTAATATGTAACATACCGTATTAATTTCTTTCACCCAAAAATATCTTGGAAGGTTGCTTTTACATAGCATGGTACGGGCCATTTCTTCAAGAGTTCTATTTTTTCTTTTTACTATCCTATTTTGTTGGGGTATCCTAGGTTCTGAAAAATTATGGTCAATACCTTTTTCATCACAAAACTTTTTAAAATCTTGATTTTTTAAATTTGGTTCCATGATCACTTCAAATATTTTAAATTGAAAATCTTTTTTCATTTGTGACTTTTCGATAAAATTTTAAGAAAACATGAAAAGTTTCATCCTTATGTGCCAAAAATAAGACCAATATAAAATAAAAAAAATCATCAATAATTATAAAATCATATCATTTTCCATCTAGACTAGTAGTTCTAGTGGGTCCAAATAAATCTATGTGCAATATTTCTAATGGCCTAGAAATTTAAATAATATTTTTAGATTTAAATGAGATTTGTGTTTGTTTATCCATTTGGCATGCATCACAAATACATCAAATTTTAGATCTAAAATAAAATTTACACATATCAAATATATATATAATTAAATTTAAAATAATGATTAAAATATTTTAAAAAATATCTTTTCAAAAATTGATTCACATCAAACTAGGACAACCTTTATAATATAAGAGGTAAATCCAATATCAGGACAACCTTATATCAGTTTGATATAAATTTTTTAATCATTCTAATTTTAGAACTAAACATAAATTAAACATATCATATATGCTAATTTATAGATCTAAAATATTTGATTTAATTATGAAGATTTAAAAATGACTTTGTATCCTTTATCATAATATTGACTGATGCTTAATAAATTATATTTTAAACTATCTACTAATAAAATATTTTTTATATACTTGGAGAGAGTGATACTAATGTTACCTATACCAATGATCTTTCCTTTGTCATTGTCTCCAAAGGTGACCATCCCTCCATTTTTAGCAACAAGTGTGATGAATTGGGATTCATCACCAGTCATGTGTCTTGAGCACCCACTATCAAGATACCATTTTCAGTTTGCTCCTTGGGATGCAAGACACACCTACACACAAGAGTCAAATTTTGACTTTAGGTACTCAAGTTTTTTTAGATCCTTTTTGGTTAGTCATAATGGTTCCTTTTAGAACCCATATTTTCTTTACATTAGAATTTTTAGATGTGTTAGAAAAATATGAATAGGATTTGTGTCCTACTCTACCACATTTAAAGCAAGCTATATTTGGAAACTTGATGTATGATGAGATTACAAGGATATTTTTTAGAAATTTTTATTTCTTTAAAGGATTATATCCAAGATCGGCTTTATCATAAATGGCCTTTTGATTGTCAAGTATCATGTGAAGTTTATTTGAACTTAAAGTGAACTTCTCAACCATTGGTTTTAACTTGACAATCTCAATTTTTAAGTTCAGATTTTCTTGAGACTGGATTGATTTTTTATTTAAAATATTCTCATTTTCTTTTAGTAAAAATTGATTCTTTGATTTTAATTCTTTGTTCTTTACCCCTAGCTTCTTTAGTTCATCAATTAGATCATAAAATACTTCATGAAGTTCTTCAAAGATAAAGTCAATAGGAGTTTCAGTATTTATCTCATTTTCATATGCCATATGGTACAAGTTGGCTTATTCATTTGAGTCTTCTTCTTCGGAGCTTGACTCATCACTTCCACTCCATGTAGCTATCATGGCCTTCTTTTTATACTTTTTGGGACCCTTCTTCCATTGTGGGCATTCAGACTTAAAATATCTCGATTTCTTGCATTCATAACAAATAAGAGGTTGCTCCTTATCCTTCTCTTTGCTATGTTCTCCTTTTGTAGGTGGCCTCTTCCTCATTCCTTGTCTTCTTTTCTTCAAGAACTTCTCAAACCTTCTAGTAATGAGGGCCATTTCATCATCTTGCTCTTTATTTTCTGTATCATTAGTTTCCTCATCAGGTTGAGCAGTTGATTTGAGGGTGATTATCCTCTTCTTTTTGACATCTTCTTCTTAATGTTGTTTCATTCTCAGCTCGTAAGTCATCAGCGATCCTAGAAGCTCTTCCAAAGGTAGGATGTTCAGATCTTTAGCTTCTTGGATTGCGGTCACTTTGGCCTCCCAAGTCCTTGGTAAAGACCTAAGAATCTTCCTCACGAGGTCACTATTAGAATAAGACTTACCAAGACTTTTTAAATCATTAATAATATCAGTAAAATGAGTAAACATTTCAGTTATTGACTCATCATGTTCTATTTTAAAAAGTTCATATTTATGCACAAGCATATTGATTTTTGATTCCTTCACTTGATTAGTTCCTTCATGAGTTACTTCAAATCTATCTCAGATTTTCTTAGTAGACATGCATGTTGAAATATGATTGAATTCATTAGCATCTAGAGAACAATACAAAATATTCATGACTTTTGCATTTAGTTGAGCCATTTTCTTATCAACCTCATCCCATTCTCTTTCGGACTTGGTTGATTCCACACCATCAATTATTTTAGTGGGTGTGTGTGGTCTATTTACTATGATACTCCTCATATCATAGTCAAGTACTTGAATAAAGATTTTCATCCAAGCTTTTCAATAGGTATAATTTGACCCATTGAAAAGTGAAGGTCGGTTTGTGGACTGTCCCTCGGCTAGTGAAGTGCCAACTTGAGTTGCCATAGATCTTTAGCTCTTTGATGGTTAAATCAAAGTAGAGCTAGAGTACCGAGCTCTGATACCACTTGTTGTCCAGCTATGCAATCCAAAAGGGAGGGTGAATTGGGTTTTTAAAAAATTAAAAATTAACTTACAACTATGAAGATTATTTAACAATGAGCAGGATAAATGTGGAGAGTGAAATTTATGCAAGGTGTAGAAGTTGGATGCAAGACTGCAAGAAAATAAAAAAATTTAAAAGGAGAGCAAGTAAGTACAACACAAACAAAAAGATTTATAGTGGTTCGATGCCAACCTTGCACCTACGTCCACTCCCCAAGCTCCTACTTGAAAATTTAAATCTATTAAACCATATTCAACCCGAATACAATATCGAAACCTCCGACTCTAGCTATTCCAAGCTAGAATACTTATTTTTCGGGTACAAGCCAACCCAATACAACATCGAAACCTCCGACTTTAGCTATTCCAAGCTAGAACACTTATTTCTCGAGTATAAGTCAACCCAATACAATCCGATTCAAGGTTCGGATCAATCTTTTCATATTTTGGAATCCTTCCAAAATAAAAAATCAACTCAAAAATAGAGTATAACAGTTAATCATACGAAAATATAGATGTAGCTCTTTTAATGAGCAAATAAAGCTTTAAATATACTTTACACAATAAGAACGAAGCTCTTCTAATTTTTCTCAAGGTGGTTGAAGACTTGAATGAGCTCTTGAGGGGTTGGTGAACTTGAAATAAAAGCTTCTTGAACTTTTAAGAGGGCTCTTGCTTAGGGTTGAAGTGAATGCTTGAAGAACCTTTTCAAAATCTTGTTGATTCCCTCCTTTAAGTGCCTTTTATAACTTCAAATAATGGTGGAGAGTAATCTGGATTGGAATAGAGCCGTTAGAGCACATTTAATGGGCATTAAATGCAGTCAAATGAGCTAAAAACTAGCCGTTGTAGAGTTTTTTCATCGCAGGGGTCGACTCATAGGGTCGACTCATGGACAGGGGTCGACTCATGGGGTCAGCTCATATGGCGCAGAACAAAAATTGACAGTTCTATATCTTTGGCTTGCATAGCAACAGAGGTCGACTCATAGGATCGACTTATGCACAGGGGTCGACTCATGGGGTCGACTCAATTTGGTGTGCCAGCTAAAAATAATGTGTCGTTTAGCCCCTTTTGACATGAGTCGACTCATGGGGTCGACTCAAATTTATAAACATAATTTTCTTTCAAAATACACATCCAAAAATATTAAAATTACCTCCAATAGATTATAAATCTTCTGCTCTTGCTCTTGAGGCTTCCGAATCATAACTTGGTAAAATTATATTTTTGCCCCTGAAATACAATAAATCTTTTTCCAAGCTAAAATCATTAGTAACCCTCTCAAATGCTTTGTAATCATCAAAGTCAATTCAAGGAGCAACACTTTCAAAGTTTGTCAAAGAATATTTTATAGAAAAGAAAGACCATTATAAGACTCCTAACATAATTAAACATCATTTGAGTCAAGAGAAACTGAGTTTAGAGAGGTTTGGCATAAGAAAAATTAGCACAATATATTCAAGTCGACTCACCCAAGAAACTGAGCCGACTTTGGTATGGTACACCTTCACTATTTTGGCTTGGCATGCAACCGAGCTGGCTCGAGATGGATCCAATTCTCGGATGGCTTGGCTAGAGAAGGTATTTTGGGTTCTGACGGTTGAGCAGCTTGAAACTGAAATTGAGTTAGCTCTATCAGGTTGGCAGAAAGAAGAGTTTCGAAGAATGCATGTCGAGCTAGCTCAAAGATAGATTCGAGCTAGCTCTAAAAAAAATAGAATATGAATTTTTGAAAAATACTATTTGAGCTGACTTGAGGTCAATCCGAGCTAACTCGACGATGTCTGATAGCCTCAACGACTACTTTTGCAGACACAGTTTTTCATCTAGAAAAGGCTTCCAATGGCTATTTTCTACCTTCAACAGTCATAAATAGCTAGAATCAAGTCCAAAATACTCAAAGTGAGGAGGGAATGATGAAAGGATAAAAGAAAAGCCAAGAAAACATAAGAGATATACTATTCATCCAAAAAAGAGAGAAAATCTGCATTAATTACCATCAAGAGTATTCACTAACTTTCAACCAGTATTTTTTTGATTCTTTGAGAGCATTAAAGAGAGGACAAAGAGCTTTGACTACAAGCATTCAAGTCCATAACCACCTGGCTACAATAACAACAAACCAACTCAGTTTGAGGAGTAAATTTATTGTAATTCTTTTTATTTTTTTAATTATAGTATTTAATTTTAGTTAAGGCTGAAACTAAGGGATAGGTTGAATCGAGCCTTTGAATTGGATTGTGAGCCTTGGGTTAAGGCTTGTAAAGATTGTACTTGATGCTCCTGATTTAAAACCAACTTATCTAATTATAATATTGAAGAGATTATAATAAAATTTTCAAGGGGATAGCTTGGGGAGTGGATGTAGGCACTGGAAGTGCACCGAATCACTATAAAATCTTTGTGTCTTTGTGTGTATGGCTTCCACTTCCTCTTTTGCATACTCGTTTATATCTCACAGTATCACTTCACTAATCTTTAAATTGGTTAACTGTGCACATATTTATTTTAATTTTAAAAATCCAATTCACTCCCCTCCTCTTGGGTTGTCCAGCTAGGCAACATGTTAATAAAAGCCTCAATTTGTAAATTAATTTATTTAATTCTTAAAAAATTGATACTTTTATTTATCTTTTGTAGGAAACATGATCGTCAATAAAAAGAGCCCGATTCGTAGGTTGAAAGAAAGAAAATTTGAATTAAAACAGACTCAAAATGGATTTCAAATGAAGACCTAAAGGTGGCCCAAATCCAAGTCAAATTGGGCTCACAATGGAATCCAATTGGATCCAAAATCAAGTTCAAACTAACCCAACATAGCATTTGTTGTATTGTAGACCGACCGGCCATTCCACATGCGGTCCACAAAAACAAGGTCGGTCCACATCGCGGTGCTGGGAGGCTGGGAAGGCTTTGTGCGCTATCAGATGGTTGAGAGGAGTTTGAAACATTTAATGGATGGCTGGTAGTGATCTTAACTATATGCAGCATTGGTGGCCCACTCCAGTGCGCCATCCAACTGTTGGAAGCCATCCAGTGGTGCAATCAGATGGCCAGCATTTGTTATTGGGCGATAAGGAATGATCCAGTCCTGTTTTGCATGATCCAATGGCCCATATGATGCGCCATGCAGATCCAATGGCCAGAATCAAAGCCAGATTAATTAGGACTCTAATCCGATTGTAATTGGGCTCTAATCAGTGCAGTCTGGGTGGTTTGGATGCTGATCGGATGGCCAAAAGACTTTATGCAATTTAAACTCATTCTAGATGCATTTTGGATGCAAATTTCATAGAAATTTTCCCCTATTTAAGGGGAAGGTCGTGGGTAGAGAAAGATCATCAGAGCAGCAGGGCCACAGACCTCTTTATTTTTTTTTTTTTCAGAGCTTTGTAAGGAGTTTTTGAGAGAGAAAAAGTGGGTGGCAACTAGGAGTCTTCTTCCTTGTCTTCCTCCTATGAAAATGATGCTTGTAGACAACATACACAACTAAACTCTGAGTCTCTAGGGGTGTAGATGAGGTTCTTTTAATATTTATATTTTAGTTTCTTTGTCATTTAATTAAATATTGATTGTAATGATCCTTTCTTTCATGAATAAAATCACTTTTTCATTATTTCAAGTATTATGCTTTTTGATTGGATTATAATTTAGATCTTTGAATAGTCTATGGCTATATAGAGATGAATCATAATCTAAGGGTATAATTCATGCTCAACAAAATAGGCTATGATCAGGATTTGATTATAAGATATTTTATTTATTTTTATGATTGGATACTTAGAATAATCCATGACTACGTAGGGACAGATCAAGGTACTATGATCTGTATCCAATGAGATAGATTATGATCGAAGATCAATCATAGTTTTAATAATTATATAATAAAAAACTAATTTATATTTCATTAAAAAAAATTGAATCAAAATCCTAGGATGCCTTTCTTATTTGCTTGCTTATTAATTACAATTTCAATTTAATTTGAACTTTTGTTTCCTTTCAACCATAATCTCACTCTTTTTTATTTGCAATCTAATTAAAATTCTTAAAAATTTTAATTAAAAGTGAACATAACCCTATTGATCCTTGTGGATTCGATCTTGACTCACCCTATTTATATAGTTTGAGTTAGATTTTATTTTTGACTGCCCATGACAGCAATCACTCATTATTTAGTTTATGCTATGCATCTAAGAAGTACTAAAATATACCAAACTATTAAACAAAGCTATTGATGAAATGGTATGAAGAGAGAGATAGCTGAATTTGTATCCAAATGTTTGGTGTGTCAATAGATAAAGGCAGAATATTAGGGCCCAACCAAAAAGTTGCAGCCACATCATATTTTTGAGTGAAAGTGGGAGTACCTCACTATGGATTTTGTCTCAGATCTTTCAAAAATAAAGAAAGATAATGATGCAGTATGGGTGATAGTTGATAGATTAACCAAGTCAACCCACTTTCTTCTTATTAAGATAACTTTTTCACAAGATAAGTTGGCAAAGGTATATGTAGATGAGGTTATTAGCAGACATGGGGTTCCTATTTCCATTATATCTGATAGAGATCCTAGATCCACATCAAAATTTTGGCCAAGTTTGCAAAAAGCTTTAGGTACTAAATTGAATTTCAGTACTTCTTTTCATCCATAGATTGATGCATAGTCAAAGAAGACTATTCAAACTCTGAAAGATATGCTACGAGCATGTATTATAAAGTTCACAGGCTGTTAGGATGAACATTTGTCTTTAATAAAATTTGCCTACAACAACAGTTATCACTCCAGCATAGGTATGGCACCATATGAGGCTTTATATGGTAGAAAATGCAGAACTCCAGTATTTTGGGATAATGAAGGAGAAAGAAAACTCTTAGGTCCAGAGATAGTGCAAATTATAGCTGATCGATCAGATTAATCAAATAAAGATTAAAGGCAGCACAAGACCGATAGAAAAGCTATGCAGACCCAAAATATAGAGATGTGGTTTTCAATGTGGGTGATAAGGTATTTCTTAAGGTCTCTTCTTGGAAATGTATATTATGATTTGAAAAACAAAGAAAGTTGAGTCTAATATATATTGGACCATATGAAATAACAGAACGTATCGGACTAATTGCATATCGGTTGGCACTATCACCAAAATTTTCTCAGATTCACAATATATTTCACATTTTCATACTACGAAAGTACACTTTAGATCCATCACACATTTTGCAATCTAGAATAGTTGAATTAAAGAAGATTTAACTCATCCAGAAGAACCAATACATATTTTTAGTAGAGAAAAGAAACAGTTACGTTCATGAATCATACCATTAGTTAAAGTTTTAAGGCAGAATCATAATATAGAAGAAGCCACATAGGAGAGAGAAGATGAAATGAAAGATAAGTATCTGTATCTATTCTAGAACAAAGGTAATAGAATTTAGAGACAAAATTCTTTTTAAGGAGGGGAGAAATCTAATACCCTGAATCAAGAATGTGGTAAACTAAAGCATTTGCATTTAGCATTCATGTATATCTAAATGGCATGGTACTTTATTCATGATACATTTGAGCATTTGAAACTTAATTAATTAGTGTTAGTGAAGTATAAAGTCGATGATATTAAGAAAGAAAGTAATTAGGAAATCGAGTTGATAATTATGATATTGAAGTTGAATTTTTGGTGATTATATAATATTTATTTTGAGAGACAATTGGGGATATTTTGAGTGATTATTGAGCAAAGAATGAGCTAATATTTTTTAGGATACTCTAAGTAATATATTTTAGTGGTTGGGTTGTGGCAAGCGAACTCCAAATTCAGATGAGCCGACTCGGCTGCAGGATGACAGCAAAATCAGAGTAGATCCCAGGTGCTTGTGTTCTGATTTAAAAAGAGATTTTTAAGGGGTTAACTCAGCAGCTTCAAAATTTAAACAAACCGACTGAAATTTCTATTAATAGCACCTCAACAAGTGCATTAATTGCATGCTTTTCATGAGGTTAACACCTAGCAAGCAGCTCTTTATTTCATTTGTATTTCAAGCTTCAGCTATATGTCCCTTTTTGCTATCATTTGGACCCCTTAAGTAAAATGTAGAAAACAGAGAGGGAAAGGAACTATAGAAGGTTATGTCCTCAACTAAAAATCAAGAAGAATTTAGCAAGAAAAGATGATTTCGAATTTAAAGAAGAAGGGTTGCTGAAATTGTTGATTTTAGAAAAAGAAAGGAATTTGCTTTGATTTCAGCAGGATTTTAATCATTTGAGATAAAGGTTTTAATCCCTAAATTAGATCTAAATTGAACCTTGAATAATTACCATCAGATGTGATATTTTGATAAATCAAATTATGGGTTTAAACTTAAGTTGAGGAGGATTTATTGCTGTAATTTTCTAAAACTAGAAAATAGTCTAAAATCTTCTTAGCAAATAAGTTGGAGTTTGTATCGACTGGATTTTGGGTAAATTATGAGGATGAAATACACTTAAATTGCTAAAATTTTGAATTTATGTTGAGCTTTAGCTAACTCTAAAATTGAGCAAAACAAAATTAATAAAAGCAAGAGTTGGAAGGGCTAAGGAATAGGCATAACAAGCCAAGCATGCATTCTTATGTTTATGTATCATGTAAGCATAGCATTAATTAGTGTGTACCAAATTTTATAGGAGGGGAAGAAGACTCAAAGACTATTTTGGAAAAGTCAATTACCAAGACGGTGTAATAGCTAGCAAGAGGTGAGTAATTTTTCATCTAACTTTGGTGTTTTCTCACTATATTTTGCTAAGAAAGGATTTACTTTGAAAGAAAGTTAGATATTTTTTATTCTACAGCTTATGTATGTGTATGTAAGCAAGAAAATAGGGAATGATCTTTTGTTGGTAGGTTGTTCTAGAATATGTATGTGTATATGTAATCGATTTAGACAGAATAGTATTTTTGGCTGGAAAATATTTTAAATCAGCTTATCAGCTTTTAAGAATTTATCGAACATGTTTTTCAATAAGCTACCAATATGAGCAATCAATCTATGGGGTGTGCCATAGCATCAGCTTGTGAGACAGCAAAAAATAGCCTCACCTCTTTAGCGAAATAGCATGCTCAGTGGGGCTCAGCAATATCAGATGCTCCGTATTAATTATCCATGGTAGGAGTATGCTGTGGTGTAATCGACAGTAGCCAATAGATTTTTTTAGTTTAAAATGATCTTTTACATAGTTTATTCTGATTTAGCATATAATATGTTTTGAAAATATATCAGTAGTGTATGGTATATTATGTTATTATGAGTATCACAGCTAAACTTTTCTATTTTTTCATTGTTAGATGGTTTATCCATTCACTGAGACTTAGCTCCCATTCTTCCTCACTATTTTTGTTGTTGACTCACAGCATTCTAGCTAGGTATAAAAGTAAAGTATCAACATCTTCATCAATATTCATACTAGAGAGGTTGATCATGTCTGCTAGAGAAAGAGGAGCTCATTTTTTGGTCTTATCAGCTAGTATGAAGCATATTTTGTCCTGTTAGTTAGTGAGAGATGCATTTTGGGATTTGATGTATATTTTGGGTTTGTTTAAATCAGAAAGATATTGATGTATTATATTTTAAAGCCATATGTGTAAAGTAATGAAATGATGAATGAAAGCTTAAAGTTGTTTTGGAATTATGTTGAGTTGATGTGTGATTTATATTTGATTTGAAGTGCAATAAGATATGGTAGATGAATAGAGTGAACTAGTGGCTTACGAACCATGACATAATGTATTAGTAAGACTTTGCTCAACTGTTATACTATTGCTCGATTAAAGAAGTGGGGTACAACAGAGCATGACCAGCACAAGTAGTCACATGGATGTCTATTCACTCTCAGTGACATACTCGATGCTACAGTAATGGGAGTAGTCCTCAAACCTATAGTACCTCGACTGCTCACAGTAGGGTTGCTGTAGTTTGACTATATATAAATATGGTCCCTAGCCATATTGATCCTTATAGTGGATGATGGCTATAGTAGGTTCACTGTAGGAGTAGGGTGCGCACCTATATAGAACCTATCGATCTTGATAGATAAGAAGTAGTCATATATAGTGTTGGGTACAAAATACCCGCACTCCTACGGGAGTCGGGCTCCAGACGAATTCGACATCAGCACGGCTCCGCCCGGACTCCTACGGGAGCCGGGCTCCTCCTTCAACAGCAGTACGGCTCCGCCCGGACTCCTACGGGAGCCGGGCTCCAGACGAATTCGACATCAGCACGGCTCCACCCGGACTCCTACGGGAGCCGGGCTCCTCCTTCAACAGCAGTACGGCTCCGCCCGGACTCCTACGGGAGCCGGGCTCCAGACGAATTCGACATCAGCACGGCTCCGCCCGGACTCCTACGGGAGCCGGGCTCCTCCTCCAACAGCAGTACGGCTCGCCCGGACTCCTACGGGAGCCGGGCTCCAGATGAATTCGACATCAGCACGGCTCCGCCCGGACTCCTACGGGAGCCGGGCTCCTCCATCGGCAGCAGGACGACTCCGTCCGGATTCCTATGGGAGCCAGGCCCCGCCTGCAACGTCAGTTCCGAGAGGGTTTCACCCGGACTCCTACGGGAGCCAAGCTCCGACCTCAGCATCAGCCGCTGGAGCCGAACCCCACCCACGACCTCAATCGAGAGGGGGACTCCTCCCGGACTCCTGCAAAGGCCGAACTCCGACCGCTGTCGAGCCTTGATCGACAGATCCGCGTCCCTTGGCAGATAACAATAACTGCCAAGATCCTGTTCCACTTCCTGTAGTGGATTCCGTGCGGCTCCACCTCCCCCTGCGACAGGTGCTGCACGATCCCACTACTCTCTGACAGGCTGTGTCGACAGCTATGATGCTGCTCCGCTCCCTGCGGCAGGTGCTGCACGATCCCACTACTCTCTGACAACTAGCAGCAACGGACGCCACTCCACTACCTGCAGCGGGCTATGATGATGGCCACGTGTCTGCTCCATTATCTTTCGCAATCAATTCCCCTGACCATGGGCGGCCCACGACCAGGCGGTTACAAACGTCGCCATCAGTCCGTTGCCTCCCCCGCCTATAAAAGGGGGACTCAGATACGTTATTCTTTAAGCTCTTTTGCCTTATCTCAAAACTCTGCTAAACTCTCCGTTCGAGCACTCCATTCTTGTTGAGGCAGAGAACTGACTTGAGCATCGGAGGGTCTTGCCGGAGCAACCCCACCTCCGATTTAGACTTCCCTTGCAGGTCCCAGCGGCGACCACGGCTTCCTCAACTCCAGCTTCTCCGGCGCAGGCGGATTTTTGCACCAACAGGATTGGCGCTAGAGGAAGGGGCTGTGTCTTTGCAGCATCCTTGTTCTTGAAGGAGTGCTCAACGGATCCGCTTCCGGCCATCTTTTCCGGCATCCCATCCTCTTTTCCCCATCCGATGCCCTCTCGCGAGGTTTCTGCACAACTACCTCCAGCTATGGTTGCTGATAAAGGATGGCCGGATGACCAGTCTTCGCCAGATTCCGTCAACAACATCTCGGGGGAATCCCGACAGGAGGCAATTATCGCATCAGCTACACCCCTCAAGCGGCAAAAAGTTGAAGAGCCCATGGCCTTCACTGAAGAAGATACCCAGGGAGTCCAATTCCCTCACAACGACGCGGTCGTAGTTTCTTTGAATATAGCAGATTATGATGTCCGTCGCATTCTCGTCGACAACGGAAGTTCGGCCGACATCTTATTCTACAATGCCTTTTCGAGAATGGCCGCTCTTGGCGGTCATCTAAGGCCGATGTGCTCCCCCTTGATAGGGTTTACTGGTGACTCCATTCCGACGGAAGGAACGATAGCTCTAACTGTGACCGCGGGTCAGCATCCAAAGCAGTCCAGAGCCCTGGTGAATTTCTGGTGGTAAAGGCGCCATCTGCCTACAACGCAATTCTTGGCCGACCCGGCCTCAATGCCCTCAAAGCCATTGTTTCAACCTACCATTTGAAATTGAAGTTCTCCACTGACAAGGGGATTGGAGAAGTTCGGGGAGACCAAGCGCTGGCCAGGCACTGCTACAATATTGCCCTGCAAAGAAGCGATCAAGCGGACCTCTGTCCCGTCGACGGGTTGGATGCGCGCGACGACCTCACTGAAGAGAGGGGCGGCCCGATCGAGGACCTAATACCAATTCCTTTGAATGATGGGAATGCGGAGCATGTGGTGTTAATTGGCTCCAACCTGGAAAAGGAGGTGCGGACGCATCTCGTGGATTTCCTCCGAAGGAATGCGGACGTTTTCGCATGGGTCCCGACGGATATGCCGGGGATTGACACAGAAGTCATGGAACATCATCTGGCGGTCGACCCTAAACACCGGCCAACAAAAGAAAAAATCCGGAGTCACGCCCCGGAGAGGCAGAAGGCAATAGCCGAGGAAGTGGATAAACTTCTCAAGGCCGGATTCATCATGGAGGTCAACTACCCGGAATGGATCTCCAATGTTGTCTTGGTTAAGAAAGCAAACGGCAAGTGGAGGATGTGTATCGATTTCAAAAAGCTGAACAAGGCTTGTCCAAAGGACAGCTACCCCCTTCCTAGGATCGACCAACTGGTGGATGCTACCTCGGGCCACGAGCTTCTCACTTTTATGGATGCATTCTCCGGCTATAACCAGATTAGGATGGCATCGGAAGATGAAGAAAAGACTGCTTTTATCACTAATCGCGGCCTTTACTGCTACAGGGTTATGCCGTTCGGCCTCAAGAACGCGGCGCAACCTATCAACGACTGGTGAACAAAATCTTCAAGGAGCAGATCGGCCGAAATATGGAAGTTTATGTGGACGATATGCTCATGAAAAGCAGGTCTTCCGGGAATCATGTCACCGACCTCGAAGAAACCTTTGGCGCTCTTCGAAAGTATAGAATGAAGCTGAACCCAACCAAATGCGCCTTCGGGGTAACCTCGGGGAAGTTCCTGGGCTTCATGGTATCAGGGCGCGGGATCGAGGCCAATCCGGAGAAAATCCGTGCCATCCAAAATATGATTGCCCCAAGATCGATCAAAGAGGTTCAGTGCCTCACGGGAAGAGTTGCGGCTCTTAATCGCTTTGTCGCAAGGTCGGCCGAGCGATGTCTGCCCTTCTTTCAAACTCTCAAGCAGCCGAAGAACTTCTGTTGGACCCCTGAATGCCAACAGGCATTCGAAGAATTGAAAAGCTATCTTGGCTCACCCCCATTGCTGGCGAAGCCCGAGCCCAAGGAAGAATTATTTTTGTACCTGGCAGTCTCTCCCACAGCCCTTGCAGTCGTCCTTGTTAAGGAGGAAATGAAAGTCCAGCGACCGGTCTACTACATTAGTCGCGTGTTGAGGGACGCCGAGATCAGGTATACTAGATTAGAAAAACTGACCTACGCTTTGTTGATTGCAGCTCGGAGACTCCGGCCTTACTTTCAAGGGCACACGGTGACGTTACTCACCGACCAACCGATCAAGACGGTTTTGCACCGAGCTGATATCTCCGGGAGGATGGCGAAATGGGCAATCGAGCTCATAGAATTCGACATCAACTACAAACCTAGACCGGCAATAAAAGCCCAAGTATTGGCGGACTTCATAGTAGAATGCACCATCCCCGAGGAGGCCGAACCCGAGCAAAGCAAAATTGACGGCCTGAAAACTCAACCGGACTCCCCCGACGAAGAAGCCAGTCCCTCCGATAGCTTTTGGACCCTCCATGTGGACGGATCTTCCAACATGGCAGGCGCGGGCGCAGGCCTGATCTTGACCAGCCCGGAGGGAGTCGTTGCGGAGTACGCTCTGCATTTCGAATTCCCCGCAACAAACAATGGAGCAGAATATGAAGCTCTGATTGCAGGGTTGAGGATCGTCAGGGAGCTCGGAATAGGTCAGCTCTGGGTGCACAGCGATTCCCAACTTGTGGTGGGGCAGGTCAGCGGGAGCTTTGAAGCGCGGGAGGACAGTATGGCCAAATATCTCGAAAAAGTGAAGGAGTTCATTCCTGCCTTTGGCAATTTCGACATCAGGCAAATTCCAAGGTCGGAAAACACCAGAGCCGATCTTCTCTCCAAACTGGCGACATCGGTTCCGGCCGAATTGCCAAAAGGCATCCTCTTTGAAGTTCTAAAGCATCCGAGTACGGAGGAGCCGCGACTCGTAATGGAGATCGACCACGAGCCCAGCTGGGTTGACCCGCTGATAACCTATCTTAGAGATGGGGTTCTCCCCCAGGATGCGAAAGAAGCCCGAAAACTCCAGAATCAAGCCTCCCGGTACATCCTTTATGAGGGCAAATTGTACAAAAGATCGTACTCCTTGCCCCTCTTAAGATGCCTCCGACCCTCAGAAGCTGACTACGCTCTATGGGAAATACATGAGGGAGCTTGCGGAAGCCATTTAGGTGCCAGGTCCCTATCCCACAAGCTACTCCGCCAAGGGTATTACTGGCCATCAATGCATCGTGATTCAATCGAATATGTCAAAAAGTGTGATCGATGCCAGAGGTACGCCAACGTTCAGAGACAACCTGCTACCGAGCTTACACCCTTGAGCGCCCCATGGCCTTTTGCGCAGTGGGGGATGGATATTCTTGGTCCCTTTCCCATGGCGTCTGGTCAAAGGAAATTCCTCCTTGTAGCAATCGACTACTTCACCAAATGGGTCGAGGCCGAGCCACTAGCCAAAATCACAGAAGCGAAAGTACAGGATTTCGTCTGGAAATCGATCGTGTGCAGGTTCGGTTTGCCTAGAACCCTCATCACTGATAACGGACGGCAATTTGCGGGAGCCAGATTCGCTGAATTCTATGAAGACCTAAACATCTCCCACAAATTCACATCAGTGGCCCATCCCCAGGCGAACGGTGAAGCCGAGGTAACAAACAGAACCCTTTTGCAGGGGATTAAGACCAGGCTCGAAAGAGCAAAAGGGACTTGGGCGGACGAACTTTATCATGTACTATGGGCTTATCGGACCACCCAGAGGTTGCCTACAGGAGAGACTCCCTTTGCTCTAGCCTTTGGTACGGAAGCCGTCATCCCGATCGAGCTTAAACTCCCGTCGGCACGAGTCGTGACATTCGACGAACCCCAAAACGTGCAAAGTCTCAGAGCCAACCTCGACCTATTGGAAGAAAGGCGGGAGATTGCTCAGGTTCGAATGGCCGCCTACAGACAGAAAGTTGCCCGATATTACAATGCCCGAGTGAAGAACAAGGCATTCAAAGCAGGGGACCTAGTGCTCCGACGAGCTGCCGTCTCACAACCACAGGGCCAAGGGAAGCTTGCCCCAAACTGGGAGGGACCTTATGAGGTCAAAGAAGTAGTTCGACCTGGAACTTATTACTTAAGGAACTCGGAGGAGCTGACCTCCCGCGACCTTGGAGCTCAGAAAACTTACGGATGTACTACCAGTAATTTCATCCTAAAAAAAAAAAAAAAAAAAAAAATGCGTGCCCGTTTGTCTTGGGACAATTCAAGCAGACGATATCGAAAACGAGAGGGCAACCTTACAAAAGTCGAAGGCCCGGTTCTTTTAGACCGGATGGGGGGAGAGGCCTAGCAATGCCCATATGTGCCCCCACAGCCCTGTTAGGGATAGGAGGAGAACCTCGCCCTAACTTGAGCAAAGTCGAAGGCCCGGTTCTTTTAGACCGGATGGGGGGAGAGGCCTAGCAACACCCGTATGTGCCCCCACAGCCCTGTTAGGGACAGGAGGAGAACCTCGCCCTAACTTGAGCAAAGTCGAAGGCCCGGTTCTTTTAGACCGGATGGGGGGAGAGGCCTAGCAACGCCCATATGTGCCCCCACAGCCCTGTTAGGGACAGGAGGAGAACCTCGCCCTAACTTGAGCAAAGTCGAAGGCCCGGTTCTTTTAGACCGGATGGGGGGAGAGGCCTCACAACGCCCTATCGTGCCCCCGCGGCCCTGTCAGGAACAGGAGGAGAACCTCGTCCTGACATGAGCGAAGTGGAAGGCCCAGACTCCTACGGGAACCGGGTTCCTACGCCAAAGGGACTTCGCCCGGACTCCTACGGGAGCCGGGTTCCGCCGCCAAATGGACTTCGCCCGGACTCCTATGGGAGCCGAGTTCCGCCGCCAAAGGGACTTCGCCCGGACTCCCACGGGAGCCGGACTCTACCGTTGACATCAGCTACAGGACAACTCCACTCGGACTTCTACGTAAGCCGGGCTTTATTTGTGACCTTGATTACAGAAAAACTTTGCCCTAACTTTTACGAACCGAGCTACTCCAACCTCCGGAGGGCTTCTCCGTTCGGACTATCAAGGGAGCCAAACTTAGCCTCGACTTTAGCGGAGAAAAATCCAAACAAACCTGACAAGCGGGTACCTCCGAACGACATGAACTGAAAAGGTCGCCGACGACCCTGGAACGACGTAACACAGACAAAGAGAAGGGAAGGAAAATGAAGGAGTTCGGCAGACGACTATTTAACACAAGATGCAAACAAGGTACAGAAACCACTTTTTTATTTAACAAAAATACACGTTACAGGACCCGGTGGGTCAGGAAAAAAAGAAGGTACACGTCATCGCAAGTATCGCGGGCACGGTTCGGACAGGACGAACCAGAGACCGCTCCGAGCTACAAACTCCGTCTCTATCCTTCTCAGTCGCATTCTCCAATACGTGTAACAGCTCTCTCCCATCTCACCTCATTCTGTTCCCGAGGTCCCAACCTTAACAAGAAAGGGGCGGGGTAGATCCCCGGAGGCGGAGGAGACAACGACGGCCGCCGCTCGAGACGCTCCGGCAAGGTTGGCATGCGTTACTTCCACCGTCCCCGCAACAATTCTACTGCCCCACCGTCGACACTGACCGCCTCTGGTCTCTCGGCCCCGACGGCGTCAAGGATCCCGTCATGGCTTGTAACGGTTATTCTGCCCTCTTGACCGGTATCACCCCGCTTTGCTACTCCGAGATTCGCGGGCAGAACAACCTCATCGATAGCCCCCATTATTAAACCCCTGTTGTTGAAGGAATTCTTCCTTGGGCTCCTTTTGGGACGACGGAGATTCCACCGGCCGCCATTTTCCTTCTCTCCTTCCTCCAAACCCTAAGAATTCCCTCGAGGACAGCCTCCCGAGTGGATAACATGGTATAAGGGGAGGAGACAGGAACCGGGGCGAGAGAAGCAGGACTCTCAGATGAAAGAATCACGCCAGGATGAAATCACGAAGGGACTGAGGGGTTTAAATAGCCGATGGATCCTGACGCAATTATGGCAGCGGGTATTCCTGGGCCAACTGGCGTGTGCCGCGTGGCGCGCTTATCCCTTTCACCACCATCAAGGGTTGACCGCTCGCGAATTCCCGCAGAGCGACGCTTGGGACCGCGTTTCAATGGGAACTCCGAAAAGACTTTTCAAGTCACCTTCACCGAAAAACGGATTCTGGCGTGCGCGCATTAAATGGGGGCGGCAGTGCACAAAGTTCGAAGGGGCGATTCTGGCTGCGCGCATCTCTCTCTGTGTACTTCCTTCGCTTGAAATTCAAACTCGGAAGTAGGGGGACTGGTGTTGGGTACAAAATACCCGCACTCCTACGGGAGCCGGGCTCCAGATGAATTCGACATCAGCACGGCTCCGCCCGGACTCCTACGGGAGCCGGGCTCCTCCTTCAACAGCAGTACGGCTCCGCCCGGACTCCTACGGGAGCCGGGCTCCAGACGAATTCGACATCAGCACGGCTCCGCCCGGACTCCTACGGGAGCCGGGCTCCTCCTTCAACAGCAGTACGGCTCCACCCGGACTCCTACGGGAGCCGGGCTCCAGACGAATTCGACATCAGCACGACTCCGCCCGGACTCCTACGGGAGCCGGGCTCCTCCTCCAACAGCAGTACGGCTCCGCACGGACTCCTACGGGAGCCGGGCTCCAAACGAATTTGACATCAGCACGGCTCCGCCCGGACTCCTACGGGAGCCGGGCTCCTCAATCGGCAGCAGGACGACTCCGTCCGGATTCCTATGGGAGCTAGGCCCCGCCTGCAACGTCAGTTCTGAGAGGGTTTCACCCGGACTCCTACGGGAGCCAAGCTCCGACCTCAGCATCAGCCGCTGGAGCCGAACCCCACCCACGACCTCAACCGAGGGGGGGACTCCTCCCGGACTCCTGCAAAGGCCGAACTCTGACCGCTGCCGAGCCTTGATCGACAGATCCGCGTCCCTTGGCAGATAACAATAACTGCCAAGATCCTGTTCCACTTCCTGTAGTGGATTCCACGCGGCTCCACCTCCCCCTGCGACAGGTGCTGCACGATCCCACTACTCTCTGACAGGCTGTGTCAACAGCTATGATGCTGCTCCGCTCCCTGCGGCAGGTGCTGCACGATCCCACTACTCTTTGACAACTAGCGGCAATGGACGCCACTCCACTACCTGCAGCGGGCTATGATGATGGCCACGTGTCTGCTCCATTATCTTTCGCAATCAATTCCCCTGACCATGGGTGGCCCACGACCAGGCGGTTACAAACGTCGCCATCAGTCCGTTGCCTCCCCCGCCTATAAAAGGGGGACTCAGATACGTTATTCTTTAAGCTCTTTTGCCTTATCTCAAAACTCTGCTAAACTCTCCGTTCGAGCACTCCATTCTTGTTGAGCAGAGAACTGACTTGAGCGTCGGAGGGTCTTGCCGGAGCAACCCCACCTCCGGTTTAGACTTCCCTTGCAGGTCCCGATGGCGACCGCGGCTTCCTCAACTCCAGCTTCTCCGGCGCAGGCAGATTTTTGCACCAACATATAGTTTATGAGACTGAGTTCAGAGGATCTAGACTTGAGCAGAGTGTATGATGGAAAAAAATTTTCACGAGATTTCACACATGAACTCAAGTCAAATAAATCTTACATATGACAGATGTGAGGTTTGATGAGTTATCCATGAACTATATCTTGTTGGAACTCATGATAGAAGGATCAAATCATATGGTAACTGTTGGGAATAGTGTCCCAAAGCCAATCGTCAGCCTGTTGACGGTTGTGCTCATTTTTGTTTATGCACATGAATTAAGAATTAATAAAAATTATTTTGGCATTATTTCATCACAAAATGTTTCATCTTCTAATGAACTCCTATGTTGTGGGAAAGTCCTTAGGACTATTTAGACTCGACAAAGGAGGATTTGTCGTTTAGTCATTAAATCTGTTCGCGACCAAATGATACGTTATTACCAAGGACGACAATGTTTATCAAGCATAGGTCGTTGTGTGCCATATAGGTTGGTTGTCCTCTTAACCAATGAGTGTGAAGACACTGGTATGGCATACAGGTGAGATGTAAGGGTACATCTGCACTGAACGTGACCAACTCAGAAGCTTTTTCTGCTGTCAAGATTTGCTACGATGGAATATGGGTATAAATATCCCTCTGACCTGAGACCGCCACGGTGACTTGCAAGCAACTCACTACACTTAGGCACTGGACTATCTGAATTTCTAATTCAGTGACGGAAGGCTGCTGGGTGTAGTCAAGTACTTAACTTGTCGGTGCGTGTGTTAAGATGAGATTGACCACTCCAGTTTAGGAGCTGTATATAGTTGTGTTTCAATTTAGCAAAACCTTGGCCAGGGTAGTCCTTGTGAGGAGTCATAGGACTGTTTGAGTTGAGCACGATTCAGATGATCTGATCAGGGTTGACAGTTTAACCCTGAGTCATCCTAAACACATGGGTCAAAAGGATGAATTATACAGTAACCATATTCATGTAGGTTCTGAGTGTTGCGATTGTGACTCTTCGACCTATCCGGATGTCAGGTACCATTGCTAGATGGTCACTTCGATTAGTACAGAAATTGGTTCCTATGCTACTGGCTTAGGTTCGAACCTGCGGGGTCACACACGTTAGAGGTTCCTATTTGATCTGATGGCTGATGTAGAATTGTATATGTTTGAGACTCAGTGATCGAGAATCAGGATTCTCTGATCATGAGTTTCACACATTATGGGTACCGGGGTCAAGAGTCCCACTGGTTGGGACTTTTCGATCAGGATTACATATCGATGAATTATGATGCCCAATTGCCCATCGAATTTGGACTCAATATTTATGAGAGGTTTAATTACTGATTTGATCACTAATTAACTCAATTTGATTGAGTAATTATTTTTGGATCAAGTCCAATTAAATTGGATTCAGTTGGGTTTGACCCGATTAGGTTAAGAGTTGACCTAATCGTCGAGATGGTTTGGTCCCTGATTTGATCAGGGGTTGGGCTTAGTCAATTCCTGATTTGATTAAAATTTTATTGAGCCTAATTAAGCCTAATTTAGTTGGGTTTAAATTAGTCTAATTGGACCTAAATTATTTGGTTCAATTAGGTTGGTTTAAATAATTAAACCACCTTGACCCAATCTCCATGCGCCACCTCACTTCCATTGCACCCATTTGAATTCATGAGAAAAAACTTCTCATGAATTATTTCTCATGCCAAGCCCTCTCCATGCCCCACTTTAATGTGCCATATGAATGGATAAGGATGATTGGTTGGCCATTCAAATTCAAAATAAAGTTTGAATTTGAATGGACAATCAATCTGTGCACCTTATCTCTTTTTTTACGCCCCATTTATTACATGAGAAAAAGTTTCTCATGAAATCACTCCATGCATAATTTAAGCCATGCCTCACGCCTTTAGTGGATAAGGGATGAGTTGGTGTCCATTTGAATTCAAAATTTGATTTGAATTCAAATGTGCAATTACTCATCTTTATCCTTTCTTTTGGATAAGACTTTTGACGTTGTTATAAAAGGAGGAGAAGAGTGGGGCATGTAAGATGAAGATTTTTGGAGAAAAATTCTGAGGTGTGAGAAGTCTTGTGCGTAAGAAGGAAGTCCAAATCCTTCCAAGAGAAAAAAAAAGAAAAGAAAGAAAAGTGGGTGGAAGGTTTTCGATGAGTTCCCTAGAGTTTTAGCCTGGGATTTGGGAAGTGAGAAAGTGAGCTACGAGTGTCGTGAGCCCACAAAATTTTAGAGAGATCTTCAACATCCTCTCAAGCATGTCTGTTGATGATCTGGAGCATCCGAAGAATCGACAGACATCGATCGAAGGAGTTCGATCAGCATCGACCGTCAAAAGGGCTTTATAACGAGCTAGCACTCGTGAGGAGTCGATCAGATCGAGAGCTTCATGTGGATGATCCACAGAGGTCAGACATACTATGTGGCTACGTCGTAACGATCAGACTCTCCCGACGGTGATCAGATTATGGCGATATACTACCCGCACAAAGGTATTATGTTCTGAACACATTACAGTAAAGTGTTTACTATTTGAATTTGAAATTTAAATTTAAATGCATGCATGCTATATATCATATTTAGATCTTAGTGTAGGATAAATTCATATTAATTAATTAGATTAATTAATATTTTTCCACTGTAAAATCATAATTTTGAAAAAATTTTAAAATTACCATTTTATCCCTACACTGAATTTTCCTACAGTAACTGCACCTAAAAGTTTAACATTCTATTCTACTGGATTGCTACTACATACTGCTAGGTGTCACTGATGGATTGTGAGACTTGTCAAGCATCATCTTGATGATTGATGACCCTTGATGGATAAAGTTGGAATCATTTTAACCCATCGAAAGAAGTTTTGATGATATTGTGATGAGAAAATTACAGTATATCTCACTACTAGATAGAATAGAACCTATAGAATCACACACAAAAATAATCTTTATCCAATTAGATGGTTGATTATGGATCGCTATTGGATCTAATCATCAATATGATTGATGATTAATCCAGTATAAGAGTTGCAATAAAGTAATTCACTAAGAGTTAGTGAATTATAGGAGGATTAATTAGTAATTTAATTACTAATTGATTTAAATTTAATTAAGCAATGAGGTTGAAATTAAGTCTAATTGAATTGGGTTCAATTTAGATTGATTTGGGTTTGATTAGATCAAGCTTGATTGAGTTATGAGATGACTCAATTGCAAGAGAGAATAATTTCTGATTTGATTAGGAATTGGATTCAACTAATTTTTTTATTAGATTGAGATTTTATTAAGAAGATTAGATTTTTAATTTATTTAAATTTTTTTTTCTTATTGAGTACAACCAAATTTGATTTGATTGGGATCCAATTGAAGCACCAAATGAAGAGTCCCAGTCTATTGGGACTCTCTGCCTACACCGCCCCCTATAAAGCTACCCCACTCTTCATGCATTTTATTTTTGTGTGAGTTTTCTTCATGCAAAAGCAATGTCACCCCTTCTCTTCTCAACACCCAAATATGGAAAAAGTTGGTTGGATAAAGATAAGAAAAGTTTTGAATTCAATTGGAACTTCCTTATCAAGATGATATATGATCTCATCCAATCTACTTGACGCCAAGCCATAAAAGGATCACTCTCTTTTGTGCGACAAAAAGAAGGATGATTTTGTGCCTGAGAAAGTGTTTCTCATCATGAAAGAATTTTGAGAGGGGCATGAGAAAAATAAGGGGGCATGGGGCTTTCTTATGTGCATTAAAAATTAGAGGAGAGGGTCTCCTCTTGGGCATTAGGTCCTAAGGTTTCATCCTCTAGGGCATAGGGCTTTAGAAGAAGAAAAAAGAAAATAAAAGGAAAGGGTTCTTATAGTTTTCTCATCCACTCTTCTTCCTTTTTTTATTCTCCATCATCTCTGAGAGGGTCTAAGAGAAAAATGATGAAGAAAATCAACATCAACCATTAGGAGGCATCTTCTACAAGGGAGCTAGCACCTTGATGAAGATGCAGGCCTCTAATCGGATCGAGAACTTCGTGTGGATATCTATAGAGGTCGGACATGTGTGCAGCTCGATGAAGACCTCATCGAATTATCACAATCATTAATAGTGGAGATCATTGACCCATGCAAAGATATGGAGATTGGATCTCTAGGCTTTTGATTTCAATTAAATCTGATTTTAATTCTAGCATTATAAAAAAATATATGTGATTGATCTTATTAGCTATAGATTAAATCTACTTCATGCATGTTAGATAGATTAAAGTATTTAATCTAGATTAAAATTTTATTCCTCCATATTCATAATTTTTAAATGTTAAAAATCTGCATGTTCTGATTTTTGCATGCATATTTCTGGATATGCGACATCCTTCAAGTGGTATTAGAGCCACAGGTTATCATTCATATGTATTTTTAAGATCTAAAAATCAGATCTTTAGATCTAAAAATTAGATTTAATGATTAGATTAGATCTAATTTAAATACATATGATGTATTAAATTTAGTTTATATATAAGATGTGTAATTATTAGTAGCCTAGTACTCTTCAAAATTTATAGTAAAGACCGTTCTGCCATAGAGAACTATGGTGGAAGCAGTGTCTATATGAATTAAGAAGAAGAACCATGAAAATAATTTATTTCATAATGCATGAGATGCATGTTAATGAATCTGAAATTTATTAAGTTATTTATGAGATACATAATATGTTTTAACATGCATGAGATGTGTGTTGTTAAATTTAATATTGCATGAGATGCATGTTTATAAGATCTAAAGATTACATGAGATGTAGATTTGAACATACATAAGATATATGTTATTAGATCTAATCTTTGATGAATATATGTGATATATCTGATCATGTTTAGATCAGATTTTATGCTTATGTAAGAGATACATAGGTTGTTAGTTTAGATCTGAAAGTAGTTTCGACATCTAAACTACCTCATGTTTATAACTCAATTAAAGATCTGAAATTATGAATTAAAGATCTGAAATTAAGTATTAATGATCTAAAAATTAAGATTAAAATCTAAAATTGAGAATTTAAGATCTTAATCTTAAGCATAAATATGAGGGTTTGGGTATTTCAATTAGGTCTAGTAATTGAATTACTTTTGGATAATCAATTAGTACATGGTCGGACTCAATTGAGATGAGTGCTTGACCCAACCCAATCAAGAGTTGATTAGGATTAGGTCAAGAATACTCGAGATCAACCTAATAGTTATAGATTAGTTACATTGATTAACAACTACATGTTGGATTAATTAACTCAAAGATTTGATTTGGCTTAGTGGCTCGAGTCTAACTTACACAAGCTAACCTATTCAAAATTGATTAACCTATTGGTGTCTAAGAAAAGTTATTTGATTTGACCTAAAAAAAGATGGTTATTTAATTGGATCTGTTCCCTGATCTGGTCATTTATTGGTGTCTAAGGAAAGCAATGGGAGGACCCCCACCGATCTTATACTTTTTTGACCAATTTGGTTGATTGGTTTTGATATAGTTGCTTGGTGATTCGAGCTAGCCTATGCCCTTAGGATTAGTCATAACAGTTATGACTAATTAGAATTAGATCCATTGTGATTGTGGATTTACATGAGATGTAAATTAGTAATTAAAGGATTAAAAAGATCTAAATTAAAAATCTTCTCATAATATTAAGTCGAGGGGTCTTCCACTATTATAGAGTATTGTGCTCTCTCTGATGTTGATTGTTCTCGACTGGATACAGTTGTTCAGTTGCATCAAAAGATAATCAACTACTCTATATGTGGGGTAGAGATGGAATTGGGCCCAAGATTTATCAGGTGAAGATCTAATGATGGCTTCACTCATGCTCAATGGTAGGTCTAACTTAACTAAGGAATGAGGTCAAGATCTATCAGATGATGTCTTAAGACTTAGAGACCAAGTCCATTATAATTTGTTGAGAAGCATTGGGCAGAAATTGTCCACTTATTGGTTAACACATTCACCAAGATCTGTCAGGTGAGATGGTGTGGCATTCAGTGAGACCGTAGTACCCACTAAAAATCCTAACTCATAAAAAGGTTCTTGCTTTCCAATCCAAGGAGTGTTAGGATCCGAAGAAATAGTGGGAGGTAGTTTGTTTTTAAAATAAAATTCTTTAAACAAACTAAATGAATCTTTTACAAAACTCTCACTAAAATCTTCTTCTCTTTGTTAGGATTTCTCTACCTACAACTCTAATTTTGTTTTTAGAAAATAGTTGACTAACCAGACCTAATTATAAAGACTGGCTCAGAAATCTAAAAATTATTTTTGAGTTCTGAGAAGCTTAGGTTTGTCAAAGATCGAGAAACCCTAGTATTAACAAACCATCCAACCACTAATCAATGGGAAGTGCTATTGGATGGATGATCGTAACAAGGTCAGGTGTAATATATTGGTGTCTAAGTCAAATGAGTTGCAATGCTAGAATGAGGTCATGTAAACTACCAGGGTTATGTTGACTCACCTACAAGGGTTGTATGGTGAGAAGAGCCGATCTATGCATTATGAAGTATCTAGAGACACTTCAACGCTTAGATAAATCAAAGGTATGCTATCCATGAGCATTGTTTGATAATGGTCAAGGATGTAAAAAAGCTTGAGAAGCTCGACATGACAATGCATAATGAATTACAAGTGATTCGACATGACAATGCATATGGTAGTTTGTAGTAAACTACCATATGAACAGGATTTGTTGCATCTGGACCGAGTTATTAGACATGTTGGTGACCACCTAGAAATCTTGAAGAGTTTAAAAGGTATAGTTCGTATTATGGAATAGAGAAACTACTCAAAATACCTATAAACCTAAAGAAAAATGAAAGAGACACACCTTTAGAAGGTATGTTAGATTTGCTCTTGAAAGAAACTAACTTTACGATTTCTTCTACTCTTAATTGAGTCGTAGATTTTTGTGGGTCCTAAGGGAAGTAGAAGGCTTAGGAAAGATGATATGATCCTTCGGATAGGCAACAGAGCAAGAGTTACTACAGTGGCCATGATCATCCATCCTCTATGATTACCGTCTGAGTTTAGTTCTTAGGGATTTTTACCATGTACCTGATGTTAATAGAAATTTGATTTCTGTTTAATGTACAGGTTAATTTTCATAAAGACTACTGGATCATTTATTTTTGAAATAAAATGGTTGGATGTAGCTTTATGATTAACAATCTCTATCATTTATATATTACCGTAAATTATCTAAGTAGATAGTGAGTGCCGTAAAATCTGAGCGATCCAATAATGAGAAAGACCTCAAGTATATGTAGTACCATAGGTTAGGTCATATAAGAGAAGTAAGGATTTACAGACTGGAGTGGATGGGCCTTTGGGCTCGATGACTACTGAGTCATATCCAATTTGTGACTCTTGTTTTCAAGAATATATGGCCAAACTACCCTATGTGGGATATAGAGAAAGGACTACTGAGATACTTGTCTTGGTACACACTTTATGTGTGTATGGCCCATTTGATGTGTCAGTCAGAGAAGGTTATCTCTACTTAATTATGTTGGATTTCTATAGATACTAGTACATGTGAATTTCAAAATAATTTTTTAAATCCAAAATATAGCAAAAAATTAGATTAAAATAATTCTAATCTTAGCATGCATTCATCATATGAAAGCACCTATGGATCTAGTTTATATGCTGAAATTAGTATAGACTGATTTTAGGATAAATGAAGAAAAGCTTGTGATCAATTCACATATCTGAATCGCTTTCCCTTTTAGCTCAACCATGTAACTGGGTTTGAATCCAATGCAATCTCTAGATCTATTGTTGATTAGGTTCTGAATCAGTAGCACAAGCATCCTACCTCTATGGGTATCCACAGGGCCAATCTTAATTTTTTTCTTTTGAATCCTACTTGTTTGAACCAAAGGCCTGAATAGGCTTGAACCAAGCCTAGATAGGAATTAATCCTTAAACCCTTTTTTATCTTTTTTTCTTGATTCTTAAAGAAGGTAAGAACCTTTCTTGATCCCTCAACTAATTAAGAAGCATAACAAACAAGAAGTAGTTGTAACTAACTCCCAACAAACTTGAAAGGAAGAAGATGAAATCAGCAATGACCTTGGCGCCAACCCTTGACACCAAGGAAGGGATCCCGCCCACCTCTCTTCTAGCTCCAAGAGGGATGCCTAGAGAAAGAGACGGCACAAGCTAGAGAGAGAAAGAGGAGGGGAGGCATTGGGCATAGTAATGGTGGCGGCAAGGATGAGAAGATGAGTGATAATGAGAGAGGTAAGGCTAGAGTCCTTTAAATAGACATCATAAGGGTATCTTAATCAAATTAGGATCTCTCCTCCTAATCATATTAGAAGTCCTAGCCATAATATACTTGGACCAAGTAAATAGGATGCCACCCATAATTCACCCATGCCCACACCCAGTGTTAGGCATCCCATCATATGGGACCCAATTAAAGGTTCTCGAATCAGCCCACATGATTTCATAAATTCACATTAAAGATTCTTGATCAAATCAAGATGAATAAAATCAAGAAACTCTTTTTTGATTTAATCTAAGCCATAAATTAAGCATCCAACCATTAAAAGTCATTGAATCAAATTCAATTAGGTTCAAATTAAGTGTAAAAATTAGCTAAAAATTGATTACATAAGCAAACCAACTATAAGAGAAATTGGATTCACCCAGGTGCTAGCAAAATTAATGTGAACCCAATAGGATTTCTCTAAATCCATATTAATTGATGCTTCATAAGTTCGATAATAACTTGTTGTGTTCAAGTCACATAGTAGAATGTGAATTTTAAAATTTTTAAACATGCATATCGAAAGCTTTAACGATTAAAACTGTCAAACCGAAACCCAAACCCTAGAATCATCTTGTAGATGTTGAACAAAATAAAATCAAGCATGCAAAGAGAGAAATTTATACTTTCTCAAATGAGTAGTATGGTAAGAAGGTGATCTCCACAAGATTTCAAAATATAAGTCCTCCAATGGTGATCCACATGAAAGTTGGTCAAGGTCTTTCCCAACCGGTGCACTGCCGCAGCCTTTTCTTCACTAGAATACAGTTGGCTTCGAACTCAAAAAATAATCACACCAATATCTAGTTGCCTTTAATTTTACTACTAAGATCATGTCAAGAGAATTCTCTTCAGAAGTCTCACAATCTAGGATTTGATTTTGTACTCTAACATATGAAAAAATCAAACCTTAGGACAAGCTCACAACACTTGCTATTTTTCTCACCACCCTTCTTTTTATTTTTCCACTCAATTTTTTTCTTATTTTTTTCTCATATTTATTTTATATTTTTTCTCTCTTATCACACACTAAAGACCTCTAATTTTGAACCAAAATTTAGCATCTAACCCATATGGGATGCCCCATATAAATAGGTTAGGAAAAGACGTGAAGAAACCCCAAGGGGTGCCAACTCTTGGTGCTCCATATCTTCACGTAGAGAATTAATTCTCTATTGCATTAAGTGGTGTAGAAGAGCCTTCACATAGAAGGACTCCTCCTCTTCTACAATCCATAATTCTCTTATAAAAAATTGGCATGTGATAATTAAGAAATTGGAGGAAAATGAGGAGATGGATAAGAGTCTTCATGAAGGACTCTTCCACTTCTCAATGCTAAAAAGGGTGGGCAGCAATTTATTTTGGGCATAGAACCTGGGTGGTGTGGAGGCCTCCTTCCACACTTGAAATACTTCTAAGTTGGATAAGAGTCCAATTAAAATAGACCCAATCCAATCCGGTCAAAGGCACCAGGTTTAGTTTAGCTCAAACACTTTGAACTTAACCTAATTAGGAATTTGGATTAACACAATGTACTAGCATATCAAATTAATCCCTAGAATTTACATTAAATCTTAATTAAATTAGATCAAGATTGTCAATATGTGTGACCCATTAGATTCTAAATCTAACCAGCAGTAGATACAAACTCTTGACCTAACCCTAATCCAATCAGATTAGGTCAGCTCAAGAGGTCCAATCAACTAGGACTCTTCCTAATTAATTTTTGAATGAAATATTTTTAATTCTAATAAATCTAAAAATTAAGATTAATATCTAGAAACATGTCATGACTACTCAAAAGAAATAAAATTTTGATATAATTATCAAAATATCTTTCAGTGGTAAGTTATCGTGTAATTCAATCTTTCAGTCAAACAACATCCTAGATGAACTATGGGCATAGAATCATGTCAAACTCAATTACTTATCTCAATATATCTTGATCAGAAGGTGACAATTCAGTTGATGATACATTAAAAATCTCATTCTAATAGTCATCTTGCTTTGGTCAAAGACTTCCAGAATCATCAACCTATGAGATGACATAGGATGTTCCCTCCTCTTATTAGGAGTGACCCACAAGCACCATGCATACTTCACCACATCTAGAATACCCCACATAAGGATCAGAGAACCAAGTTAAGAAGTGAACCAAAATATGGATTTATGTACACAAGGTACCATGATGATCTCAGGTCAAAAGATCACTTACACAACTCCCATTAGAAAATAATTAGCTGACATGTAAATAAGACTCCATCAGATGTTCTCTCATAGGTCATTTAGTGAATCTATTTTCTAATGAGCATCCACATCTTTGTATTAGTGTCACCACATAAGTGGTTGTGAGATCAACCATCCTCATTACTGAGCATACATAGGATATGTCAGTCTAATCGGTATCATTGATCTTCGATTCAATGAACCAATGACTAAGAATATTTTAGGTCATGGCTATCAAAAAATTAGATCTCACTAGCATGATCACATCATGGCCATAAAACATTGTCGAGACCTATGAGATTCATTATAATCTTAAAAATAATAATAAGATGTAGCATATAATGGATCAAAAAAGCCTATTTTATTAAACAAAAATATCAAATACATGAGTTTGAAAGATAAAATATAAAAAATATCTAATCGTATCCCATATGCGATTAGCTTGTAGAGCATCATTCTTTCAATCTCCTACTTGCACTAAAGTCAATCGCCTCTATACTTGATGCCCATACAATCAAAGTGGTGGTCAAATTACTACAATGACAAGGCCTTAATGAATGGGTCTGCTATATTATTTTTGGTATCAACTCGCTTCACGATCACATCACATCTTTCGACTATCTCCCGAATGAGGTGGAACCATCTTAGGATATGCTTGGATTTATGATGAGATCTTGGTTTCTTGGCTTGAGCAATTGCCCCAGTATTGTCACAATAAAGGGACACTGGTTGTTCAATCCCTGGATCCATACTCAATTTTGACATGAACTTTTTTATCCAAACGACCTCCTTAGAGCCTCAGTAGCAACAATGTACTCAGTCTCAGTGACTAAGTCAGCAATAGTTTGCTGTTTGAAATTCTTTCAACTTACTGCTCTACCATACAGGGTGAGCACATATCCATGTTGGGAATAGTGTCCCAAAGCTAATCGTCAGTCTGTTGATGGATGTGCTCATTTTTATATATGTACATGAATTATGAATTAATAAAAATTATTTTGATATTTTTTCATCACAAAATATTTCATCTTCTAATGAACTCCTATGTTATGGCGAAGTCCTTAGGACTATTTAGACTCGACAAAGGAGGATTTATCGTTTAGTCCTTAAATTTGTTCGCGACCAAATGATACGTTGTTACCAAGGACGACAATATTTATCAAGCATAGGTCGTTGTGTGCCATAGAGGTTGGTTGTCCTCTTAACCAATGAGTGTGAAGACACTGGTATGGCATACAGGTGAGATGTAAGGGTACATCTGCACTGAACGTGATCGACTCAGGAGCTATTTCTGCTGTCAAGATTTGCTCCGATGGAATATGGGTATAAATATCCCTCCGACCTGAGACCGCCATGGTGACTTGCAAGCAACTCACTGCACTTAGGCACTGGACTACCTGAATTTCAAATTCAGTGACGGAAGGCTGCTAGGTGTAGTCAAGTACTTGACTTGTTGGTGCATATGTCAAGATGGGATTGACCACTCCAGTTTAAGAGCTGTGTACAGTCATATTTCAATTTAGCAAAACCTTGGCCAGGGTAGTCTTTGTGAGGAGTCACAAGACTGTTTGAGTTGAGCACGATTCGGATGATCTAATCAAGGTTGATAGTTTAACCCTGAGTCGTCCTAAACACAGAGGTCAAAAGGATGAATTATACAGTAACCATATTCACGTAGGTTCTGAGTGTTGCGATTGCGACCATTCGACCTATCCGATCGTCAGGTACCATTACTAGATGGTCACTTCGATTAATACAGGAATTGGTTCCTATGCTACCAGCTTAGGTTTGAACCTGCGGGGTCACACACATTAGAGGTTCCTATCTGATCTGATGGCTGATGAAGAATCCTAATGCTCATGGACTATGAGTCCTACGTGTCTGGGACTCTGTGATCAAAAATCAAGATTCTCTGATCACGAGTCCCACACACTTTGGGTATCGAGGTCAAGAGTCCCACTGGTTTGGGACTCTTCGATCATGGTTACATATCGATGAATTTTGATGCCCGATTATCCATCGAATTTGGACTCAATATTTATAAAAGATTTAATTAGTGATTTGATCGCTAATTAACTCAATTTGATTGAGTAATTAAATTTTGGATCAAGTCCAATTGAATTGGATTCAGTTGGGTTTGACCCAATTAGGTTAAGAGTTGACCTAATCGTCGAGATGGTTTGGTCCCTGATATGATCAGGGGTTGAGCTTAATCAATTCTTGATTTGATTAGAATTTTATTAAGCCTAATTAAGCCTAATTAAGTTGGGTTTAAATTAGTCTAATTGAGCCTAACTTATTTGGTTCAATTAGATTGGTTTAAATAATGAAACCACCTTGACCCATTCTCTCTGCACCACCTCACTTCCACTGCACCCATTTGTATTCACGAGAAGGAAGTTCTCATGAATTTTTCTCATGCAAAGCCCTCCTCACACCCTACTTTAATGCACCATATGAGTGGATAAGGATGATTGGTTGGCCATTCAAATTCAAAACAAAGTTTGAATTTGAATGAGCAACCAATCTTAGCACCTTGACCTTATCCTCTTTTAACGTCCCATTTATTACACGAGAAAATATTTCTCATGAAATCACTCATGCACAAATTAAGCCACGCCATCCTCTTCTCTCACCTTTAGTGGATAGGGATAAATTGGTTTCCATTTGAATTCAAAATTTGATTTGAATTCAAATGTGCAATTACTCATCTTTATCCTCTCATGTGGATAAGATGTTTGACATTATTTTAAAAGGAGAAGAAGAGTGGGGCATGTGGTAAGAAAAATTTTCACAAAGAAAATCTGGGCATGAGGAATCCTTGTGTGCAAGGTGAAGGTCTATATCCTTCCGAGAGAAAAAGAAAGAAAAGAAAGAAAAAGTATGCGCAGGGTTTCAGTGAGTTCTTCAGGGTTTCAGCCTGGAGTTCGGGAAGTGAGAAGGTGAGCTACGAGTGTCATGAGCCCACCAAATTTTAGGAAGATCTTCAACATCCTTTCAAGCATGTCTGTTGATAATCCAAAATATCCAAAAAATCAGCAGACATCGATCGAAGGAGTTCGATCAGCATCGGCCGTTGAAAGGGCTTTACAACGAGCTAGCACTCGTAAGGAGTCGATCAGATCGGGAGCTTCGTGTGAACGATCCACAGAGGCCAGACATGCTGTGTAACTGCATCGCGATGATTAGACTCTCCCGATGGTGATCAGATTGCGGCGATCTACTATCCGCACAAAGGTATTGTGTTCTAAACACATTACAGTAAAGTGTTTACTGTTCAAATTTGAATTTCAAATTTAAATGCATGCATGCTATATATCATATTTAGATCCTAGTATAGGGTAAATTTTTATTAATTAATTAAATTAATTAATAATTTCGACTATAAAATAATAATTTTAAAAAAGTTTTAAAATTATCATTTTACCCCTGCACTGATTTTCCCATAAAATGGTATCAGAGCGGGTTCTTAGATATGATATATATATTTGTATGCATAGATTAAGTTATAATCTAAAAGTTTAAATTTGAAATTCAAAATTTAAAATTTGAATTTTGAAAGTTATTCAAAATTCAAAATTCAAAAATTTGAATTTCAAAATTTGAAATTTGAATTTTGAAATTTGAAATTCAAAATTCAAAATTCAAAAAATTAAAATTTGAAATTTGAAATTTAAAATTTGGTAGAAATTTCAAAATTGAAATTCAAAATTTAAAATTCAAAATTTAAAATTCAAAATTTGAAATTCAAAATTTTGAAATTTGAAATTTGAAATTCAAAATTTGAAATTTAAAATTTAAAATTTGAAATTTAAATTTTGAAATTGGTATATTTAGATATACTTGATCCAAATAGTAAGTAATCGAATTGGGTTGGTTGCCATGGCCGTCCAATCATAGGAGAAAAGTAGGATTTAAAGGCCCTCTCTTCTCATTCGATAGGGTCTCCTATGGCGGTAGGGGTGCCGATGTGATTATATCCCATGCAGATGAAGTAGTGAAAGAAATATTCATGATTTATTTTGATTGAGTTATTTTCTATTATGTAATTAGCAATAGGATTGCTATTTATGAAATGTGCTGATATATTTGTGTAATGAATCAACATATTTGGTGAACAAAAAATAAAACCTTTCAAATTTGAAAATTATTTTTGAAATGCCAAACCCTGATCCATCAGCCCAAATACTTAATTAAAAGAATTAAGTGTTGTCTAGTAGGTCTAGAATTGTGAATTAAGACCTAAGACAATTGCATAAACTTGTGGATCAATGGGTTAGATGGATTAGGTCTATAATTGGGTTAGACCTAAGGTTAGCTTAAAGAAATGGACTAAATTAGAGTAATTGGTCAAATCTAATCAAAAGTTGAATTAGATTAGGTCAAGGATACTCTAGACTCAACTCCAATAGTTGTAGTTGAATGGGTCCATGTCTTTAACTAGACCAAGATGGACTTAATTCATGGCTACGTGGTGGAACCCTATTTACTAAGTTGATCAAATTAAAACTAATGAACCGGTTGGTGTCTAAGGTAAGTTTGGTAGTTTGACCAGTGGTTTTTAAGTGGGAGCTACTCGCAGTGATTCGATCTCTGACGAGTTAATGGCTTATCCCCACCACTGATCTCACTTACCTGGCCAACCTGGTGAATTAGATTTTGATTAGATCACTTGGTGATTAGAGCTCACCGATGTCATTAGGTAAATCAGTTTGACTAATTTAGGTGCTCCTAATGCTAGCTTTAATTAAACCCTTTTTAATCTGACTTGGTGAAGTCTGTAGGAGGATTGAAATTGGCTGGTAATTTATCTTCTCATCTATTCTTTAATAAAATTCTCAAAAATTATTAGGTCCTAAAAATGATTAAGTTATATTGATAACTAAGTCATAGCCTCCCATTAAGTGAGTGATAATGAGTCCATTAGTTTAATAATCATTGGAGGCCCAAAGGCCTGGTGCTTATTGACTAATGGAATTATCATTCATAATATGATAATTTGGTTTGAGTCTTTCTGATGGTGGTCAGGTTGGCCGGCCAAAGTCGGGCCTGATCATTTATTGGTCTGATTCACCAAATCAAATCATATTAATGGTTGGACCTAACCATATCTTTTTAGTGGAGGCCAAAGCCTACTGATTAGGTTCTGGGACAAAATCAATTATTGAAAGTTGTTTAGAGAAACAATTGATTATGAACATACCCATAGATGCACATGGGTTGACCAACCAAAGTTAGACTCGTGTGTAGTCTGTGTGGATTTTAGTACCCACTAAGGAATTAAAGTAATTCCTCAAATTAGAGGTTGAGGCTACCAATTCGTAAAAATACTGGGAGAAACTTTAGACTAAAGTCCAAGTCTTTAGTATTAATAATTTATGTACTAATATAGGTCTGATTTTTTTTATGTAGCTATGGCAACTATCCTGTCACTCCGATCATTATTAGATAATGACAAGCTCATGGGACCTAATTTCGATAGCTGGTATCAAAAATTAAAAATCATCCTTGAGCATGAGCGGATCCTTTATGTAGTAACGGATCTGACACCTGAGGAGCCAGCCCTGAACGCTAGAGGGGCGGTCTGAGACACTTACCACACCATTGTCCGGTGCATAATGCTGGCGGCAATGAATGATGAGTTCAGTCGCAGGTTCGAGAACGTCCAACCACAGGAGATGCTTCAAATGTGGAACGACTCCTTTGGCATGCCTGACGATGTTGAAAGGTACAAAAATAGTTGTGCCATTTTCAATGCTCGGATGAGTGATGGAGCCTCAGTCATCGATCATGTATTGTACATGATTGAAATTATTGAGCACCTAAGTAAACTGGGCTTTTTCCTGCATGAGCAGCTCGGTAAGGATGTGATCCTTAATTTTTTGCCCAAGTCTACCTTCCCTTCCTTACTCATTTTTGAATGATAAAGCCTACAGTGAACTACCACGGCTTGTTGGTGTTGCTGCAAAACTTTGAGAAGGACCACCAGCTCCTTAAGGAGTCGGTACATGTTGTGGGAGGATCTTCTTCTGGTCGTCGACCCTTTAAGAAAGGGAAGAAGAACAAGAAGAAGAAAAATAAGAAGGTGCAGCTACATACTGGGACGTCTACATAGTGTCAGACCACGAAGTGCAAGCCCGACCAGAGCTAGATGGAGTGCTTCTTTTGCAAGAAGCATGGGCACTGGAAGAGGAACTGTCCACTATACATTGCCTCACTAGACCCGAACAGGCCGAATAAGAAGCAAGGTACTTATATGATAACACCTTGCAACTTTTTTATTTGTGATACTACTGCCTGGGTATTGGATACCGGAAGCCCTTATCATATTTGCAATTCGATGCAGGGTCTGCAGGTCAGTAGGAGATTTGATGAAGGTGAGAGATTCCTGAACGTTGGAGATGGAAGCAAAGTTCTAGTTCTAGCATTAGGAATCATGAACCTTGTAATCAATTCTCAAAAAATAATTCTGAGTGAATGTCACTATTGTCCAAGCTTTTTATTAAATATTATTTCTGTAGGCCTTTTGGCCATGAACGGTTATCAATTTTTAATAAAAGGAAACGTTTGCAATATCATTTTGAATGGTGTTACAATATTTGTTGGATAACTTAATAATGGAATTTACTTTCTATCACAACCTGTTAATGTGGTTCAAACCTCCGGTAAACGCCCTAGAATAGATAATGTGTCAGAAGTCTATCTTTGGCACTGTAGGCTAGGTCATATCAATAAGAATAGGATAAACAGGTTGGCTCAAGAAAGAATTCTTGAAGTAGGTGATTATGAATCACTTCCAACCTGTGAGTCCTGTCTTCTTGGTAAAATAACCAAGTTACCTTTTACTAGAAAAGGTGAGCGAGCCAGTGAACTCTTGGGTCTGGTACATTCTGATGTATGTGGACCCATGAGCTCAAGTGCAAGAGGTGGATATTTCTACTTCATAACCTTCACAGACGACCTATTGAGGTATGGATATGTCTATTTAATGAAGCATAAGTCGGAGTCATTTGAAATGTTCAAACTATTCCGAAATGAGGTAGAAAAATAAACTGAAAAGTGTATTAAAACTCTTCGATCTGATCGAGGAGGTGAATACCTTTCCAATGAGTTTCTGACATATCTTGGGAGAATGAAATTCTCTCTCAATGGACTCCTCCTGGAACACCACAACATAATGGTGTATCGAAAAGGAGGAATCGGACGTTGTTGGACATGGTTCGATCCATGATGGGGTTTGCTGGTCTGTCGATCTCCCTTTGGGGATATGCACTCGAATTGGCTTGTTACCTTCTAAATAGAGTTTCGAGTAAGTCTGTAACCAAAATATCATATGAGATATGGATAGGACGTAAGCCAGTACTCTCGCACCTCAGGGTTTGGGGGTGTCCGACTTATGTTAAACGTTTAATTACGGACAAGCTAGGACCTAGGTCTGACAGGTGTAATTTTATAGGATACCCAAAAGAGACCAAAGGGTATTATTTCTACCTGACTGATGAGCAAAAGGTGTTTGTCAGCCTTAAGACAATCTTTTTGAAAAAGAAGTTCCTTGATGAAGGGACTGTTGCCTCTAAGATAGAACTTGACGAAGTTCGACAGGTGAAAAAATCGACACAAGTTGCTGAACCTGAATCGGATTTGATCAGATCAGATCCAAAGCCCATTGTTCAAGCACCCTTAAGGCGATCTAGTAGAGTACCACGTCAATCGGACAAATACTATGGTTTCTTGGTCCGGGATAACGATCCTATCGAACTTGATGAAAATGATGAGGATCCGATCACCTACATGGATGCAATGCAGAGACCCGACTCTGAGAAATGGCTAGAGGCCATGAAATCCGAAATGGAGTCCATGAAGGTCAATAATGTGTGGACATTGGTTGACCCACCCGAAGGAGTAAAATCCTTAGGGTGTAAGTGGGTCTTCAAGAGGAAGAGGGGTGCAGATAGAAAGGTGAAAACCTATAAAGCCCATCTGGTTGCCAAGAGATATCATCAATGTTATGGTATAGACTATGACAAGATATTTTCTCCTGTGGCAATGCTCAAATCTATTCAGATTATGCTTACGATAGCTGCCCATCTGGACTATAAAATCTAGCAAATGGATGTGAAGACAGCTTTCCTAAATGGAGAGCTGGACGAAGAGGTGTATATGATACAACCTGAAGGATTCACATCCACAGATGAGTCTAAGGTGTGCAGACTACAAAGGTCCATTTATGGATTTAAGCAAGCATCCCAGAGTTGGAACATACGTTTTGATAGGACGATCAAGGCGTATGGCTTCATTAAGAATGGAGAAGAGCCCTGCATTTATAAGTGGGCTAATGGTCCAGTAGTGGTATTTCTTGTATTGTATGTGGATGATATTCTCTTAATTGGGAATGATGTCCCTGCATTACAGGGAATAAAGGTTTAGCTGTCGTCACAGTTCTCCATGTTGGATCTGGGAGAAGCTTCCTACATCCTAGGAATGAGGATCTATAGGGATAGATCTAAAAGGTTGCTTGGTTTATCTCAGTCTACATACATAGATACTATGCTGAAGAGTTCAGCATGGAGAATTCCAAGAAAGGCTATCTACCGATAGGCCATGGAATTTCTCTCTCAAAGAGGGATTGTCTGACAACACCTCAAGAGAGAGAGCGTATGAGTAGAATTTCATATGCTTCGACAGTGAGATCTATCATGTACGCCATGACATGTACACGACCAGATGTGGCATACTCACTAGGGGTAGTGAGTAGATACCAATCTGATCCAGTGGAGAATCACTAGAAGGTTGTTAAAATCATCCTAAAGTATTTAAGAAATACTAAGGACCAGTGGCTTGTTTATGGTGAATCGGACTTGAGACTTATAGGGTTTACAGACTCTAGTTTTCAGTCTGATCACGATGATAGCAAAAGTGTGTCAGGATTTATTTTTACCCTTAATGGTGGGGCTATCTGCTGGAAGAGTTCCAAGCAACACACAGTGGCTGATTCAGTTTACAAGGTAGAGTATGTTGCAGCATCAGATGCTGCCAAAGAAGCGGTGTGGCTGAGGAAATTCATCACCGAGCTCGGAGTAGCACTCTTCCTTGTTGGTCCAGTTCTGCTCTACTGTGACAGCTCTGGAGCCATTGCTCAAGCGAAGGAATCCAAGGCACACTAGCGGACGAAGCATATTCTGCACCGCTACCATCTCATCCGAGAAATTATGGATTGAGGTGACGTCAACCTTCAGAAGATCGACAGAAAGGAGAACCTAACCGACCCATTCATTAAAGCCATTGTAGTGAGGGAGTTCGATGACTACAAGTCGAAGATGGGCATTAGATACTGCACCAATTGGCTTTAGGCCAAGTGGGAGATTATTGGGAATAGTGTCCCAAAGCCAATCATCAGCCTGTTGACGGTTGTGCTCATTTTTGTATATGTACATGAATTATGAATTAATAAAAAATATTTTGATATTTTTTCATCACAAAATGTTTCATCTTCTAATGAACATCTATGTTGTGGTGAAGTTCTTAGAACTATTTAGACTCGACAAAAGAGAATTTATCGTTTAGTCCTTAAATCTATTCATCACCAAATGATACATTGTTACCAAGGATGACAACGTTTATCAAGCATAGGTCATTGTGTGCCATATAGGTTGGTTGTCCTCTTAACCAATGAGTGTGGAGACACTGGTATGGCATACAGGTGAGATGTAAGGGTACATCTGCACTGAACGTGACCGACTTCGGAGCTATTTCTGCTATCAAGATTCGCTCTGATGGAATATGGGTATAAATATCCCTCCGACCTGAGACCGCAACGGTGACTTGCAAGCAACTCACTGCACTTAGGCACTGGACTACCTAAATTTCTAATTCAGTGACGGAAGGCTGTTGGGTGTAGTCAAGTACTTGACTTGTCGGTGTGTATGTCAAGATGGGATTGACCACTCCAGTTTAGGAGCTGTGTACAGTCGTGTTTCAATTAAGCATAACCTTGGCCAGGGTAGTCTTTGTGAGGAGTCACAGGACTATTTGAGTTGAGCACGATTCGGATGATCTAATCAGGGTTGACAGTTTAACCTTGAGTCATCCTAAACACAGAGGTCAAAAGGATGAATTATACAGTAACCATATTCACATAGGTTCTGAGTGTTGTGATTGCGACCATTCGACCTATCCGATCATCGGGTACCATTGCTAGATGGTCACTTCGATTAGTACAGAAATTGATTCCTGTGCTACCGGCTTAGGTTCGAACCTGCAGGGTCACACACATTAGAGGTTCCTATCTGATCTGATGGCTGATGAAGAGTCCTAATGCTCGTGGACTATGAGTCCTACATGTTTGGGACTCTGTGATCGAGAATCAAGATTCTCTAATCACGAGTCCCACACACTTTGGGTATCAGGGTCAAGAGTCCCACTGGTTTGGGACTCTTCGATCAGGGTTACATATCAATAAATTCTGATGCCCGATTACCCATCGAATTTAGACTTAATATTTATAAGAAGTTTAATTAGTGATTTGATCACTAATTAACTCAATTTGATTGAGTAATTAAATTTTGGATTAAGTCCAATTGAATTGGATTCAGTTGGGTGTGACCCGATTAGGTTAAGAGTTGACCTAATCGTCGAGATGGTTTGGTCCCTGATATGATCAGGGGTTGGGCTTAATCAATTTCTGATTTGATTAAAATTTTATTAAGCCTAATTAACCTAATTAAGTTGGGTTTAAATTAGTCTAATTGGGCCTAACTTATTTGGTTCAATTAGGTTGGTTTAAATAATGAAACCACCTTGACCCATTCTCCCTGCGCCACCTCACTTCCACTGTGCCCATTTGTATTCACGAGAAGGAAGTTCTTATGAATTTTTCCTCACGTAAAGCCCTCCTCATGCCCTACTTTAATGTGCCATATGAGTGGATAAGGATGATTGGTTGGCCATTCAAATTCAAAATAAAATTTGAATTTGAATGAGCAACCAATCTTAGTGCCTTGACCTTATCCTCTTTTAATGCCCCATTTATTACACGAGAAAATGTTTCTCATGAAATCACTCATGCATAAATTAAGCCACGCCCTCCTCTTCTCACACCCTTAGTGGATAGGGATAAATTGGTTTCCATTTGAATTCAAAATTTGATTTGAATTCAAATGTGCAATTACTCATCTTTATCCTCTCACGTGGATAAGATGTTTGACATTGTTTTAAAAGTAGGAGAAGAGTGGCGTGTGTGGTAAGAAAAATTTTTACAAAGAAAATCTGGGTGTGAGGAATCCTTGTGTGCAAGGTGAAGGTCTATATCCTTCCGAGAGAAAAAGAAAGAAAAGAAAGAAAAAGTGTCTGCAGGGTTTCAGTGAGTTCTTCAGGGTTTCAGCCTAGAGTTCGGGAAGTGAGAAGGTGAGCTATGAGTGTCGTGAGCCCACCAAATTTTAGAAAGATCTTCAACATCCTCTCAAGCACATTTGCTGATGATCCGAAGCATCCAAAGAATCGGCAGACATCGATCAAAGGAGTTTGATCAGCATCGGCCATCGAAAGGGCTCTACAACGAGCTAGCACTCGTAAGGAGTCGATCAGATCGGGAGCTTTGTGTGGATGATCCACAGAGGTCAGACACACTGTGTAGCTACATCACGATGATTAGACTCTTTCAACGATGATCAGATTGCGGCGATCTACTACCCGCACAAAGGTATTGTGTTCTGAACATATTACAGTAAAGTATTTACTGTTCAAATTCAAATTTCAAATTTAAATGCATGCATGCTATATATCATATTTAGATCTTAGTGTAGGGTAAATTTTTATTAATTAATTAGATTAATTAATAATTTCTACTATAAAATAATGATTTTGAAAAAGTTTTAAAATTACCATTTTATCCCTGCACTGATTTTCCCACAATCCAGATATGAATTTGCTATTATTCGGATCATATTGAAAATTATAATCAGTATAACCTTCCAATTTTAAATTAGATCTACCATATATGAGAAAAATATCTCTAGTCCTTTCAAGTACTTGAGTATGTTTTTCACAGCTTTCCAATAATCCTTCTCGGGATCAGCCTAAAATCTACTTACAATGCCCAAGACATAAGCCACATCAGGCTTGGTACATAGCATAGCATACATTAGTGATCCTACAGCCGAAGCATAAGGAGTAGAATTTATTTTGTTTCTCTTTTTAGGTGTCTTAGGAGATCTTCTTAGAGAGTTGTATGCCATGACCCATGGGCAACTAACCTCTTTTACTTTTCACCATGTTGAACCTCTTCAATATAAGATCTATGTACCTAGACTTGGACAAGCCAAGCATCCTCTTTGATCTATCCCTATAGATCTTTATACCAAGTATAAAGGATGCTTCACCAAATTCTTTCATGGAAAACTTTTGTGATAGTTATGTCTTGATCGATTGCAACATAGATATCTCATTTCCAATGAGCAGTATGTTATCCACATACAAGATCAAGAAGACAACAGTATTTCTACTAGTCTTCTTGTACACACAAGGTTCATCCATATTTTTGATAAAGCTATATGATTTGACTGTCTCATCAAAATAGATGTTCCAGCTCCTCGATACTTACTTTAATCCATAAATAGATCTATTCAGCTTGCATACTTGATTTGCTCTCCCACTAGAGATAAATCTCTCTGGCTGAGTTTTATAGACTTCTTTCTCAAGATTTTTATTGAGAAAAGCAGTTTTGACATCTATCTATCAGATCTCATAGTTATGGTATGTAGCAATAGCAAGCATAATCTGAATAGATTTGAGTATAGCTATCGACGAAAAAATTTTTTCATAATCAATATCTTATTTTTGTATGAAATCTTTTGCCACCAGCCTAATCTTATAGATCTCTACCTAGCTATTTGCTTCAATCTTCTTCTTAAAGATCCATTTGCAATCTATTGAGGTCACACTCTCAGGTGCATCTACCAAAGTCCAAACTTTGTTGGTATACATGGAGTCCATTTCGAATTTTATGGCATTGAGCCATTTATCAGAGTCATTACTCATGACAGCTTCCGAATAGGTCATGAGATCATCATTCTCAATGATGTGGGATATATTGTCATTCTCAATGACAAATCTATACCTCAATGGTACATTATGCACTTTACTTGACCTTCAGAGAGGAGGTATGTGTAGTGGCTGTACCTGTTGTGATCCAGGGGGTGTGCCCAAGGCACAGGGGACCAAGGCTAAGGTCAAGGTCCATCATTCATGAGGGCTTCATGGAGGCTCTAGGGCTAGTTGGGCCCTAGGTTGAAAGGTTGTGGGCCTTTCGGGTTCTTGAGGTCTAGATTATGTGGGCTTCAAGGGACCAACTCTTTATGGGCCAGGTCTGGGCCCAAGATAGGTGAGATTAGGTCGAGTCATGGGTGTACATAGGCTTGGGTTAACCTAATCTCCCATAGAGTTGGTTAAGGGAGTTTTGGGTTTGGGTCACTTGACCCTGTGTTTATATATACATGTACCGATAGGTTTGATTAAGCCAAAGAATACAAAACTCTTTCTTTCAAGTCTCTCTCTCTCTTCTCCCTCTCTCTCCAGTCATTCTCCATGCCCCAGGGGCAAGAAACCCTAGGGTTTCTTGCCGCCAGGTCCAGATAAGGCAGGAAAAGCAGGGAGGCGCTAGCCCCTCCCCCTTTGTGTCGCCAACCAGATCTGCCTCTCTCCCTCTTGCAGCCACCCAAGCATCAGGTCCAGGACCTGAAATCTCTTGAGAAGAGGTTGGTATAAGTTCCTCTCAGATCTGAAGTTGATCTGAGGTCGTTTGAGGTGCGGGTGAGATCTCCATCAACAGATCTACAGGAAAGGCTGCAGCAGGACAGATCTGTAAGGTCTGGTTCTATCTACCTTCTTCTCTATCTAGAATATCCTGATTTCAGATCTATGAATTGAAAGACCTCAGTCCAGGCCTGATCTAGTTGGGTACCAGATATTGGATTTTTTAGAGCTGATCTTAGAGGCGTTCTTCATCTGGAAAGAAAGGCTGACGAAGAAGACAGCAACCAGGCTGATTTCGTCAAGGGCCTTAGATCGAGTCCAGAAGTCTCCAGATTTGTTCGTTGCTGGTTTTACTACACCCAAGGTCCATGGGAGGAGCCAGGATCATGCTCCAATAGTTGGTATTAGAGCCACAGTGGTGAGGAAGCGGTTCCAAGCATGAGAAGGTGAAGATCTCAAGTGCTGAAAATTTTTAGCAAGGTACCATCAAGGTATATTCTACACTTCTTGATTTTATATTGCTTGTTTGGCTTGGATCTAGTCATGGGCAGCAATATGAAGGTCGATTTTGAAAGTTTGATGGCAAAAAAATTTTTTCCATGTGGAAAATTCGAGTGGAGGATCTTCTGATGCAAGCAGATCTGGATCAGGCTTTGGATGAGAAGCCTGAGGGAATGACAGATAGACAGTGGGCATCGTTGGAGAAGAAAGCATGCTCGGTGATCAGAGGATGTTTGACGGATGTGGCATTGTATTCGATGCTGGAAGAAAAGATCCCGAAGGGCCTTTGGTCAAAGTTGCACACCATGTATATGGGGAAGAATATGTACAACAAGCTAATGCTGAAGAAGAGGTTGTACAGTCTTCAGATGCAGGAGGGATCTGATGTGATTGGCCACATTCAGAGGTTCGACCAGTTATGCATGGAGTTGATGAATATCGGGGTGAAGCTGGATGAGGAGGACAAGTCCCTGTTGCTTTTGTGTTCGCTGCCAAGATCATATGACTCTTTGGTGACTACACTGCTCTACGGCAAGGAGAGGACAAGTAGAGGCAGAGGCAGAAGCAAGTCCAGGGGGCGGTCCAAGTCTAGGAAGGGAAAGAAAGAGATGAAATGCTTCAAGTGCAATGAGTTCGAACACTTCAAGCGAGAATGTCCACTATGGAAGAGCAAGAAGGGAGAAAGAAGTGGCTCAGAATCAGTGAGTGCAGTTGCTAGGTAGCAGGTGGAGGATTATCTACTTGTGGTATCAGATGGTCACAGGCATTACACAGAGGAGTGGACACTAGACTCTGGTGCTCACATCACTACACACCACACAGGTCTTGGTTTGCAACATACACCAAGACAACTAATGTGACTCTAGGTGACAATCATCCTTGCAAGGTGGCTGGGATAGGGACAGTCAGGGTGAGGATGCTTGATGGGATTGTGAGGACATTGATAAATGTCAAGCACATCTCAGAGCTGGAAAAGAATCTGGTGTCACTAGGCTACTTGGAGCGCAGTGGATACAACTTCAGTAGTAGGGCTAGAAGCGGAGTACTGAACATCTCCAATGAAACTATAGTAGTGATGAGAGGCAAGAGGATGGACAATAACCTCTATCGCATGGAGGGATCTGTGGTGACCGGAAGGGTCTGATGCAGCAGCTACAGCACAGGACCAGCAGGGGGCTTACAGGATGTGGCACTATCGCCTAGGCCACATGGGTGACAAGGGGCTGAGGGAGTTGAGCAGGAGAGGACTCATCTCTGATCTGGAGGATGGTGCTACAGGGGAGATCTGTGAGCCTTGCCAGATGGGAAAGCAGAGGAGAGTTCAGTTCAACATCAGTACAGCCCGTAGTGCAGCCCCTCTGGAGTTAGTACACACGGATGTGTGGGGACCAGCCCCAGTTTCAGCTAGGAATGGGGCCAGATACTTCATGACCTTGATTGATGGTTTCTCAAGGAAACTCTGGATTTACTTCATGAGAGAGAAGTCTGAGGTCTTCATCAAGTTCAAAATTGGAGAGCTGAGGTGGAGAAGGAGCAGGGGAGGAGCGTGAAGTGTCTGAGGTCAGACAATGATGGGGAGTACACTAGCAGAGAGTTCCAGGACTACTGTGAGGAGTGTGGGATCAGGAGACACTTCTCAGTTAAAGGGACTTCACAGCAGAATGGGGTGGTCGAGAGGATGAACAGAACACTTCTGGAAAAGGCACGATGCAAGAGGCTACAGGCAGGGCTTCCAAAGGAGTTCTGGGTTGATACAGTAGACGCAGCAGGTTACTTGGTCAATCGATCACCTCACACCAGATTGGATAGCAGGCTTCCAGAGGAGGTGTGGTCTGGGAGGACAGTTGGGCTGGACCATCTACAGGTATTTGGGTGCATGGCCTATGTGCACATTAGAGCTGGTGAGCGGAGCAAGCTAGATGCCAGATCACGCAAGACGGTGTTTCTAGGCTATCTGCGAGGAGTCAAGGGATACAGGCTATGGGATCCCTTGAAAAAGAAGGTCATCATTAGTCAGGATGTGACTTTTGATGAGGAGTCAGTCCTACGGAGGTGAGCAGGCATGGAGGAGCAGCAGGAGCAGGAAGAGGTCCAGCAGGGCGCTGCTGGACAGCTTACCTCTTTGATTTTGCCTCTTGCAGGTACTATGGGAGGATATGACATTCAGGTGGAGAACCTACCTAAGGTATCTCCACAGGTGGAGAGGACTCGGATGAATGATCGAGGTGGAGAGGTCCAGCAGGAGCGAGCTGAACCGAGGATGATATCGGTGTTGCCCTACACAAGCCCAAGAGGACCATCAGGCAACCGGACCGATATGGCTTCGAGGAGACGCTGTCATATGCCCTGGTGACAGTGAATGGAGACCCATATACGTATCAGGAGGCTATTGAGAGCCAGGATAGGAAGCGGTGGGTCCAGGCGATGTCCGAGGAGATGCAGTCTCTCCACGAGAACCAGACGTGGCGATTGGTGCAGTTGCCACAGGGGAAGAGGCCCATTGGCTGCAAATGGGTCTACAGTCACAAAAAAGGGCCTTCAGAGTAGGGAGGTTTCAGATTCAAGGCGAGGTTAGTGGCCAAGAGATACTCCCAAAAGGAAGGCATCGACTTCAGTGAGGTCTTCTCTCCCGTCGTCAGATATACTTCCATCAGAGTGTTATTGAGCATTGTAGCAGCTCAGAATTAGAGCTGGAGCAGATGGATGTCAAGACGGCGTTCCTCCATGGGCATTTGGAGGAGAGGATTTACATAGAGCAGCCACCCGGTTTCAGGGATCCAAGATCAGAGGGAAAGGTTTGTCTATTGCAGAAGTCGCTGTACGGACTGAAGCAGTCGCCAAGGCAATGGTACAAGCGGTTCGACTCCTATGTGTGCAGCATTGGACTTTTCAGGTGCAAGTTTGATCCCTGTGTTTATGTTCAGTCTCTTGAGGTTGGTTCTAGGGTGTTCCTACTCTTGTATGTGGATGACATGCTTATAGCATGCAAGAGTAGGAAGGTTGTGTAGGATCTGAAGGTATCCTTATCTCAAGAGTTTGAGATGAAGGATTTGGGCCCTGCAAAGAAGATCCTAGGCATGGAGATTTTCAGAGACCGAGCCCGGAGGGTGTTGCATCTATCTCAGTGGGGCTACATACAGAAGGTCTTAGAGAGGTTCGGGATGAAGGGAGCAAAGCCGGTGGAGCTGCCACTTGTCGGTCACTTCAGACTCTCGAAGACCATGGCACCACAGACTGAGGTGGAGGCTCAGGAGATGGAGACGGTTCCTTATACTTCAGGAGTTGGGAGCTTGATGTATGCGATGGTCTGTTGTAGGCCAGACATCGCTCATGCAGTGAGTCAGGTTAGCAGGTTCATGGCGCAGCCTAGCAGGGAGCACTGGAGAGCTCTGAAGTGGATATTCAGATATCTGGTGGGTTCAGTTGGAGTTGGCATCTTCTATGGACAGTGAGGAGGTGCAGTGGGATACTCTGATATGTCCAGGGAGGCTCAGGGGCTGATTGGCGGTTACGTAGATGCAGACTTCGGTGGAGATGTGGATACCCGGAGGTCTACGATAGGCTTCATCTTTAGCCTGTATGGAGGTCCTATTTCTTGGAGATCGAGTCTGCAGCCTATCACGGCCCTATCCACTACAGAGGTGGAATACATCGGGCTGACAGAAGTAGCTAAGGAGGCAATTTGGCTGAAGGGTTTGTTGACGGAGATGGGCCTTACTCAGGAGGCCATTAGAGTGCACTGTGACAGCCAGAGTATACTTCTATTAGCACAGAACTCAGTCTATCATGCAAGGACAAAGCAATCGATATTCGTTATCATCGGATCAGGGAGCTTGTGGAGGATGGCGAGGTGGAGCTGGTAAAGGTACACACCAAGGAGAACCCAGCTGATGCACTTACGAAGGTACATCCACGGGACAGCTTTCAGAGATATGTTGAGCTGATTCGGCTGATGGACAGAGTGGAGCTGGTTGAGGCCTTGGGACACCAAGGTGGAGATTGTTGTGATCCAGGTGGTGTGCCCAAGGCCCAGGGGACCAAGGCTAAGGTCAAGGTCCATCATTCATGAGGGCTTCATGGAGGCTCTAGGGCTAGTTGGGCCCTAGGTTGAAAAGCTGTGGGCCTTTCGGGTTCTTGAGGTCTAGGTTATGTGGGCCTCAAGGGACCAACTCTTTATGGGCTAGGTCTGGGCCCAGGATAGGTGAGATTAGATGAGTCATGGGTGTACATGGGCTTGGGTTAACCTAATCTCCCATAGAGTTGGTCAAGGGAGTTTTGGGTTTGGGTCACTTGACCTTGTGTTTATATATACATGTACTGATAGGTTTGATTAAGCCAAGAAATACAAAACTCTTTCTCCTAAGTCTCTCTCTCTCTATTCTCCCTCTCTCTCTCCAGCCATTCTCCATGCCCCAGGGGCAAGAAACCCTAGGGTTTCTTGCCGCCAGGTCCAGATAAGGCAGGAAAAGCAGGGAGGTGCTAGCCCCTCCCCCTTTGTGCCGCCAACCAGATCTGCATCTCCCCCTCTTGCAGCCACCCAAGCATCAGGTCCAGGACTTGAAATCTCTTGAGAAGAGGTTGATACAAGTTTCTCTCAGATCTGGAGTTGATCTGAGGTCATTTGAGGCACGGGTGAGATCTCCATCAACAGATCTACAGGAAAAGCTGCAGCAGGACAGATCTGCAAGGTCTGGTTCTATCTACCTTCTTCCCTAACTAGAACACTCCGATTTGAGATCTACAAATTGGAAGACCTCGATCCAGGCCTGATCTAGTTAGGTATCAGATCTTGGATTTTTTAGAGGTGATCTTAGAGGTGTTCTTCATCTGGAACGAAAGGCTGACGAAGAAAATAGCAACTAGGCTGATTTCGTCAAGGGCTTTAGATCGAGTCCAGAAGTCTTCAGATTTGTTCGTTGCTGGTTTTGCTGCACCCAAGGTCCGTGGGAGGAGTCAGGATCGTGCTCCAACAGTACCTTAATAATGGACATATCTGGTTGAGAATTAATTTATGAATTCTAGATAGGTTGTAGGTTTTGAACTTCCTCAAGTTCAACAGACCTGCTGTTGGGAATTGTGTCCTAAAACTAATCGTATGATGATTGAGTTTATCTTTGTATATGAATTATTGATTAATAAATAAAATTTATTCTGATATTTTTCATCATAAGGTTACATCTTTCTTGAACTTTTGTGCTATGATAAAGTCCTTAGAACTATATTAGTATACGATAAAGAGAGGATTTATCATATAGTTCCTAAATATTTTTGCAATCAAATTATATGTCATTATAGGATGATGGCATTTATCAAGTGGAGGTTGTTGTGTGCTATATGGATTGTGTTGGGTATAAAATACCCCCCAACCGAAGTTCTTGTCAGGAGTGACCTCTCGGGGATTCTGCCGGCATCTGACCAGCAGGGCCACTTCAACTGCAAGTAGACTCCGTCCGGACTCCTACGGGAGCCGGACTTCGCCCCCGACTTCAACTGCAGGTAGACTCCGTCCGACTCCTACGGGAAATGGACTTCGTCCCCGACTTCAACAGCGGGGTGACTTCGACTGTTGGTGGACTCCGTCCGGACCCCTACGGGAGCCGGACTTCGTCCCCGACTTCGACTGCAGGTAGACTCCATCCGGACTCCTACGGGAGCCGGACTTCGTCCCCAACTCCAACAGTGGGGCGACTCCAACTACAGGTAGACTCCATCCGAACTCCTATGGGAGCCGGACTTCGCCCCCGACTTCTACTGCAGGCAGACTTCGTCCGGACCCCTACGGGAGCCGGACTTCGTCCTCGACTTCTACTGCAGGTGGACTTCGTCCGGACTCCTATGGGAGCCGGACTTCGCCCCCAACTCCTACTGCAGGCAGACTTCGTCCGGACTCCTACGGGAGCTGGACTTCACCCCCGACTTCTATTGCAGATGGCCCTCGCCTATAGTACTAACGATCAAGGCACCCAACGGTGGACGGCCCGCCAGCAACATTCAAGCTCCTTCCAGATGGATAGCCACCTCTCTCCGCCAGGCACCTAAACCGAACCTCGGCCAACATGCCTGGACCCCCTGGCAGGCTGCAGTAACGGCCACGACTCTGCTCCACTTCCTGTGATGGATTCCGCACTGCTCCATCACTCCCTGGCAGGCCACAGTAACGGCCACGACTCTACTCCACTTCCTGCGATGGATTCTGCACGACTCCATCACTCCTTGGTAGGCTGTAGTAATGGCCACGATTCTGCTCCACTTTCTGCGATGGATACCGCTCAGTCTCTCTACCCTCTAGCAAGTCGCGACAATGGACGTCGCTCCACTACCCACAACAGGCTCCATGTGTCAGGCCACGATAATGGCCACGATTTCGCTCCACTATTCTTCATAACAGACTCCTCCTGGCTCCGAACGGCGCACTGAAAGATGGTTACAAAACGTCGCCATCAAGCCTGTTGCACCCTCCGCCTATAAAAAGGGAAGACCTCAGATACGTTATTCTCTAAGCTCTAATTTCTATCTCGAAACTCTGCTAAAATTTTTGTTCGAGCACTCCATTCTTGTTGAGACAGAGAACTGACTTGAGCATCAGAGGGTCTTACCGGTGCAACCCCACCTCCGGTTTAGACTTCTTTTGCAGGTCCCAACGGCGACTGCGACTCCCTCGACTCCAGCTTCTCCAGCGCAGGCAGATTTTTGCATCAACAGGATTGGTGCTAGAAGAAGGGCCTGTGTCTTCGCAGTACTCTTGTTCTTAAAGGAGCACTCAATGGGACCACCTCCGGTCATCTTCCCCGGCATCCTCTTCTCCTTCCTCTGCTAGATTTTCGCCCGATGCCGCCCTGCAGAGCATCCCCGCGGTGATCTATGGCTTCTGCGGCTAGATCTCAGGCTCAAGCCTCACCTCCAATTTTCCAGCCTCCTCTTCCTCCCCCGACGATGGTAGTTGGTGCGGAGCAATTCGACCTACTGGCTCAGCAGGTTAAAGGCCTCACTGAAGCTGTGCAGGCCATGTAGCAGAAGTAGCAACCGCAGGCATCGGTGCGACTGGAGAGAGCATCATCGGAACACCAAAATCTGACGATAGGGCGGGCTACTTGGGCCAGCCGCCCCATCTTCCCCAGAAGGATGAATCTGAGGGTGGAAAGCCCTCAGTCGGATCATGATTCTACCCCCGGGAGATCCCTACCTCCCTTCTACCAGAAGAACCTCGAGACTCGCAGTCGAGAGGACTTCCTGGATCAACGGCTCCAGGAGATGAACCGATGGATCGAGGAGCTCCGCCACGCACCCCCCGCCTATGGTGAGGACATTTGTACTGACCCTCCCTTTTCTCAAATGATCATGCAGGAACCGATCCCGCCAAACTTCAAGCTCCCTCAATTTGAAAGCTACGACGGGACTTCAGATCCGGTTGACCACCTGGAGACCTTTCAAACGATGATGCTGCTTCACGGTGCCCCCGACGCCATTTTGTGCCGAGCTTTCCCATCCACCTTGAAGGGAGCGGCGCGAAACTGGTACTCGGCGCTGAAGCCGGGTACCATCTTTTCCTTTGATCAGATGAGCCACCAGTTTGTGGCTCATTTTGTTAACAGCCGACGTCCCCGGAAGGGTTCGAAGTCCCTCATCAACATCAAGCAGAGGGAGGGGGAGTCCATCAGGGCCTACATCAACCGTTTCAATGTCGCCGCATTGGAGGTCCGAAATTTGGACCAATCGGTAGCTATGGCTGCCCTGAAAGGCGGCCTTCAGAAGAACGACCTTTTATTCTCCCTAGAAAAAAAGTACCCCAGAGATTTTACTGATCTGTTGGCTTGGGCCGAAGGGTACGCCCGAGCGGAGGAAGCCTTCAGAATGAAGGATGAGGAGGCCGCGAGAGAGCGGCAGGTGGGAGACTCGAGCAAGCCCGCAATTGAAAAAGGGTCGAGGGAAGCTCGGCCACGATCCCGAACTCCTCCCGGGCACAAGCGTGCCCAGACTCCTCCCCGGGCACGTAGGCAGAGAAGCCCGAAACGTCAGGTTCGGCGGAGCTCTCCCCCAAGAAGATTTTGCAACTACGCCCCCCTGTTGCTCCTAGATTGATTTTGATGATTACAAAGCAGATTGAAGGGATACAAACAATTGAAAAAGTCCTTATGCTCTTCAAGGGCAAAATTTAATTTCACTAAAATCCTGATTTGATAGTACCACTTGGTAGAACAAATGATTTGAAATCTATTGGTGAAAATTTCATTGTGTTTGGACTTATATTTTTGAAGTTATGAAGGTTTGAAGTGCATGAGTCGACTCATGAGTCAACTCATGGCACTATGAGCTGAATGGCACGAAAAAATTCCCATGGCACGCTGGATTTTTGGCTTGGCACGACCTGTGAGTCGACTCATGAGTCGACCCACAAGGCATGAGTCGACTCATGAGTCGACCTCTGCTGATTTGAGCCGAAAAATCCAGAAATCAGATCTTCTGGTCTGTTGCAACAGAGGTCGACTCATGAGTCGACCCCTGAAGCATGAGTCGACTCATGAGTCGACCCCTGAGACGGGAAATGTCAGCAACGGCTATTTTTTTGCCCATTTTAATTGCCATTTATGCTTCCTAAAAATCCTCTAACGGCTCTTTATCTGCCTAAATTGTTTTCTCTTGCTTCTAATGCTACAAAATGCTTTAAATGATGAAAGAAATTGCAGATTAAATAGCGGATCAAACGTGAAATCAAATGTGAAGAGAAAAAGAGAGGAAAAAGAGAAGAACAGAAGAGAGGATCCGAAATTTGCAAGAAAAAGCCTGAGATCAACGAAATATCCATAGAGAAAAAGAGAGAGGATCCACAATATACCAGAGAGATTGTGAAAGAGAAAAGGAAGATCTTTCAAGGAGAGAATTCTTCACGCCTATCGTTTCAACCTTGATCTAGAGATCGTTCAAAGCTTTCAAGAGATCTTCAATCAACAATCAACCTCTTCTCAAGCGTTCAACCGTTCATTCATCTTGAGAAAATCTGAAAAAGGGGTTCTTCATTTGAGTAAAGCTTTTATTGTTATATTTGCTCATTTAAGGAGCTGTTATTGTATTCATCTGTGCTCTAAATATTCTTACTCTTTGTGAGTTTTTGCTCTTGTTTTTGGAGGATTTCCAAAACAAGGAAAGGTTGATCCGAACCTGAAATCAGAGTGTTTTGGGTTTGCTTGTACCCGGGAAACAAGTGTTCTAGCTTGGGATAGCTAGGGTCGGAGTTTCCGACGTCTTGTATTCTAACTTGGGATAGCTAGTGTCGGAGTTTCCGACGTTTTGTATTCGGGTTGAATACAAAGGATAGTGGATTAAAATTCCCAAGTGGGATCTTGGGGAGTGGATGTAGGTGCAAGGTTAGCACCGAACCACTATAAATCCTTGTGTTTGTGGTGTGCTTTATCGCTTTATCTTATTTCTTTATTATATCCTTGCAATACTGCTTTAGTTAATTAATATTGATTTAAAGCCATTGTTTTGTTCTTCATAAGTTATCTGTTGGGCTTAAAATTTTTTAGAAACCCAATTCACCCCCCCCTCTTGGGTTGCATAGCTGGGCAACAAGTGGTGTCAGAGCCAGTGCTCTAGCCCTTCTTTGATCTAACAATCAAAGAGCCAAAGATCTATGGCAACCCATGTTGGAACTTCTCTAGCTGAGGGGCAATCAACAAACCGACCTCCACTTTTCAATGGGTCTAATTACACCTATTGGAAAGCTCGGATGAAGATTTTCATACAAGCACTCGACTATGATATGTGGAGTATCATAGTGAATGGTCCTCACACACCCACCAAGATTATAGATGGTGAGGAGTCAACCAAACCCGAGAAAGAATGGGATGAGGTTGATAAGAAATTGGCACAATTAAATGCCAAAGATATGAATGTTCTTTATTGTGCACTAGATGCTAGTGAATTTAATCGCATTTCTACTTGTGCATCTGCTAAAGAAATATGGAATAGGTTAGAAGTCACCCATGAGGGAACAAATCAAGTAAAAGAGTCTAAAATAAACATGCTTGTACATAAATATGAATTGTTCAAAATAGAGCATGATGAGTCCATAACTGCTATATTTACTCGTTTTACTGATATAATCAATGGTTTAAAGAGTCTTGGCAAATCTTATACTAACAGTGAACTTGTAAGGAAGATTCTCAGGTCACTGCCAAGAACTTGGAAGCCAAGGTGACTGCCATCCAAGAAGCAAAGGACTTGAACACTCTACCTCTAGAAGAGCTTCTTGGATCCTTGATGACTCATGAACTTAGCATGATGCAACATCAAGAGGATGAAATCAAAAAGAAAAGAACCATTGCCCTCAAATCCACAACTTCACCTGATTATGAAACAGATGACTCTGAAGATGAAGATCAGGATGAGGAGATGGCTCTCATCACCCGAAAATTCAAGAAGTTTCTAAGAAAAAGGAAACAGGGGATGAGAAAGAAATTTACAAAAGGGGATCAAAGCATAGAAAAGGAGAAAGATCAAACCCCTATATGCTACGAGTGCAAGAAGCCAGGACATTTCAGATCCGAATATCCTCAATTGAAGAAAGATCCAAAGAAATTCAAAAAGAAGGCAATGATGGCGACCTGGAGTGCGAGTGATGACTCAAGCTCCGACGAGGAAACCTCAACCGAACAAGCCAATCTGTGCCTGATGGCACATGAAAATGAGGTAACTTCTGAATCCACTAGTGAATTTACTTTTGAAGAATTGCATGAAGCTTTCTATGATTCAATTGATGAATTAAAGAAACTAGGGAAGAAAAACAAAGAGCTGAAATTGAAAAATCAGTCCTTAGTGAAACAAGCTGAAATTCTTTCAATTGAAAAATTCACATTGATTCAAGAAAATCAAAACTTTAAGGATGAAATTAACAGGCTGAAATCTATAGTAGATAAGTTCACCTTAAGTTCAAACAAGCTAAATATGATCCTTGATAATCAGAAAGCTATATATGATAAGGCTGGACTTGGTTATAAACCCCTGAAGAAACAAAAATTTTTGAAGGATATTTATGCAAATTATTCAAGAAAAAAGCCTACAAATATTACTTGTTTTAAATGTGGAAGAATAGGACATAAATCATACACATGTCTTATTAACAAATATGCAAACACAAAGAAAATATGGGTTCCAAAAGGAACCATTCTGACTAACCTGAAAGGACCCAAGAAAGCTTGGGTACCTAAGACAGAAACTTGATCTGTGCTTGCAGGTGTGTCTAGCATCCCAAGAAGGAAACAGAAATGGTATCTTGACAGCGGATGCTCGAGACACATGACTGGTGATGAATCACAATTCATCACGCTTGATGCTAAGGATGGAGGGATGGTCACCTTTGGAGATAATGGCAAAGGAAAGATCATCGGGATAGGTAACATTGGTATCACTCCCTCCAAATACATTGAGAATGTTTTACTTGTTAAAGGTTTAAAGCATAACTTACTTAGCATTAGTCAATTCTGTGATAAAGGATATAAAGTAAGTTTTGAATCATCTGTATGCATTGTGACGAGTCCTATTAACGATGGCATTAAATTTATAGGACATAGGCATGGCAATGTTTATATGGTAGACTTGAATGATTTAACTAAATTAGACATGCAATGCCTAGTTTCCTTAAATGCTAAAATAAATGAGACTAGTTGGCTGTGGCATCGTAGACTTGCACATATTAGCATGCATTCTCTTTCAAAATTAATCAAAAAGGATTTAGTTCTCGGTTTGCCAAAATTGAATTTTGAAAAGAATAGAATTTGTGATGCATGCCAATTAGGTAAACAAACTAGAGTATCATTTAAATCCAAAAATACTATTTCAACTTCTAGACCTTTAGAGCTCTTACATATGGATTTATTTGGACCAACTAAAACCACTAGTCTAGGAGGAAAACGATATGGATTTGTATTAATTGATGATTACTCTCGTTTTACTTGGATTTTCTTTTTAGCTCACAAAAATGAAACTTTTCAAATTTTCACGAAATTTCATCGAAAAGTCACTAATGAAAAAGGGTTTTCAATTCAAAATATTAGAAGTGATCATGGAACAGAATTTGAAAATCATGACTTTGAAAATTTTTGTGATGGAAATGGAATTGGCCACAACTTCTCTGCTCCTAGGACACCCCAACAAAATGGGGTAGTTGAAAGAAAAATAGAACCTTAGAAGAAATGGCCCGTACCATGCTCTGTGAAAGCAACCTTCCAAAATATTTTTGGGCGGAAGCTATTAACACAGCATGTTACATTTTAAATCGTGCTTTAATAAGACAATTTTTAAAGAAAACCCCCTATGAACTTTGGAAAGGAAGAAAACCAAATATTGCCTATTTTCATGTTTTTGGTTGCCGATGTTTTGTATTAAATAATGGCAAAGAAAAACTTGGTAAATTTGATGCAAAATCAGATGAAGCAATCCTTCTAGGTTACTCCTCCACTAGTAAAGCATTTAGAGTGTTCAACAAAAGAACCTTAGTAGTTGAGGAGTCCATACATGTTGTCTTTGATGAATCTAACGATCTTCCTTCAAGGAAGAATGAGGGTGTTGATGATGCAGATCCACTAATAGAAGGTATGAAGGAGATCACTCTAAAAGATTCAGCAACTCCAGAAGACAAGGATCAAGAAGATGAACAAAATGAGAAAGGTGAAGAAATTCAAGAACAACCTCAAGGTACAAATGACTTACCCAAGGAATGGAGGTATGTTCACAACCACCCTAAGGAATTAATTATCGGTGATCCTATGCATGGGGTAAAAACACGTTCTTCACTTAGAGATGTACTTAATCATTGTGCTTTTGTATCTCAACTTGAACCTAAAACTTTTGAAGAAGCTGAAAATGATCATAACTGGATTAATGCTATGCAAGAAGAACTCAGTCAATTTGAAAGAAATAATGTTTGGACCTTAGTGAAAAGACCTAAAGATTATTCAATAATTGGCACAAAATGGGTCTTTAGAAACAAATTAGATGAGCATGGAAATGTAATTAGAAATAAAGCAAGACTGGTTGCTAAGGGATATAATCAAGAAGAAGGAATTGATTTTGATGAAACCTTTGCACCTGTTGCTAGATTAGAAGCCATTAGACTTCTACTTGCTTATGCTTGCTTTATGAAATTCAAACTATTTCAAATGGATGTTAAAAGTGCTTTTTTAAATGGATATATTTCTGAAGAAGTATATGTAGAACAACCCCCTGGATTTGAAAATCATGCTTTTCCCAATCATGTCTTTAGATTAAATAAAGCTTTATATGGTCTAAAACAAGCACCTAGAGCATGGTATGAAAGGCTAAGCAAATTTCTACTAAATAATGGTTTCTCAAGAGGCAATGTGGATACAACTCTATTTATTAAAAGAAACCAAAATGATATGCTAATTATACAAATTTATGTTGATGACATAATTTTTGGGTCTACTAATGAATCCCTTTGTCAAGACTTTGCTAAGCTTATGCAGGGAGAGTTCGAGATGAGCATGATGGGAGAACTCACCTTCTTCCTCGGACTCCAAATCAAACAATCAAAAGAGGGAATCTCCATCACCCAAAGCAAGTACACCAAGGAACTACTCAAAAGATTTGGAATGGAGAACTGCAAACCAATTGGCACACCAATGAGTCCCTCATGTAAGCTTGACAAGGATGATGAAGGTAAAAGCGTAGACTTAAAAAACTATAGAGGTATGATTGGCTCATTATTATATTTAACTGCAAGTAGGCCTGATATCATGTTTAGTGTTTGCTTATGTGCAAGATATCAATCTAATCCTAAGGAATCTCATTTGAATGCTGTTAAAAGAATCCTTAGATACTTAAATGGTACACAAACTATAGGGTTATGGTACTCTAAGGACTCACAAATTAATTTGTTAGGATATTCTGATGCTGATTTTGCTGGATGTAAATTAGATAGAAAAAGCACAAGTGGAACTTGCCAATTTCTTGGAGTTAACCTAATCTCATGGTTTAGCAAGAAACAAAATTTGGTGGCACTGTCTACGGCTGAGGCCGAATACATTGCAGCCGGAAGTTGTTGTGCTCAAATCTTGTGGATTAAGCAACAACTCGAAGATTTTGGAATCAAACTTAATGAAACACCAATAAAATGTGATAATACAAGTGCTATAAATCTATCTAAAAATCCAATACAACACTCAAGATCTAAACATATTGAGATAAGACATCATTTCATAAGAGAACATGTTCAAAACAAAAATATAATTCTTGAATATGTTTGCACTGAAAATCAATTAGCCGATATCTTTACAAAGGCCCTTAGTGAGGATAGATTCTGTGAAATTAGGAGAAATCTAGGAATTCTAGATCCATTTGCCTAAACTTCTCTTAATTATTATCAAATATTCTTAGAGCTCAATTTCCAACAACTATTCTGTTCCAAAAGCTCAGTTTTATCACTCTAAAAACTTATCATTGAGCAAAATTCTTTCTCCCAAAATTTTGAATTTTTTTGGAATTTATTTGCATTTTTCCTGATTTTCTGAACTTCATGAGTCGACCCCCATGAGTCGACTCAATGGCAAACTTGTAAATCCCACCAACTTCCATCGGGTTCATTGTTTTTAAATCGGGAAAACCTGTTTATGAGACGACTCATCTTCTCGTCGTTCTTCTTCCGAAAGCCGTTCTCTCCAAACTTCTGTTTTGCTCCAAATCCAAGGATTAATTTCGAGGCAATTCTCCCTCCTCCTCTCCACCAAAAATCGCCTCCTTGAAAAGGATTTTTCTGTGCTTTCTCGCAGTGTTAGGCGCGGGTGGAACGTGCCCTAGAACTTCACCGTTCATTCAAAATCCACTTCTTTTCTCCACCAAAATTTTTCTTTACTCTTTTGTGATCCCTCCTCCACTGAATTCAAGTCTTCTTGTCTGGATATGGCTCCAAAGATGAAACTTCCCCAAAGAAGGAAATCAATCCGAGAGCCTGAGGAAATTGTCCGAAAGAAAAGGCATGCTCAGTCTTCCACTGTTCCCAATCCAGTTTCAGTACCTGCTCAAGGTCCCTCTCAACCCTCCATAAGCCCCAGTGTAAATCTTCTTTCTGATAGAAAAGTAGAAACCGGAAAAAATATAGATTTTCGGTTCTTTGAGAAAGAAGGCTTTACTTTTGCTACCAAGATCAAAAATCAAGGATGGGAACTTTATTGCTCTCTTAAGGAAGTCACCTATGTTGATCTAGTCAGAGAGTTCTACCAGAACCTAAATTATGGATACGGGTCTGTGACTTCAACTGTAAAGGAGATTGACATCTGTTTGGATTCTAGGATATTGGGAGAGATACTTCAGTTGCCTAGTGAAGGATACTCATATATGGAACTCCCAATTAAAGAAGAAGGGATCAGAATTATCTTAGGAGAAGATTTTTCAGAAAGTTTAAACAAATTGGAAGCAAAGCTACTGTCCATTGAGATGAGGGTCCTGCATCAGATTGTGACAAAACTATTCTTTCCTAGGAGTGGTAGACATGACTTACTATCTGGCAGAGATGTATGTGTCATGTTTCATATCATCACTCAGACCCCCCTAAACCTCCCTACACTTATGATAGAGGCCATGAGAGAAACTTTGAACAGATCCAAGGCACACTTGCCTTATGGTATGGCCCTTACTAGAGTTTTTAGGAGGTTTGGAGTTAGCTGTGAGGGGGAGACACCTACCAAGCTCTCACATGTGGACACTTTCAACCAACACGGCCTACACCGAATGGGAATTACAAAGACTGTTGGTGGTTGGATCAAGGGCTCTGAAGAAAGAGCTGAGGAGAGAGCTGAGGAAAGAGCTGAAGACAGAACTGAAGGCAGAGTAGAAGAAGAAGGTCCATCTTCTCCTATACATGATTTCAGGGCAGCTTCACCAGATACCCAGTTCATTCATGATACTGAGGCTGGCCCTTCTGAGTTTACTAGGATGCCCACACCAGTGTATCAGCCAGAGAGCAGAGCACCTCCATCAGAGTTCAGACTGGCTGACGATCAGATCGAGCATATATCTCAGCGTGTGGCTTCTTTGTTGTCTAGCCAGTGGAGTAGTACTTCTTTTGCACCTGGAGCTACTTCTTCTGATCAGACCATTACTCCCCACATCTCCACTATATTTCAGATGATTTCAGATCAGTCCGTCAGGATACAGCAGCTTGAGGATACAGTCTGGAGACTTACTGGCAGAGTTCTTGACTTGCAGGGGCAAGTCCTTGCATTGGCCCATCCCCAGCCACAGGAGTCTACCATTGAGGTCACAGACCTCACTGCAGAGGCTGGCAGGCTCAGAGGAGCACTAGAAGGTGGATATGAGCTACTGAGGAAAGAGATCAGAGGATCGAGTGAGCATGCTACCATCCAGTTCACTGCTCTACTTCAATCTGTTTCCAGAGCACTGAACGTACTTGATTCTATCAGACTCATGATATCAGCCCTAGTATCTCAGCATTCTCAGCCACCTAGTTCATCTCGTTCTCCTGCTCGTGCCATCACCTCCACTCGTGGCAGAGGCAGACGGGGTAGAGGACGCACTTCTGATCCATCATCTCCTCACCCTATATCTGATGACTCTGATCATTGACTTATCTAGATCTTAGGAGTTAGTATCTTGTTCTAGGATATATACCTTGGGGCCATGTATTGACATTTAGCTGGTTGAATTTTATGTATTGAAACAATTATGATTTTAATGGAATCATCTTTTACCTATATTTCTACCTCTTTGTAATGATTATATTTTGGTTATATTTCAATCTCTGATACATCTGTTGAAATATTATCTTCTCCTTATTGTTGTTTGCTATTGATAATTGCTATATTAAGGGGGAGCAAACATCTGTGAAAAACTCTAAAGAGGAAGAAATTAAAGAATATTTTCAGAAAAGAAAAGAAAGAGTTAACTATGTTTGATGATGTCAAAAAGGGGGAGAAATTAAAATTAAACAAAAATTGAAATTAGACAAAAAGCAAAACCCTAAATTATGAGAAAAAGGGGGAGAAATTAAATTAAAACAAATATTGAAGAAATTAAACAAATATTGGAGAAATTAGACAAAAATAAGGATTGAAAGATTAAACAAAACTTTGAGAAATTTTGGTATCGAAATTTGGTATCAGACAGAGAAACTTGGTATCAGACAGAACTTTAATCCATCAAAAGCAAAATCATGAGTACAATGCAAATAAGTATTTTTTATATATATGCTCTGATATTCAAACTTGCTTTTGAAATTTTACTTACCTTGAGACATCAATAAGAAATTTGTTTTACTCTGATACATCCTACAATTTCTTTCAACTTGATCTGATACATGATAATATTTGATCCGATACAGTGTGAAGGTTTCTCTAATATATTATAACATTTGCTCTGATACTGTATGAAATTTTTTCTGATATATTAAAAATTTTCTTGCTCTGATACATTATAAAATCTTTTTTGATATCATTGTAAAAATTATTTTTGCTCTGATACATAGAAAAAGTTATTTATCTTCTCTTGCTCTGATATATCTTGAACTCAAAATAATCTAATACCCTTTTCAAATCTTTAAGAAAATGGACAAACTATTTTTGCATTTATATTACATGCCAAAAGAATCATACTCTTTTCAAGCATATACACCTATAATGGATTCTTTTGAAATTAATGCATTAACATAAATATTTTTGTTCATATGTTTTGTCATCATCAAAAAGGGAGAGATTGTTGCTCCTAGATTGATTTTGATGATTACAAAGCAGATTGAAGGGATACAAACAATTGAAAAAGTCCTTATGCTCTTCAAGGGCAAAATTGTAATTTCACTAAAATCCTGATTTGATAGTACCACTTGGTAGAACAAATGATTTGAAATCTATTGGTGAAAATTTCATTGTGTTTGGACTTATATTTTTGAAGTTATGAAGGTTTGAAGTGCATGAGTCGACTCATGAGTCAACTCATGGCACTATGAGCTGAATGGCACGAAAAAATTCCCATGGCACGCTGGATTTTTGGCTTGGCATGACCTGTGAGTCGACTCATGAGTCGACCCACAAGGCATGAGTCGACTCATGAGTCGACCTCTGCTGATTTGAGCCGAAAAATCCAGAAATCAGATCTTCTGGTCTGTTGCAACAGAGGTCGACTCATGAGTCGACCCCTGAAGCATGAGTCGACTCATGAGTCGACCCCTGCGACGGGAAATGTCAGCAACGGCTATTTTTTTGCCCGTTTTAATTGCCATTTATGCTTCCTAAAAATCCTCTAACGGCTCTTTATCTGCCTAAATTGTTTTCTCTTGCTTCTAATGCTACAAAATGCTTTAAATGATGAAAGAAATTGCAGATTAAATAGCGGATCAAACGTGAAATCAAATGTGAAGAGAAAAAGAGAGGAAAAAGAGAAGAACAGAAGAGAGGATCCGAAATTTGCAAGAAAAAGCCTGAGATCAACGAAATATCCATAGAGAAAAAGAGAGAGGATCCACAATATACCAGAGAGATTGTGAAAGAGAAAAGGAAGATCTTTCAAGGAGAGAATTCTTCACGCCTATCGTTTCAACCTTGATCTAGAGATCGTTCAAAGCTTTCAAGAGATCTTCAATCAACAATCAACCTCTTCTCAAGTGTTCAACCGTTCATTCATCTTGAGAAAATCTGAAAAAGGGGTTCTTCATTTGAGTAAAGCTATTATTGTTATATTTGCTCATTTAAGGAGCTGTTATTGTATTCATCTGTGCTCTAAATATTCTTACTCTTTGTGAGTTTTTGCTCTTGTTTTTGGAGGATTTCCAAAACAAGGAAAGGTTGATCCGAACCTGAAATCGGAGTGTTTTGGGTTTGCTTGTACCCGGGAAACAAGTGTTCTAGCTTGGGATAGCTAGGGTCGGAGTTTCCGACGTCTTGTATTCTAGCTTGGGATAGCTAGTGTCGGAGTTTCCGACGTTTTGTATTCGGGTTGAATACAAAGGATAGTGGATTAAAATTCCCAAGTGGGATCTTGGGGAGTGGATGTAGGTGCAAGGTTAGCACCGAACCACTATAAATCCTTGTGTTTGTGGTGTGCTTTATCGCTTTATCTTATTTCTTTATTATATCCTTGCAATACTGCTTTAGTTAATTAATATTGATTTAAAGCCATTGTTTTGTTCTTCATAAGTTATCTGTTGGGCTTAAAATTTTTTAGAAACCCAATTCACCCCCCCCTCTTGGGTTGCATAGCTGGGCAACACCCCCTCAACGCATCGAAGGCCCAGGTATTGATGGAAGTCAGAGAGCAGCTCCCAAGGCCCGAAAGGATGCGCATGCACCCCAGGAAGCGCAATCCCAACAAATTCTGCCTCTACCATCGTGACCACGGCCACAACACGGAGGAGTGCATCCAGCTCCGAGACGAGATCGAGGAGCTCATCCACCGAGGCCGGCTCGATAGGTTCATTCGACGCCGGCCTGAGGGTAGAGAGGACCGACCGAGGGCCCTGCCACAGCCCGAGCCGCTAAGGAGGGAAGAGCAGTCCGGAGATCGGCCTCCAGTCGGGATCATCAACTCCATCTCTGGGGGACCTTGACAGGAAGCAGACCTTCCATAGCCCTAGGGTTTGAAAATTTGTAAATATATTGAACGCTTTAAATCAAGATTTCTTTCAGACTTGCACATCCTTCCCTTTTTTGCATGAACTTGAAGCGACAGGGGATGACCCCTTCGGATATCGAAAACGCACCCCAATGTGGCTGCTAACCACAAGGTCGAAGGCCCGGTTCTCCTTAGACCGGATGGGGGAGAGGCCATACAGCACCCACATGCACCCCCACAGCCATGTTAAGAACAGGAGGAGAACCTCGCCCTAACATGAGCAAGGTCGAAGGTCCGGTTCTCCTTAGACCGAATGGGGGGAGAGGCCCTGCAACGCCCATATGTGCCCCCACAGCCATGTTAGGGATAGGAGGAGAACCTCGCCCTAACATGAGCAAGGTCAAAGGCCCGATTCTCCTTAGACCGGATGGGGGGAGAGGCCCTGCAATGCCCATATGTGCCCCCACAGCCATGTTAGAGACAGGAGGAGAACCTCGCCCTAACATGAGCAAGGTCGAAGGCCCGATTCTCCTTAGATCGGATGGGGAGAGAGGCCCTACAACGCCCATATGTGCCCCCACGGCCCTGTTAGGGACAGGAGGAGAACCTCACCCTAACTTGAGCAAGGTCGAAGGCCCGGTTATTTGTAGATCGGATGGGGGGAGAGGCCCTGCAACGCCCATATGTGCCCCCACGGCCCTGTTAGGGACAGGAGGAGAATCTCACCCTAACTTGAGCAAGGTCGAAGGCCTGGTTATTTGTAGACCGGATGAGGGGAGAGGCCATGCAGCGCCCATATGCTCCCCCACAGCCATGATAGGGACAGGAGGAGAACCTCACCCTAACATGAGCAAGGTCGAAGGCCTGATTGTTTGTAGATCGGATGGGGGGAGAGGCCATACAGTGCCCATGTGAGCCCTGCAGCCCGGTTAGGAACAGAAGGAGAACCTCGTCCTAACCTGAGCTGAAACCAATCACATCAGAAATAGGGGAGGAACCCCGTCTCGACACCAATCAAGGTCCGGCCATTCGAGACCTGGCAAAAAAGAAGAAAACTTCCTCGACGACCCTTCTACGCTACCGTGACTCCATAAAAAGCTAGGGAGAACCCTTGCCTAGGGAAAAAAGAGAGAAAAAGGGGAAAAAGAGGAGGGAAATGTGAAGGAACAGCGACGGGCTTCAACTGCAGGTAAACTCCGTCCGGACTCCTACGGGAGCTGGACTTCGCCTCCGACTTCAACTGCAGATAAACTCCGTCTGGACCCCTACGGGAGTTGGACTTCACCCCCGACTTCAACTGCAGGTAGACTCTGTCCGGACTCCTACGGGAGCCGAACTTCAACGAAGGCTGAACTACACTAAAAGCACAAAGGACCTCGTCCCTATGGAGAGGGAAGAAGAGAAAATAAGATCTACAGTCGCGAACAAAAGACAAGTCGACACGGTGGTGACTAGGGACCTCCAAGCGGCATCGACGCCGAACTAATCAAAAGCATAAGAAACTCGGCAATGATGACCTAATGCGAGGATGAACAAGGAACCTTTGAACAACATCCACATCGCACGGGACAAAAATGAAAGAAGTCCGATGCACGATAATTCAACACGACGTACGGGTAAGGTAACAAAGACCTTTTCATTTCATTAGCAAAATGTGCATTACAGAGCCTAAAAGATCGAAAAAAAAAAGGAAAGAGAAGAAGATGAAAGCAAAAAACAACGACAACAGCAATGGCGACGACGAACAGACAAGCGGCAAAGAAGGCACTTAGAGGGACGAAGGACAAAAAGAGCCCTAAGGGGGCCCGGCTTCCTCCGACTTCAAACTTTCGACTTCGGCCCTCATCAGGGAGTGCCTTAAGCTCTCGACTTCTCTTTCCAATTCTCTCTCTCTCATTAATATCTCCATGCACCTCCGATGAAATCACTGACTTTCGTTCTCCGCCTCTCGACGTCTTTTTCTCAGGACCTCAGATTCCACCTCCGCATCCTTGACTGCCTGCTGCTCGTACACTAGCTGGATCTTCAATTGCTGCACTTCGGCCTTTCCTTCCCCAAGGGTGACAGATAGCTCCTCTACAGTCCTTCTCAGGGATTGGAGTTCATCAGAATCCCGAGCGGAAGCAAATCGAGCCCCTTCAATTAGCTGTCTTTGAAGGCGGGCAACCTCGTCGGTCGCCATCCTGAGCTTCCCCCTATATTCGTCCACCTTTCTGCACCAGCCGGCCTGGTACGCGTCATAGCTCGCCTCGGCATCTCGGAGCTATTACTGAAGGTCGGAGAGCTTCTTCGACCATTTTCGATTGCAGTCAGCCTGTGTCGGAAGCAAGGATGAGCTTCCTTCCAACTGACTGATCCTCTCCTGCGTAGCCGACAGCTCCACTCTAAGAGAGCTAATCTTGGCAGCTTGAGCCCAAGATCGATCGCTGGCATGCTTCTTGTGTTCTCGAGCTCTTTCTCGAAGTTCGCCTTTCATCGACTGTACTCCATGATCCCCTTCACGTGGAGGTTCCGAAAGTGGGTGGCCTTTGCGGTGGCTTCAGAGTGGCTCTTCCTCAGCCTGTGAAGCTCGCCGTCCATCTCCTTCGACCTTTTTGTCAAATGATGAACTTCCTTCTTCAGACGTCGGATTGTGGACTTCAACGGAATCCCTTGTGGCAAGGGGAGAGCTTCAGCAGGATGCAGCCATCGAGAGATAAAGGCATCAAAGCGCATCTCATTGCATAAAGCAAAAACAAAAAAAAGGGGGAGCAGATTGGAGAAGCCCTCCAAGAGGAGGAACTCAATTTTATTGATTAAATATTTCTTAAAGACAAGAGGAAAAGGAAAAATTGCAATGAAAGAAAAATACAAGGTCAGAGATCTCAGACCTCTGGGATAGGAGTGGGAGAGCTCGGTGTCCCGGAAGAGGGGCTGCGGTAGTGGTAGCAGTGGGAGAGGGACTGGCTTCATCTTCAGACACCTCATCCAGGAAGCCGAGGTCGAGCTCAGGAAATTTTTTGGCCACCTTCTCCTGACAGAGCTCGAATCTCTTGACGAATACCTCTTGGCCGAACTTGACGTTCAAGTCCCTCATCTCCGCAGAGGCCTTGAACTCCTCCACCGCTAGAACCCTGGCCTCTGAGACCAGGATCGGGATCTGCTCCACCAAATTTGCGTCTGTTTTTCTTTCTCCAAGGCCTGCTTCTCCCTCTCCAGGGCCTCTTGGAGGGTGGTTACCTCCACGACCTTTTCCTTGAGGTGGGCGACTTCAGCCCGGTGACTCTCCTCGCCTGAATGGCATCCCTCCTCGCTCGGTTCGTCACCTCGATGTTGGCGAGGAGCTGGTGCCCGATCTGCAAGGGCGGCTAGGAGGTTAAAATGAAGGTTGAGAATTAATAAAACCAAGGAGCGGGGAGAAGGGGGAAGGTGAATCTGTTTACCTCGAGAAAGGACCCAAGGGAGTCCCAGACCCACTGTTCGGGATCGGCGCGATCAATCCTCTGGACGACTTCGGGTAGGATGCAGCCATCGATTAATCGCTTTACCAGGTCCCTGTCCTTAAAGGGATAGTCCCCCGACTCTTCTTCGAAACCGAGGGAGTCTTCGATGGCGGCTCGACGGCGACTCACCCTGCGAGCCACCGACTTCCTTCTCCTTCCCCTCTCGACCCCCGGCACCTCCTCGGGGCGGACCGCCGAAGTGGGAGCCTCAGTGGGGGGACTCCTTGAAGAAGCTCGGGGAGCTGGAGGTTTGGCATCTGAGGGAACGTCGACCGTGAGGGCCGCCTGGGCAAGCATGGCCGAGCTCGTCTCCTCCATTCTGACCTTCTTGGCTGATCCAGAGGCCGCGGTGCCTTTCCTTTTATGACCTTGAGGTCCCTGACGAGCATCCGTGCTGCTTCAGTATCCATTCCTGTAAAAAAAAAAAAAAAAGAAGAGAGAGGAAAAGAGATCAGTAAAAAAAAAAAGAGAAAAAGAGGAAAAAAGAAAGAAGAAGGAAGAAGAAAAAGAGAGAGGGAGAGGAAGAGCAGGAGAAAAGAAAAGGAAGGAAAAGATGGGATACTCGCAGGGTCCAGAGGGCTCAGGCCGACGTTGAACAAAAACTGCTCCCTCAGAAGGTTGGGGAGAGAAGGAGTTGGGTAACTAAGAAGTTTTCGGGTGGCCTGAAGGTCATCCTCCCTAGGCTAGGAGCCCTGCGGGCGGAGTGCCTAAGGAGCCCCAAGGAGGCAATCCCAACCTCAAGGTCGGGCATCGGACGAAGAGGTACTTCCCCTTCCAGTTGTGGATTGAAGAGGGAGCACCTTTCAGCAACCCCTTCTTGCCAAACTGGGGGGAAAAATACCACCAGTCCTTCACCGACGGGTGACGTTTGAAGGTGTAGAAATACCTAAACAAGAAAAGAGAGGGCTGAACTTCGACTACATGGCAAAGGGAGAGGAACTCTATCAAAAACCTAAAAGAGTTCGGCGCAACCGAAGCTAAAGAAATATCTAAAAAGCGGAAAAGGGCGACGACGAAAGGTGAAAGCGGAAGCCGGAGTCTGGTGCGGAAGGCCTCCTGATACAGGCAAAAATGGCCAGGCGGGGGGGTGCTAGCCCGGTCGGTGGGACCAGGAAGCTCCAGATCATACTCTGAAGGAACTCCATACTGAACCCTTATCAGTAGAAGTTCATCCAGAGTCAGGGAACAGGGAATAGCCCTCAGTGCAAAAATCGAGAGAGGCCCAGCCCTAGACGTGGGATCGTCTACAGTGTGGGGATTCTGGGGGGCTGAGGCGGACGAACTCCTGGAACCACTAGAGGCAGAGGTGCTGGAGGACATTTCGAACAAAGGCCCTAGAGATCCTGGAGAAATCAGGCGGGACAAGAGGCGAAAGGTTTGCGGGGGACTAAGCCAGAGGGATGCGGTAGAAGAACAATGGAGGAGAAAGGGCACCTAGATGGCAAGAAGAGAAATGACAAGAAGAGAAATGAAGGCTCCGGGACTAACCTAGATCGCTCCGACGGATGCAGAGGGGCGAGGACAAGGATGACTCGAGGAACGCCTAGGGCCAAGGAAGATGCCAAAGAGGGTCAGGGCTCTCAGAGAGGAAGCAGACACCGACAGAACTCTCAGGTAGAATGAGGCTCCTGAAGGCAGAAAGGCGGGTTTAAATAGATCCTGGGATCCGGCGCTATAATGATTGCGGATCTCCCCAGGCCGACCCGCACTCACCACGTGTCCCACTCGCAACCACAGGCAGCTAAAAGTGGCTGACAGCTAACAAGGCCATTACTGCACCATACCTGGGCCAACGCGCCAGCAAGAATTTCAAAAAGTTCCTTCGGATCACCCCGATTCGAAAAGACTCCAGCATGCGCGCAATAAATGCCAAAATATCTGAGGGCGATCGTGCACGGGATTCAAGGAAATGATTTCGACTGTGAAAATCTTTCTGTACTTCCTTCATTCGAAATTCGAACTTGGAAGTAGGGGGACTGGTGTTGGGTATAAAATACCCCCCAACCGAAGTTCTTGTCAGGAGTGACCTCTTGAGGATTCTGCCGGCGTCTGACCAACAGGGCCACTTCGACTGCAAGTAGACTCCGTTCGGACTCCTACGGGAGCCGGACTTTGCCCCCGACTTCAACTGCAGGCAGACTCCGTCCGACTCCTACGGGAACTGGACTTCATCCCCGACTTCAACAGCGGGGCGACTTCGACTGCAGGTGGACTCCGTCCGGACCCCTACGGGAGCTGGACTTCGTCCCTGACTTCGACTGTAGGTAGACTCCATCCGGACTCCTACGGGAGCCAGACTTCACCCCCGACTTCAACAGCATGGCAACTTTGACTTCAGGTAGACTCCGTCCGGACTCCTACGGGAGCCGGACTTCATCCCCAACTTTCACTGCAGGTAGACTCTGTCCGGACTCCTACGGGAGCCGGACTTCGCCCTCGACTTCAACTGCAGGTAGACTCCATCCGACTCCTACGGGAGTCGGACTTCATCCCCGACTTCAACAGCAGGGCGGCTTTGACTGCAGGTGGACTCTGTCCAGACCGAAATGGGAGCCGGACTTCATCCCCGACTTCAACTGCATGGCAACTTCGACTTCAGGTAGACTCCGTCCGGACTCCTACGGGAGTCGGACTTCGTCCCCGACTTCCACTGCAGGTGGACTCCGTCCGGACCAAAATGGGAGCCGGACTTCATCCCCGACTTCAACCGCAAGTAGACTCCGTCCGGCTCCAACGGGAGCCGGACTTCATCCCCGACTTCAACAGCAGGGCAACTTTGACTGCAGATGGACTCCGTCCGGACCCCTATGGGAGTCGAACTTCGTCTCCAACTTCGACTGCAAGTAGACTCCGTCCGGACTCCTACGGGAGCCGGACTTCGTCCCTGACTCCAACAGCGGGGCAACTCCAACTGTAGGTAGACTCCGTCCGGACTCCTACGGGAGCCGGACTTCGCCTCCGACTTCTACTGCAGGCAGACTTCGTCCGGACCCCTACGGGAGTCGGACTTCATCCTCGACTTCTACTGCAAGTGGACTGAAAGGTTTTAATGCAAAGGCAGAAGCACGGATTTCAAAGCAATTATTATGAAATCATAAAAATAAAACCTAACTCCAAGATCACCTTATCAGAAATTAAACCATATAATATGCATTAATATCAAATAAAAGATATAGAAACATACCTCTTATCGCTAAACCTTGATTTGTGCTTAGTTGCCGGCAGCACTCTGTCTGGGTTTCCACCAGGTGCCCACGTGTTCACCCTCCAACGTTGATCCACACGGGGACTCGACCAATCCACTAGCACTTATTTAAAAATACTCTGCAATTAAATTCTGATTTATCAGAATTTAAATGCAATTTGGGCAGAACCTCTTTTCTTGGGTTTGCTATTACACTGTTGGACCTTTTCTTGTCTTCCTTTCTTGCTCCTTGTCTCCTTAATTTTTATTCCAATTCTCTAAGCCTTTTGAAAGATTTTGTATCCTTTATCAAGACCTTATCTAGACTAGAGAGAAAGAATAAAGAAAATTGGACAAGCAGAGCCTCTTGTAAGAAAGAAAGAAGATTTCTAAATCACACAGACTCCTCGGCGTGCACCCCTATTTATATTGCACGTAAAGGTGCAATCCAAAACATCTCACACCCTTTGTCAATTTTTCTCATGCCTCTTGTCTATTTCTCATGCCCCATAAATTAAGAAATACCATGTGTACATCAAAGTTGGGTAGAAGAGACACCTTATTTCAGAAAGACTCTTCGATCTTAACTTACGATGTTCAGATGAGAAGTCACAAAGCTTCTCTTATTGGCGCCATCAACCTGTAGGAACCAGATCTAGGGTTTCAGGGTTAGATCTTGAAAAAGAGGGTTAGATCTTGAAACTTTTTCAAGATCATACAGCGGAAGACTAAAATAAATCAAAATTTATTTTCTAAGATCAGAAAATCCTTAGATCTAAGATCCTATTACATGATTATTACATGGCATTAAATCAAAAATTAAAATATATTTAAATATAGTATGAACTACATGTTGATAATATCAACATGTTTCTATACTAGCTACATCTAATGTATGTATTAAACAATAGATCAGATCTATTACCTTGCAAGTTAGATGTTCTAACCTTGCTGATCTGGGCCTGAGGATGATGTTGCAAGCCGCACATGCGTCCGGCCTCTAGAGCTCAACTGTCAACTCTGATCAGGTTGTCCACATTGTATTTCAAAATATCAAATCCATCTGATGGATTACCCTGGCCAAGGTTTTGCTAAATTGAAATACAGCGACTCATTCTTCTCCAACTCTTGGAGTGGTCAATCCCATCTCGATCACACTCTGACTTCGCAAGTACTTGACTGTGCCCAGAAGCCTTCCATCTCTGAATTAGAAATTTAGTTAGTCCAGTACCAAAGCACAATGAGTTGCTTGCAAGTCACTGAGGCGATCTCAAGTCTAAGGGACACTTATACCTATATCCCATCAGAGACATTCTCGACAGCAGAATGCTCTGGAGTTGGTCACGTTCAATGACGATGTACTCTTACATCTCACCTGTATGCCATACCAGTGTCTCCACACTCCTTGGTTAAGAGGACAACCAACCCATATGGCCTACAGCGACCTATGCTCGATAGAAGCTGTCGTCCTTATTAACAGCCTATCATTTGGTCGTAAACAGTTTTAAGGACTAATCGATAAATTCTTCTTTATCGAACCTAAATAATCCTAAGGACTTCATCATAACAACGGAGTTCATTAGAAGATGAAAGCTTATGATGAAGATGCCAAATATATTTTATTTATTAACAAATTAATTACAATACTTGGTTGCTCAACCGTCAACAGCTTGACGATTAGCTTTTTGGGACACATTTCCCAACAACTCCCACTTGTCCTAAAGCCACTCGGCACAGTATCTAATACCCATCTTCGACTTGTGGTTGTCGAACTCCTTTATTGCCAGGGCTTTAGTGAAGGGGTCGGCTAGGTTCTCCTTTCCGTCGATCTTTTGAAGATCGACATCACCTCGATCCACGATCTCTCGGACCAGGTGGAAGCGGCGCAAGATGTGCTTCGTCCGCTGATGTGCTTTGGGTTCCTTCACCTGAGCTATGGCACCAGTGCTGTCGCAGTAGAGCAGGACTGGACCATCGAGGGAGGGTGCTACTTCGAGCTCAATGATGGATTTCCTCAGCCACACAGCTTCCTTCACGGCATCTGATGCTGCGATATACTCCGCTTCATAAACAGAGTCTGCCACAGTATGCTGCTTGAACTCTTCTAGCAGATGGCTCCACCATTCAGAGTAAAGATATAACCCGACACGCTCCTACTGTCATCATGGTCAGATTGAAAGCTAGAGTCTGTGAACCCCACAAGTTTCAGATCTGACTTGCCATAAACCAACCATTGGTCCTTAGTATTTCTCAAATACTTAAGGATGGCTTTAAACACTTTTCAGTGATTCTCTCCAGGATCAGATTGGTATCTACTCACTACTCCTAGTGAGTATGCCACATCTGATCTTGTACATGTCATGGAGTACATGATAGATCCCACGGCTGAAGTATATGGGACTCTACTCATACGCTCTCTCTCTTCAGGAGTTGTCGGACAATCCTTCTTAGAGAGAGAAATTCCATGGCCTATCGGTAGATAGCCCTTCTTGGAATTCTCCATGCTGAACCTCTTCAGCACAGTGTCTATGTACATGGACTGGGATAACCCAAGCATCCTTTTAGATCTATCCCTATAGATCTTCATCCCTAGGATATAGGATGCTTCACCCAAGTCCTTCATGGAGAACTGTGATGACAACCAAAGTTTTATTCCCTGTAGTGCAGGGATGTCATTCCCGATTAAGAGAATGTCATCCACGTACAAGATAAGGAATACCACAACTGGACCATTTGCCCATTTATAGATGCAGGGCTCTTCTCCATTCTTAATGAAGCCATACATTTTGATCACCTTATCAGAACGCATGTTCCAACTCTGAGAAGCTTGCTTCAATCCATAAATGGATCTCTGAAGCTTGCACACCTTGGACTCATCTGTGGATGTAAACCCTTCAGGTTGTATCATATACACCTCTTCAGTCAGCTCTCCATTCAGGAAAGCTGTCTTTACATCCATCTGCTAGATCTCATAATCCAGATGGGCAGCTATTGCAAGCATTATCCAAATAGATTTGAGCATTGCCACAGGGGAAAATGTCTCGTCATAGTCAATACCATAACGTTGACGATACCCCTTGACAACCAGATGGGCTTTATAGGTCTCCACCTTTCCGTCTGTGCCCCTCTTCCTTTTGAAGACCCATTTACACCCAATGGGTTTAACCCCTTCAGGTGGGTCAACCAATGTCCATACATCGTTGACCTTCATGGACTCCATTTCGGATTTCATGGCTTCAAGCCATTTCTCAAAATCAGGTCTCTGCATAGCATCCATATAGGTGATCGGATCCTCATTATTCTCATCAAGTTCGATGGGATCACCGTCCCGGATCAAGAAATCGTAGTATCTGTACGGCTGATGCGGTACTCTACCAGATCGCCTTAATGGTACAGGTATATTGGGCTCCGGATCTGATCTAATCATATCCGACTCAGGTTCAGCTATTGGTGTCGGTCCTTCTACCTGTTGAACTTCATCAAGTTCAACCTTAGAGGCAACGGTTCCTTCACCAAGGAACTCCTTTTCTAAAAAGATTGCTTTAAGGCTGACAAACACCTTTTGTTCATCAGCATGGTAGAAAAAATATCCTTTTGTCTCTTTGGGTACCCTATGAATGAGCATTTGTCAGACCTAGGTCCAAGTTTGTTGTGACTAATCGTTTGACATAGGCCGGGCACCCCCAGACCCTAAGGTGTGAAAGTGCTGGCTTACGTCCCGTCCATATCTCATATGGAGTCTTGATTACAGACTTACTTGGAATCCTATTTAACAGATAACAGGCCGATTCGAGTGCATATCCCCAGAAGGATATCGGCAAGCTAGCAAAACCCATCATGGATCGGACCATGTCTAACAGAGTCCGATTCCTCCTTTCAGACACACCATTATGCTATGGTGTTCTTGGAGGAGTCCATTGGGAGAGAATCCCATTCTCTCCTAGATATGTGAGAAATTCACTAGAAAGGTACTCTCCTCCTCGATCAGATCGAAGAGTTTTAATACTCTTTCCAGTTTATTTTTCTACTTCACTTCGGAATCGTTTGAACATTTCAAATGAATCCGACTTATGTTTCATCAGATAGACATATCCATATCGGGATAGGTCATCCGTGAAAGTTATGAAGTAGAAATATCCACCTCTAGCACTGGTGCTCATGGGTCCGCATACATCAGTATGTACTAGGCCCAAGAGCTCAGTAGCTCTCTCACCTTTTCCAGTAAAAGGTGACTTGGTCATTTTACTAAGAAGACAGGACTCACAGGTTGGAAGTGATTCACAATCACTGGCTTCGAGGATTCCCTCTTGAGTCAACCTGTTTATTCTGTTCTTGCCAGTAGAATAGACTCTTATCAGGCTTGATCTTTTTGGTCTGGCTCTGCACTGATGTCCCAGCCTGAACTTGCACCTTCTTCACTTTCTTCTTCTTGTTCTTCTTCCCTTTCTCAAAGGGTCGAGAGCTAGAAGACGAACCTCCCACTAAGTTCACCGACTCCTTGAGGAGTTGGTGATCCTTCTCAAAGTTCTGAAGCAACCCCAGTAACCCGTGGTAGTTTACTTCAGACTTTGTCATTCTATAATGAGTGAGGAATGGGAGATAAGACTTGGGCAGCGAGTTCAGTATTGCATCTTTCCCAAGCTGTTCATGCAAGGGAAAGCCGAGCTTGCTCAATCGTTCCATCAGCTCGATCATGTACAATACATGATCAGTGACAGAGGCACCATCCCGTATTTTGGCGTTGAAGATGGCACAACTAGTCTTGTGCCTCTCCACGTCATCGGGTGTGCCAAAGGCATCCTCCAACTCTTGAAGCATGTCCTTTGGCTGAGCCATCTCAAATCTGCAACTGAACACGTCGCTCATGGCAGCCAGCATGATACAGCGCACCGTGGTCCGATCACTGAGCCACTTCTGGTAAGTGTCTCTGATTGTTCCACGTGCATTGACAGCTGGCTCCTCAGGTGCAGGATCTATTATCACATATAGGATCCGTTCATGCTCCAGGACTATCTTCAACTTTCGGTACCAGCTACCGAAGTTGGATCCCACCAACTTATCATTGTCCAACAATGATCGGAGCGATAGGGAAGTGGCCATATTTGCACAAAGGAGAACCATAACCTAATCAGTAATTGATTCATTAAACTTAAAGATTTGGACTTTAATCAAAAGGTTTCTCCCACTATTTTATTCGAATTGGTAGCCTCTACCTCCAACTCGAGGAATTACCCTAATTCCTTAGCGGGTACTAGAATCCACTTAGACTGCACACAAGCCCAACTTTGGTTGGTCAACCTATGTACATCTAAGGGTAGGTTCATAACCAATTATTTTTCTAAATAATTTCTAGTAATTTTAATTTTGCCCCAGAAACCTAATCAGTAGGCTTTGGCCTCCACTGTAAGGATCCGGTTAGGTCCAACCATTAACATGATCATACTTGGTGTATCTAACCAACGAATGATTAAGCCCAACTTTGGTTGGCTCACCTAACCACCATTAGAGAGACACTTCCAAGTCATCATATGATGAGTGATAATTCCATTAGTCAACAAGCACCAGGCCTTTGGGTCTGCAATGATTATTGAGTTAATGGACTCATTATCAAACACCTTAATGGGAGGCTATGACTCAGTTATCTCCATAACTTTATCATTTTAAGACCTAATAATTTTAGAGGATTTAAATAATATAGAGGATGAAGTCAGATGAACCAGCTTATCATGATCCTCCCACTGGCTTCACCAAGTCAGCTTAAGGGAGATCAGGGCTGGTCTAGGAGCACCTAAATCAGTCACACTGATTTACCTAGCTGACATGGGTCAGCTCGAATAGTCAAGTGATCCGATCAAAACATAATTTCACCAAGAGGCCAGGTAAGTTCGATCAGTGGGAGGGTCTGCCAAAGCTTGCCTTAGACACCATCAGAAATGACCAGGTAAGCGGGCTCCCAATTAAAAACCACCGGTCTGGTTTACCTTAGACACCAACTGGTTTAATTAGTTTCGATTAGATCAACCTAACAGTTCGTGCTAGACCGCTTAGCCAAGAATCAAGTCCATTTGGTTCTCGTTAAAGACATGGACTTGACCAACTACAACTATTGTAATTGATCTAGAGAATCCTTGACCTAATCTAAGACAATAATTGATTAGATTTAGTCAATTCTCTAATTAAGTCCATCTTTAATCTAACCATAGGTCTAACCCAATTAATGGACCTAATTTCCACTAACCCATTAACCCAATGTGTTATGATTTGTGTCTTAGGTTCTTCAATTCACAATCCTAGAACCTAATCAAACAACTTAATTCTTAATTAAGTTTTGGGCTGAGGGTTGGGTTCGACTTTTCAAAAAATAATTTTCATATTTGTAAAATAATTTTACAATATAATTCTATCAATCATATTGCATGTTTGATTCATAATCAAGATGCAAGTGAAATAAACATGAAACAACTTTAGATCTAATCTAAACAGGTTCATGTAATTGAAACAATTTTAACTTTAAATAATTTCTTTGCATAAAAATTATTAACAAAGAGATTTTATTTCAGATTTAAATATCTTTTAAATCTAATAAATCATAAATTTAATCTAGATCATATCTAACAAATTTATGATTAAAGATAGATCTACACAAACTAGGACAACCTTTGCACTGTAAGGGGTAAACCTTACAGCAGGATAACCTTGCAGTTTGTGATTGATCTAAAATTTTAATTTCAGATTTAATAATCAGATTATAAATTAGATCTAATATAAAAATAATCTAAGCATGTATAAATAATCATGTAATAAAGAACCTTGCTCTGATACCAATTGTTGGAACCAGATCTAGGGTTTCAGGGTTAGATCTTGAAAAAGAGGGTTAGATCTTGAAACTTTTTCAAGATCATACAGCGGAAGACTAAAATAAATCAAAATTTATTTTTTAAGATCAGAAAATCCCTAGATCTAAGATTCTATTACATGATTATTATATGGCATTAAATCAGAAATTAAAATATATTTAAATATAGTATGAACTACATGTTGATCATATCAACATGTTTCTATACTAGCTACATCTAATGTATGTATTAAACAATAGATCAGATCTATTACCTTGCAAGTTAGACATTCTAATCTTGCTGATCTGGGCTTGAGGATGATGTTGCAAGCCGCACACGCATCCGGCCTCTAGGAGTCGTCCACACGAGCCCACGAATCTCGATCAGAAGTCTGCTTCAGGAAATCAGCACAGTATGCTAGTACTGCGCTGATCCTTCTTTGATGGTTGATCAGGTGCCTCCTTCTTCTTGATTTGGACTCTTCCAAAGATGAAAAGTAGAAGGAGGAGTTTCAAATCTGAGACACTCTCAGGAAACTCAAGATGGAGGGATGAAAGATATGAAAACAAAAACCCTAGAAGAAGACCCTCTTCTTCTTCACGTTTTTCTCTCTAAATGCCCTAACTTGCATCTTTTATATCTCCATGACCCAAAGGTATTTCTCTCTGATTTTTTGATGGTACAAAGGTCTCTTATATCTCTATCTCCCCCTAAAATTTCATGAAGAAAATCATCTTATATAGAGATATATTATAGAGTCCTTGTCTAGGTCAAACACCTAGTCAAGGCTTATCCAAACATGGCAAGTTAAGGGACGCCCAACTCTTGAGCATCTCCTCCATATTTTCGTGAATAGATCACCAGCAAAGGGTTCACAATGTAAACCCTAAAGGCCACGAAAATTTAAAAAAAATTTGGATAAATTCGGTGCAAAATTGAAAGAGTTTTGGATTTCTAAAACTCTATCTCATAGAATTCAAAATCCAAACTTATTCCTTTTAGATTTGATCCAAACCACCTTCCATGTAAGAAAGAAGAGAAGAGACCTTTTGTGAATGTGGGAGAGATCTGGGAGAGGGCTTTTGTCACACAAAATAAGTGGAGATTGGCGTTGAATAAGAGAGAGGGCGTGGAGAAGGTTTATGTGGCGCAAGGTGGAATCCTAGTCCTACTAGGATTCTGTCTCATAATTTGTTTTAATTTGGTTTTCCAAACCAAATCAAAACAAAATTAGATCAACCCAATTAAAATAGGTCTTAACCCAATTAAGAACCTAATTTAATCAGATTAAATTATATTTAAATCTGATTTAATTTTCTAATCAAATTAAAAATTAGATTGACCCAAGTCCTAGTTGAACTAGGACTAATTTTTTCTTGCACTTGGCTTATCCAATAAACCAATTGGACTTAATTCAATCAAGCCCAAATCAAATCTAATTAAATCATATTTAATTAGACTTAATCTCAGCCCATTGGCTTAATCAAATTAAGCCAATTAGCAATCGAATTGCTAATAGATCCTCCTGCAACACTTGCACTGGGTTAAATGTCAATCGTATTGATCATTTAACCCTAGAATGATTCTTAATCGTTGATCAACCATCCGATCGGATCATGAACTCTAATGTGTGTGACCTCATAGGTCCGAACCTAAGCCGGTAGTATAGGAACAAATTTCTATACCAATCGAAGTGACCATCTAGCAATGGTACCCGACGACCGGATAGGTCGAATGTGTAGAACAACATCCTTAGAACCCATGCGGATATAGTTTTCATATAATTCATCCCCTTGACCAAAATGATCATAGGACACCCCAGAGCTCAACTGTCAACTCTGATCAGGTTGTCCACATTGTATTTCAAAATATCAAATCCATCTGATGGATTACCCTGGCCAAGGTTTTGCTAAATTGAAATACAGCGACTCATTCTTCTCCAACTCTTGGAGTGGTCAATCCCATCTCGATCACACTCTGACTTCACAAGTACTTAACTGTGCCCAGAAGCCTTCCATCCCTGAATTAGAAATTCAGTTAGTCCAGTACCAAAGCACAGTGAGTTGCTTGCAAGTCACTGAGGCGATCTCAAGTCTAAGGGATACTTATACCTATATCCCATCAGAGACATTCCCGATAGCAGAATGCTCTGGAGTTGGTCACGTTCAATGATGATGTACTCTTACATCTCATCTGTATGCCATACCAGTGTCTCCACACTCCTTGGTTAAGAGGACAACCAACCCATATGGCCTACAGCGACCTATGCTCGATAGAAGCTGTCGTCCTTATTAACAGCCTATCATTTGGTCGTGAACAGTTTTAAGGACTAATCGATAAATCCTCTCTTTATCGAACCTAAATAGTCCTAAGGACTTCATCATAACAACGGAGTTCATTAGAAGATGAAAGCTTATGATGAAGATGCCAAATATATTTTATTTATTAACAAATTAATTACAATACTTGGTTGCTCAACCGTCAACAGCTTGACGATTGGCTTTTTGGGACACATTCCCAACACAACCCATGCCTTTGGATCTAGAAGGAAGCCCATCCAATGGCCAAGATAGATGGTGCCAACTTGAAGAATGGCGCAAGAGATTAAGGGGCGTGGATAAGTTAAAACTTATCTCTCCATTTGAAATTTCTATGGGGCGCTTCCAAGGGGTGGCGCATTGATTTAATCTTTATCCCTTCTCCTAATTTTTTATGATTCCTTTAATACTCAGAAGGACTCTTAGGTGCCTCCTAAGACATCTAAAAAAATATTCATAGAATAAAAGTTAAGAGAAAAATAGGATAGACCAAGTTAAGGGGCGTCATCTCCTATCCATCCGCCATGTGACACATGCGCATGGATTTAATTCTTACCACTTCTCCTAATTTTTTTACGAGGAGTTTAATACTTAGAAGGACACTTAGGCACCTCCTAAGTCATCTAAAAATTATTCGTAGAATAAAAGTTACAGAGAAAAATAGGATAGACCTTATCTAAAGGTGGTGCCAACTCCATCCATGCGCCATGTGGCTCATGCGCATGGATTCAAATCCACACGCCAAGAGAGAGACTCTTAGGCATGTGGTTCCCTAGTTTTTGGCATCCAACAGCAAGCCCAATTAAAACACTTCGAACCCACTTCAAGACCAAATCCAATTTGGCTCAAATTGGTTCTAAATTAGCCCAAATCGGAACCCGATTCGAATTCGATTCGAATCTACATGCTAGGGTTTGCAACATGTGCTAGCATGTTCAACTTGCAAACATGGTTTAATCAAATTAAACCCATGATCAATTTTCTTTGTGTGTGACCCATTGGGTTCTACATCTAACCAGTAGTGAGTCCAGGTACAATTTAAACTAATTTGGTTAGAACACAATCTAGCCGATTTAGGTCAAATCAAGCTGAACCATTTTGATCAATCAGAATAGCTTTTAATTAATGATCGAATTAAACTCTTTAATTTGATCAAACTCACAAGATATGATTGATGTCTAGCAATGTATCATGTCTACCTGGAAGATATGAAATTTTGATAGACATACCAAAAATACCCTTCAGTAGAAAATTACCGTGCAACTTGATCTTACGATCATCCTGCATCCCGAATATAAGTTTGGGTATGGAAAAATGTCAAACCCAATTTTATGTTCACATTTCTCTTGATCAAATAATAATGATTCGATTTATGAAATATTAAAAATTATTTCTAATTTTTCATAATGCTCTGATCAAAGTCTTCCTGAATCATTATTTGATTGAAGCAGATAGGATGCGATCTCCTCTTACTAGGAGTGATCGTTTCCATATTGACCTACTCACAACCTTCATAAGCAATCCCTCATATCCAGAACACCCCATACATGATTAAATCATGAATATGGATTCATGCTTATAAGGTTCTATGGCAGTCTCAGGTCAAAAGATTTACATGCACAATTCCCACTATAAGAAAAAATCTATTGATATGTAGATAAGACTCCATCAGATATTCTTTAATTGGATCAATTCAGTGAATTCATTCTCTAATGAACACTTACATCCTTATATTAGTGTCATACACAAGTAATTGTGAGATCAATTACCCTCTCTATCGAGCATACACAGGATGTACCAGTCTTATCGGAAATATTGATCCCCTACTCAATGTTCCATCGACTAGGAATATTTAAAATTAGAGTTTTAAGGTTTTAGGTCTCACTTGGTATGATCGCATCATAACCCTAAAACCATAGCCCTAATTTATGGGGTTCATCAAAAAAAAAAAAGAAGATGCAGCATATGATGAACTAAATGCCTTTATTTATTTAAAACATCAGTACATGAGTTGTCGGGAGACAAAAAAATATCCATCTATTTATATATTTTGATTGGCTTATAGGGCATATTCCTTTCAATCTCCCACTTGCACTAAAGCCAATCTCCCTTATATTTCAACCCCATACAATTGAGATGGCGATTGAATTGCTGCTGTGGTAAAGCTTTAGTGAATGGATCTGCTATGTTGTTTTTTGTGTCTACTCGTTCAATAATAACATCTTGTCTTTCAATTATTTCACGAACGAGATGGAAGCATCTCAAAATGTGCTTGGATTTATGGTGAGACCTGAATTCCTTGCTTGAGCAACTGCTCTAGTATTATCACAATAAAGTGGTACTGGGTTCTCATTCTCATGAACAACGCCCAATTCAGTGATGAACTTCTTCATCCAGACAGCTTCCTTGGCGGTTTCACTTGCAGCTATGTATTCTGCCTCTGTGGTTGAGTCAGCTACTGTTTGCTGCTTAGAACTCTTCCAACTCACTGCTCCACCATTCAAAGTAAAGACATACCCTGAAATGGATTTGCTATCATCTGGGTCTGATTGCAAACTAGAATCAGAGTATCCTTCTAGTTTAAGATCAGATCCACCATATATGAGAAAAATATCCTTAGTCCTTCTCAAGTACTTTAGAATATTTTTCACAGCCTTCCAATGATCCTCTCTTAGATCAGCCTAAAATCTACTGGCTATGCCTAAGGCATAAGCTACATCAGGCCTGGTACATAACATAGCATACATTATTGATCCTACAGCCCAAGCATAAGCAATAGAACTCATTCTATTTTTCTCTTCAATTGTCTTAGGAGACATCTTCTTAGAGAGATGTATGCCCTGACTCATGGGTAAATAACCTCTTTTACTCTCATTCATACTGAATCTTTTCAGTATTAAGTCAATGTACCTAGACTAAGATAAGCCTAGCATCTTTTTAGATCTATCTCTATAGATCTTTATACCAAGTATATAGGATGCTTCCCCCAAGTCTTTCATGAAAAACTTATTTGATAGCCATAATTTGACTGTTTGTAACATTAGGATATCATTCCCAATAAGGAGTATGTCATCTACATACAGAACTAAGAAAACTAGGGCACTCCCACTAGTCTTCTTATACACACAAGGTTCATCCACATTTTTGATGAAGCCAAATTCTTTGATTGTTACATCAAAGCAGATGTTCCAACTCCTTGAGGCTTGCTTTAATCCATAAATAGATTTCTTAAGCCTGCATACTAGATTTGGTCTGTCATTTGAGACAAAACCCTCTGGCTGTGACATGTAGACCTCCTCTTCTAGAAAACCATTCAAGAAGGCGGTCTTCACATCCATTTGCCATATTTCATAATCATAGTATGCTGCTATTGCAAGCATTATCTGAATAGATTTGAGCATGGCAACAGGTGAAAAAGTTTCATCATAATCAACACCCTGTTTTTGCCTGAAACCTTTAGCTACCAATCTAGCTTTATAGGTTTCTATTTGACCATCTGCTCCAATCTTTTTCTTATAGACCCATTTGCACCCAATAGGGTTTATCCCTTCTGGTGCATCAACCAAAGTCCATACTTTGTTGGTGTACATGGCGTCCATCTCGGATTTCATAGCATCCTGCCATCTGTTTGAGTCCTTACTCATGACAGCTTCTGTATAGGTCAAAGATTCGTCATTCTCAATGACTTGGGCTTCATTATTCTCAATAATGAACCCATACCTTATAGGTACATGTCGTACCCTTTCTGACCTACGGATAGGAGTTATGTGTTCTAGTTCTTCTTTATTTATGTGAATATTTGGTTGAGAAATATCTATTTATTTTTGTTGAACTTCATTAATTTCAATATTTCTCCCACTGTCTCTTTCTAGGATAAATTCTTTCTCCATGAAAGTGGCATGCCTACTTACAAATACCTTTTGTTCAGTAGGGTGGTAGAATAGATATCCTATATTATCCTTAGGATATCCTACAAATAAATATTTATCTGCTCTAGTATCTAGTTTATGTCCAAAATTTCTTTTGACATATGCTGAACATCCCCATATCTTAAAATATTTAAGATTGGGCTTCTTACCTCTCCATATTTTATATGGAGTGCTAGATACAGATTTAGAAGGTACTCTATTCAAGATAATTATTGCGGTCTCTAAAGCATAACCCTAGAAGGAAGTAGGCAATTCAGTGAAGTACATCATGGATCGCACCATATCTAATAAGGTACAGTTCCTCCTTTCGACTACACCATTTAATTGTGGCGTATAAGGAGGTGTCCATTCAGAGATAATTTCCTTTGCTTTAAGATGGTCTAAAAATTCATTGGACAAGTATTCTCCTCCTCGATCAGATCGAAGGATTTTTATACTTTTTCCAGTTTATTTTTCGACCATGCTTTGATACTCTTTGAATTTATCAAAGGCTTCGGATTTATGTTTCATAAGATACATATATCCAAACCTAGATAAATCATCTGTAAATATAATAAAATATGAGTATCTACCTCTGGCTTGAGTTGTCATAGGGCCACATACAACTGTATGTACAAGTCCTAACAACTCGTTTGTCCTATCTCCATGTCACTAAATGAAGTCTTGGTCATTTTACCCATGAGACATGATTCACAAGTTTCTAATGATTCACAATCATAAGAATCAAAGAACTTTTCTTTGTACAACTTGTTAATCCTAGTCTCACTAATATGACCAAGTCGACAATGCCAAAGTAAGGTATTATTTACATTATCTCTCTTATGTTTACTATTTTCATCAACATGAAAAATATTATCATTCAAGCATAGAGTCAACAAACTATTATCAAAAATGCCATGATAAATTATTTCATTAGAAAAATTAATCGAGCAACCATTGCTCGTTACAGATATTTGATATCCTTGTTTTATCAACAAAGGTACAGATACAATATTTTTAATGATCTTAGGCATGTAATAACAATTTGTTAGCTCAAAGATCTTTCCAGAGAGAAACTTCAAGATATATGTCCCTACAGCTTCTGCTTGGATAGAATCTCCTCCAGCACCATAGAGCTCGAAGTCTCCCTTCCTCAAACTTCAAATTTTCTGCAGCCCCTGCAATGATTTGCAGATATGAAAACCAAGGCAGTATCTAATACCCATGAGTTTGAAATGGAAGAATTCAATGATAATATTGTATGTATCTCATACATACCTTTTGGTGCATTATTTGCACCAGTCTTCACTGTTGCAAGATAAGCCTTGCAATTCCTTTTCCAATGACCTGCCTTGCCGCAGTGGAAGCAGGTCGACTGTCCGGAGGTTTTCTTTCCCTTCTTTCTCTTATTTATACCACCTTTAGGGTTTAGCCTCCTTTTAGAACCCTTTTTGCCTACCTTCTTCTTGGAGATCCCATTCACAAGAAGAAGAGGAGCCTTATCCTTCTTGATATGGCTCTCTACTATCTTGAGCATATTTAACAGCTCAGGCAAGAAAGAATTCAGTTTGTTCATGTGATAGTTCACGACAAATTGAGAAAATGATTCTGGAAGTGATTACAAGATTAGATCCTGACTCAACTCCCCATCCATAACAAAACCTAATTAACCTAATCGAGTGATCAGGTTAATAACCATCAAAACATGATTTTGTACGGATGACCCCTCTGTCATTCTGGCATGAAATAACTGCTTAGATATCTCATATCTAGCAGTTCTACTCTGTTGTCCATAAAGCTCTTTTAAATTGAGCAATATAGAATGAGTGTCCATGCTATGATGCTGCCTCTGTAACTCATTTGTCATAGAGGCAAGTATGATACACTTGACAGTTAAAGAATCATTTTGCCAAATCCTATATGTGATTTTTTTCTTCCTCTATGGCATCCTCCCCAACTGGCTCAATGTCAGGGGTATCGAGAATGTAAGAAAGCTTCTCTTGACTAAGTACTATTTTAAGATTTCTCAACCAGTCCACATAGTTGGTACCAGTCAATTTATTTGTATCCAAAATGGAGCGAAGTGAAAGTGAAGAAGCCACTAATCTACATAATAAAGAACATTACATAAGCGAACAACTCAAGATGATATACACAATTAAATTAGGACTTTAATTTTATTGTGTCTCCCACTATTTTTATCAGACATCATAACCCTCTAGTATGATGTTTGAGAAAACCCTGATTGATTTTCTTAGTGGGATTGAGATCCTAATTCCTTATAAAAGATCTTGTGGTTGCACAACAAACCTTTTATAAGTTTAAAGATAGGAAACTCTTTCCAATTGCATCTCGTGCAATTTTTAATAAAAACCCTGGCCTCTAAAACAATAATAGCCTTGTATTTACACAACAGACCATAATGTTTTAGTTAAGTAGGACCCTTCATTTTAATACAGTCAAAATAGAATATAAATGCTTTTGTGGTTACACAACAAAGCATTATACTCAAAAATTGCTGTAAGCATCTCGATGCGCTAGAACAATATTATGTCAGTTTCCATAATTGGTCTTGTGGTTACACAACAAACCTAATATGGTTCGTGACATAATAATGTCCTAGCATGAAGGAAGGCCATAATGTAGTGAATATAACATCGGGCATCCCAGCCAAGAATTAAATTGATCTAATCAGCCAGGTAAGTGGAAGAGAGGTGGGGGTCCCCCCATTGCTTTCCTTAGACACCAATAAATTTTGACCAGGTCAGACAACGGAACCAATTAAAAATCACATTCTCTTTATCAATCATGAACCACTTTTCTAGACACCGATTGATCAATTAGACATCATAGACTGATTCTGCTATTGGTTAATTACACTACAACTTAATATCATTTTATAGAGGGTTTTTCAGATCTCAATGCATATTTAATTTCCATATTATAATAAATACATGAATAAAAGAAATTAGCATCATAGTGAACACAATTCAATATGACAGAGCAACATTCCATAATTATATACATCATAATTTAATTATGAAATAATGACTATGATCTCATCATATAGCATCATAGTGAACACAATTCAATATGACAGAGCAACATTCTATAATTATATACATCATAATTTAATTATGAAATAATGACTATGATCTCATCATATAGAATCATAGTGAACACAATTCAATATGACAGAACAACATTCCATAATTATATACATCATAATTTAATTATGAAATAATGACTATGATTTCATCATATAGCATCATAATGAACACAATTCAATATGACAGAGCAACATTCCATAATTATATACATCATGATTTAATTATGAAATAATGAATATGATCTCATCATATTAATATCATATTAAATCATAAATAATGATCATATCATATTTATAATATTGCCATTAAATCATTAACATATCATCATAAGATTTAATTCTAACAAGGTGGCTCTGATACCACTGAAAGGTTTTAATGCAATGATGGAAGCACGGATTTCAAAGCAATTATTATGAAATCATAAAAATAAAACCTAACTCCAAGATCACCTTATCAGAAATTAAACCATATAATATGCATTAATATCAAATAAAAGATATAGAAACATACCTCTTATCGCTAAACCCTGATTTGTGCTTAGTTGCCGGCAGCAATCTGTTTGGGTTTCCACCAGGTGCCCACGTGTTCACCCTCCAACGTTGATCCACACGGGGACTCGACCAATCCACTAGCACTTATTTAAAAATACTCTACAATTAAATTTTGATTTATCAGAATTTAAATGCAATTTGGGCAGAACCTCTTTTCTTGGCTTTGCTGTTACACTGTTGGACCTTTTCTTGTCTTCCTTTCTTGCTCCTTGTCTCCTTAATTTTTATTTCAATTTTTTAAGTATTTTGGAAGATTTTTTGTCCTTTATCAGGACCTTATCTAAGCTAGAGAAAAAGAATAAAGAAAATTGGACAAGCAGAGCCTCTTGTAAAAAAGAAAGAAGATTTCTAAATCACACAGACTCCTCGGCGTGCACCCCTATTTATATTGCACGTAAAGGTGCAATCCAAAATATCTCACACCCTCTGACAATTTATCTCACACCTCTTGTCTATTTCTCACACCCCATAAATTAAAAAATGCCATGTGTACATCAAAGTTGGGTTGAAGAGACGCCTTATTTCAGAAAGACTCTTCGATCTTAACTTACGGTGTTCAGATGAGAAGTCACAAAGCTTCTCTTATTGGCGCCATCAACCCATGCCTTTGGATCTGAAAGGAAGCCCATCCAATGGCCAAGATAGATGGCACCAACTTGAAGAATGGTGCAAGAGATTAAGGGGCGTGGATAAGTTAAAACTTATCTCCCCATTTGAAATTTCAAAGGGGCGCTTCCAAGGGGTGGCGCATTGATTTAATCTTTATCCCTTCTCCTAATTTTTTATGATGTCTTTAATACTCAGAAGGACTCTTAGGCACCTCCTAAGACATCTAAAAAAATATTCATAGAATAAAAGTTACGGAGAAAAATAGGATAGACCAAGTTAAGGGGCGTCATCTCCTATCCATGCGCCATGTGACACATGCGCATGGATTTAATTCTTACCAATTCTCCTAATTTTTCTATTAGGAGTTTAATACTTAGAAGGACTCTTAGGCACCTCCTAAGTCATCTAAAAATCATTCATAGAATAAAAGTTACAGAGACAAATAGGATAGACCTTATCTAAAGGTGGCGCCAACTCCATCCATGCGCCATGTGGCTCATGCGCATGGATTCAAATCCACATGCCAAGAGAGAGACTCTTAGGCATGTGGTTCCCTGGTTTTTGGCACCCAACAGCAAGCCCAATTAAAATACTTCAAACCCACTTCAAGATCAAATCCAATTTGGCTCAAATTGGTTCTAAATTAGCCCAAATCAGAACCCGATTCGAATTCGATTCGAATCTAAATGCTCGGGTTTGCAACATGTGCTAGCATGCTCAACTTGCAAACATGGTTTAATCAAATTAAACCCATGATTAATTTTCTTTGTGTGTGATCCATTGGGTTCCACATCTAGCCAGTAGTGAGTCCAGGTGCAATTTAAACTAATTTGGTTAGAACACAATCTAGCCGATTTAGGTCAAATCAAGCTGAACCGTTTTGATCAATCAGAACAGCTTTTAATTAATGATCGAATTAAACTCTTTAATTTGATCAAACTCACAAGACATGATTGATGTCTAGCAACGTATCATGTCTGCCTGGAAGATATGGAATTTTGATGGAAATACCAAAAATACCCTTCAGTGGAAAATTACCGTGCAACTTGATCTTACGATCATCCTGCATCCCGAATATAAGTTTGGGTATGGAAAAATGTCAAACCCAATTTTATGTTCACATTTCTCTTGATCAAATAATAATGATTCAATTTATGAAATATTAAAAATTATTTCTAATTTTTCATAATGCTCTGATCAAAGTCTTCCTGAATCATTATTTGATTGAAGCAGATAGGATGCGATCTCCTCTTACTAGGAGTGATCGTTTCCATATTGACCTACTCACAACCTTCATAAGCAATCCCTCATATCCAGAACACCCCGTACATGATTAAATCATGAATATGGATTCATGCTTATAAGGTTCTATGGCAGTCTCAGGTCAAAAGATTTACATGCACAATTTCCACTATAAGAAAAAATCTGTTGACATGTAGATAAGACTCCATCAGATATTCTTTAATTGGATCAATTCAGTGAATTCATTCTCTAATGAACACTTACATCCTTATATTAGTGTCATACACAAGTAATTGTGAGATCAATTACTCTCTCTACCGAGCATACACAGGATGTACCAGTCTTATCGGAAATATTGATCCCCTACTCAATGTTCCATCGACTAGGAATATTTAAAATTAGAGTTTTAAGGTTTTAGGTCTCACTTGGTATGATCGCATCATAACCCTAAAACCATAGCCCTAATTTATGGGGTTCATCAAAAAAAAAAAAAAAGATGCAGCATATGATGAACTAAATGCCTTTATTTATTTAAAACATCAGTACATGAGTTGTCGGGAGACAAAACAATATCTATCTATTTATACATTTTGATTGGCTTATAGGGCATATTCCTTTCATGGACTTCGTCCGGATCCTACGGGAGTCGGACTTCGCCCCCAACTCCTACTGCAGACAGACTTCGTCCGGACTCCTACAGGAGCCAGACTTCACCCCCGTCTTCTATTGCAGATGGCCCTCGCCTATAGTACTAATGCTTAAGGCACCCAACGGTGGATGGCCCGCCAGCAACATCCGAGCTCCTTCCAGATGGATAGCCACCTCTCTCCACCAGGCGCCTCAACCGAACCTCGGCCAACACACCTGGACCCCCTGGCAGGCCACAGTAATGGCTATGACTCTGCTCCACTTCCTGCGATGGATTCTACACGGCTCCATCACTCCCTGGCAGGCCACAGTAACGGCCACGACTTTGCTTCACTTCCTGCGATAGATTCCACGTGACTCCATCACTCCTTGGCAGGCCGCAGTAACGGCCACGATTCTGCTCCACTTCCTGCGATGGATACCGCGCAGTCTCTCCACCCTCTGGAAAGTCGCGACAACGGACGCCGCTCCATTACCCACAATAGGCTCCACGTGTCATGCCACGATAATGGCCACGATTCTGCTCCACTACTCTTCGTAACAGACTCCTCCTGACTCCGAACGGTGCACTGACAGACGATTACAAAATGTCACCATCAAGCCTGTTGCACCCTCCACCTATAAAAAGGAAAGACCCTAGATACATTATTCTCTAAGCTCTAATTTCTATCTTGAAACTTTGCTAAAATTTCTGTTCGAGCACTCCATTCTTGTTGAGGTAGAGAACTGACTTGAGCGTCGGAGGGTCTTGCCGGAGCAACCCCACCTCCGATTTAGACTTCTTTTGCAGGTCCCAACGGCGACCGCAACTCCCTCGACTCCAGCTTCTCCGACACAGGTGGATTTTTGCACCAACAGATTGGTTGTCCTCTTAACCAAGGAGTGTGATGACACTGGTGTGACATATAGGTGAGATATAGGAGTACATCATCATTGAATAAGTAACACACCTGCTGAACATTCTGTTGTCAAGAGTTGCTCGCAAAGCATATAGGTATATGTGTCTTTCAGACCTGAGATCACCATAGTGACATACAAGCAACTCACTGTGCTTTGGTGCCAGACTATCTAGATTTCTAATACAGTGATGGAAGGCTACTGGATACAGTCAAGTACTTGCAAAGTCTGTGTGTAGATTAAGATGAGATTGATCCTTCCAAATTATTGAAGTTGACATATCACTGTATTTCAATTTAGTAAAGCCTTGGCTAGAGTAATCTATGAGATGGATTTGAAAGGTTGAAATACAATGCGGATGAAGAAATCTTGATTGACAATTAACTTAAGACATACTAGAGCATTCAGGGTCAAAAGGATGAATTATTTGGTAACCATATATATGGGTTCTGAAATATTTTTTTGTGATAATTTGACCTATCTGAACATCGAAAATCATTGCTAGATGGTATCTCGATTAGTACAGAAATTGGTTCCTGTACTACCGACTCAATGATTGAACCTATAGAGTCACGCACATACTTCAGACAAAGTAAGAAAGAATTAGCCTATATTTATATGTCTAATTTGAAAGTACTTGACTTGATTGAACATATAAGCTAACTTGATTGAGAATTAAGTTATGGATCAAATGAGATTGAAGAGTTGACTATGTCTAGCTAGCACTACATATGAGGTTCATGTTCGATCCGGAGATGAATAGTTTCTGATCTATAATCTATGGAGCATATGAAAGATTGAATTTAAGTATTGATTAATTTTAAATTAGATTTGAATTTATTATACTTAATTGGATCTAAAATTTTAAGTTAGACTTAGTACAAAAGTTCTAAAAAATTTAGGATTGACATCCTTTCAAAATTATTTCGAACCGCTTCGAATTGGATTCGAATCAGATCTATTTTGGATGAGATATGAGAAATCTTTCTTGCACTGAGATTCTTCTCTCATATGGACTGACCAACATCTAAAATGGCACTAGTTTGGGGTATCCCATGTGGGTCAGAGATTGGGTGCAAAATGGTTATTATATGTGATGGCAATTCTATCTCATATAGGAATCCTTCTTTCATGAGTTTTAGACTGATTCAAATCAGATTTGAGTTAAGAGTCCTATACTTATTGGGTCATAAAATTTATCTATAAATAGAGAGGGTCTCTACCTATGGATGTATAGCAAATAAATTAGATTGAAAAAAAAAAGAGAGAGAGAGAGGTGTGAGAAGAGAAAGATGTCCTTTCTTCTCATCCTTGGCATCTCCCCTTGGTGCCGCCCCTTTCTCCTTGGTGTGGGGCCCTTCTTGGGCATCTCTCATGCTAGTGTGAGGTGTCACACTAGCACCTCTTCTTTGTTACTTGATTAGATTGTAAAGATAATTCGATCAGAGTTCATCCTACTTTCCTGCGGCATCTGGTATGCATGCAATGTAGAGGATCTGCACATCCAAACCTCTGTAAAGATTTAATTCAGATTATTTGAGATTTAATCTCTGACTCTACTAGTAATTAGATAAATATTTGATCTTTATTCATATAGATTAAAAAAAATATTTTCAGATGCAACCTGGGTCATCTGAAGAGAAACAGTTTTCCTTCCCTTCAATTGGTATCAGAGCAGGTCTGAAATATATGTATGCATAACTAAATTTTTTTGGATTAATTACATGAGATATAATTAAATTTTTTTATTAAATATTAAATTTAATTTTAATCTATTTATATAAAATTTTTAATCTGATTTTGATTGGATTAGATAAGCCTAATCAATTATTGATTAAGGTTGTTATAAGTTTGTTATAACAGAATTTTGCTGCTACTAAATTTTGATGGAATAATAGTATGAATAAAAATTTATTAAACTTATTTTAATAAAATTTTAATATTACTATTTTTATAATAAAGTTAGATTTATTTTAGATTTAAATTGAAACTATTTCGATGGATATTTAGATCTGAATCCTATCGAAATTCAGTACTATACGAAAATAGATTTTATCAAAAATTTATTCCTTATGCATTCATATTTGCATCTAATTAATTTTTTATATGATATCAAATTTAAAATTAATATTTTATAATCAATATAAGATATATTTCAGATCTGATATGATGTATCAAATCTAATTAGATTAGATTGAGAATATAATTGATAAGATCAAGGATATATTCATGACATAAATAGTTTTCTCAATAATTGCATATTGATGTGATTATATATAAAATTAAATTTCAGATCTTAGTAGCCTAGTACTCAGATTGATGAGATCATTAGACCATCTGATCATAGGAGATTGAAGAGATTATTCTCTCTTTGGCCTATTCGATGGGTTCTCTTATGATGTGTAGGGTTGTAATCATGATCCGATTTTATGAAGAAGAAAAGTAAATAAATTTTTATATATTATTTTGATCATAAATATATTTAGATTAGATCTAAAATAATTTATGATTTATTACAATAGGATAAAATTCAGATATAATATTATTTTAGATCTGAATTGTATGTTGCAGAAGATATAATCAGTATTGATCTAAAAGTTATCATGATGCATGAGATGTATGTATGAAGTTTAGATCATACCTATGCATGTTGAATTGTTAAACATATTATGAAAATTTATTTTTATGAATTGAAACATATGGTATGCTTCACCTAAAATTCTTGTAGAATAGTTCTACAGACTGAAACACACATTTTACACACTTAATTTTGAATTAAGTTTAAATGATCTAGATTTAAAAAATTGAAGATCATTAAGACACCACATAAAATGATGGGTATAGGGTTAGCTTGAATCAGGTCCTTCTAATGGGTTAGACCTAGGGTTAGAAACACATATGGACTAAGTAGAGAAATTAGTTAAATCTAATCAAGTATTGAATTAGATTAGGTAAAAATTTTTCTAGATCAATCTTAATAGTTGAAGTTTGATCAAGTCCATGTGTTTGACCTTAATAAATGGACCATGATCATGGCTCCATGGTTGAGCCCGAATTTTTTGGTAGATCAAATCAAAACTAATTAACTAGTTAGTATCTAAGGTAAGTTTGGCAGATTCGATCAAGTGATTTTTAATTGGAAGCTATTCACCTAGATGCATCTATGGTGAGTTAAGGGCACATCCCTCTCACTGATCTCACTTATCTGGCCAATATGATAAATTATATTTTGATTAGGTCACTCGTCGATTCGTGTAGACCCATGCCATTAAGGTGAATCAGTGTGACTGATTCAGGTATCTTTAGACCAGTTTGTGTTTAATCCTCTATATAACTTGGTAAAATCAGTGGGAGAATTTGCAGTTCAGGTCGACTTCTTCTCTTATTCTCAGATTAATGAAATGAAATCTTCTAAATTATTAGATCTATAAAATAATAAAATTATGAGATAACTTGATCATAGCCTCCCATTAAGGTGCGTGATAATGAGTCCAATATTCCAAATAGACATTAGAGAAGCCACACGCCTGGTGTCTATTACATATTAGAATTGTCATTCATCATATGACCATCATGATGTACCTTCAGATCAATACTCAAGTTGGCCTAGCCACACTCAAGCTTGGACATCTATTTGTTGGATGCACTTGGTGTGTTATGTTAATAGTTGGACCTAACCAGAATTTTTAGTGGAGATGCCACACGCCTACTGAAGGGATGCCTAGGGAAAAACCTAATTGCTACAAGTTGTTTGAAGAAACAATTGATTATGAACCTATCCATGGATGCACTAAGGTTGGCCGAGCCACACTCGGATCCGAATGTAGTCTGTATGGGTTCTAGTACCCGCTAAAGAATTAGTGTAATTTATCGAGTTAGAGATAGAGGATATCAATTCATTAAAAAAAGTGAGAGGACCATTAGACTAAAGTCTATATCTTCAGGATTAAAAATAATTCATATACTAATAGGCTTATATTTTTTCTTTCAATTATGGACAACATGTTGGGAATAGTGTCCCAAAGCCAATCGTCAGCCTGTTGACGATTGTGCTCTTTCTTGTATTAGTATATGAATTATAAATAAATAAAAGTTATTTTGGTATTTTTCATCATAAATTATTTCATCTTCTAATGAACTCCTGTGTTGTGGTGAAGTCCTAAGGACTATTTAGACTCGACAAAGGAGGATTTGTTGTTTAGTCCTTAAACCTGTTCGCGACCAAATGATACGTTGTTATCAAGGACAACAATGTTTATCAAGTATAGGTCATTATGTGACATATGGATTGATTGTCCTCTTAATCAAGGAGTGTAGAGACACTGATATGGCATACAGGTGAGATGTAAGGGTACATCTGCACTGAACGTGACCGACTCTGGAGCTTTTTCTGCTGTCAAAATTTACTCCGATGGGATATGGGTATAACTGTCCCTTCGACCTGAGACCGTCACGGTGACTTGCAAGCAACTCACTGCACTTAGGCACTGGACTATCTGAATTTCTAATTCAGTGACGGAAGGCTGCTGGGTGTAGTCAAGTACTTGACTTGTCAGTGCGTGTGTCAAGATGGGATTGACCACTCCAGTTCAAGAGCTGTGTACAGTCATATTTCAATTTAGCAAAACCTTGGTCAGGGTAGTCCTAGTGAGGAGTCATAAGACTGTTTGAGTTGAGCACGATTCGGATGATCTAATCAGGGTTGACAGTTTAACCCTGAGTCATCCTATACACAGAGGTCAAAAGGAATGAATTATACAGTAACCATATTTGTGTAGGTTCTGAATGTTGTGATTGCGACTATTCGATCTATCCGAATATCGGGTACCATTGCTAGATGGTCACTTCGATTAGTACAGGAATTGGTTCCTGTGCTACCGGCTTAGGTTCAAACCTGTGGGGTCACACACATTAGAGGTTCCTATCTGATCTGATGGCTGGTGTAGAGTCCTACTGGACTGGGACTCTTCGATCAAGAGTCCAAATGCTCGTGGACTTTGAGTCCTACATGTCTGAAACTCTATGATCGAGAATCAAGATTCTCTAATCATGAGTTCCACATATTTTGGGTACCGGGGTCAAGAGTCCCAATGGTTTGGGATTTTTTGATCAGGGTTTCATATCGATGGACTCTAATGCTCGATTGCTCATCAGATTTGGACTCAGTATTTGTGAGAGATTTAATTTATGATTTGATCACTAATTAACTTAATTTGATTGAATAATTATTTTTAGATCAAGTCCAATTGAATTAGATTCAGTTGGGTTTGACCCGATTAGGTTAAGTGTTGACCTAATCACTAAGGTGGTTTGGTCCCTGATCTGATCAGGGGTTGGGCTTAGTCAATTCTTGATTTGACTAGGATTTTATTGAGCCTAATTAAGCCTAATTAATTTGGGTTTGACTTAGTCTAATTGTGCCTAACCTATTTTAATAAGGTTGGTTCAATTAGGTTTGAAACTACCTTTGATTTATCTCCATGCACCACCTCACTCACCTGCACCTATTTGAATTCATGAAAAATAAGTTCTCATGAATTTTCTCCCATGCAGAAGCCTTCCCATGCCCCTTCTTTGTGCACCATTTGGGTGGATAAAGATGGTTGGTTGGCCATTCAAATTCAAATGAAGTTTGAATTTGAATGGACAACTAATCCCATGCGCCACCTTATCCATTTGTGCGCCACTTCCTCCACACGAGAAAAGGTATCTCGTGTAAACTCTCCATGCAAAAAGAAGCCCACGCCCCTCCCTTCTCATTCCAAGAGTGGATAAAGCTTGGTTGGTTGGCATTTGAATTCAAATTCGATTTGAATTCAAGTGAGCAATCACCTAGCTTTATTCTCTCATGCGGTGAAAATGCTATAAAGATGCGGTCTTGCATCGTTTTAAAAAGAAGAGAAGATAGGGCATGTGCACATCTGATCCTAGAGAGATAAGGTTGCGTGAGAAAGTTTTTTTGCATGAGAAAAGAAAAGAAAAGGAGAGAAAAGAAGAGAAACAGAGTGGGCGCAAGTTTCTTCTGTGAGTACCCTAGGGTTTCTGCCTAGGGTTTGAAAAGTGAGAAGGTGAGCTACGAGTGTCGTGAGCCTACCAAACTTTAGGAAGAGCTTCATCAACCTCTCAAGTATATCTGCTGATGATCCAGGGTATCCAAAGAGTCGGCAGATCAAGATCGAAGAAGTTTGATCAACATCAACCGTCGAAAGGGTTCTGCAATGAACTAGCATTTGTGAGGAGCTGATCAGATCGGGAGCTTCGTGTGGATGATCCGTAGAGGTCAGACATACTGTGTAACTACGTTGCGATGATCAAATTTTTTCAACGATGATTAGACTGCGACGATCGACTACCTACACGAAGGTAATGTGTTCTGAACACATAAACAGTAAAATATTTACCGTAGAAGTTTAAATTTTAAATTTAAATGCATGCTATATATATATATCATATTTAGATCCTTGTGTAGGTTTAATATATGTTAATTAATTAAATTAATTAATAATTTCTACTATAAAATTATAATTTTAAAAAGTTTTAAAATTACTATTTTACCCCTGTACTGAAATTCACTTCGAATGGTATCAGAGCGGGTTTTAAAATATGATATACATTTGCATGCATAGATTAAGTACTAATCTAAAATTCAAAATTTAGAAATTTGAAATTCAAAATTTAAAATTTGAATTTTGAAATTTAAAATTCAAAATTCAAAATTCAAAAATTTGAAATTTAAAATTTGTTTGAAATTTTAAATTTAAAATTCAAAATTAAAATTCAAAATTTGAAATTAAAAATTTTAAAATTTGAAATTTAAAATTTATTAGAAATTTGAAATTCAAAATTTGAAATTTAAAATTTGAAAATTAAATTTTGAAATTGATATATTTAGATATACTTGATCCAAGTAGCAAGTAGTCTAATTATGTTGGTTGCCATGGTTGTCCGATCATAGGAGAAAAGAAGGATTTAAAGGCCCTCTCCTCCCATTCGATAGGGTTCTCCTATGGCAGTAGGGGTACCGATGCGATTATATCTCATACAGACAAAGCAGCGAAAGGACTTTATTGTAAAGGTTTAATTGTAAAATTTATCATGAATGTATTAGATTAGATCTAAAGGAATATTCATGATTTATTTTGATTGAGTTATTTTCTGTTATGTAATTAGCAATAGGATTGCTGTTTATGAAATGTGTTGATCCGTTTGTGAAATGAGTCAACATATTTGATGAACAGAAAATAAAATCTTTCAAATTTGAAAATTTTTTTCGAAATACCAAACCCTAACCCATTAGCTCAAATACTTAATTAAAAGAATTAAGTGTTGTCTAGTTGGTCTAGAATTGTGAATTAAGACCTAAGACAATTGCATAAACTTGTGGGTCAATGGATTAGATGGATTAGGTCCATAATTGGGTTAGACCTAAGGTTAGCTTAAAGAAATGGACTAAATTAGAGTAATTGGTCAAATTTAATCAAAAATTGAATTAGATTAGGTCAAGGACACTCTAGACTCAACTCCAATAGTTGTAGTTGAATGGGTCCATGTCTTTAACTAGACCAAGATGGACTTAATTCATGGCTACGCGGTGGAACCCTATTTTCTAAGTTGATCAAATTAAAACTAATGAACCAGTTGGTGTCTAAGGTAAGTTTGGCAGTCTGACCAGTGATTTTTAAGTGGGAGCTACTCGCATTGATTCGATCTCTGATGAGTTAATAGCATATCCTCACCACTGATCTCACTTACCTGGCCAACCTGGTGAGTTAGGTTTTGATTAGATCACTTGGTGATTAGGACTCACCCATGTCATTAGGTAAATTAGTGTGACTGATTTAGGTGCTCCTAATGCTTGCTTTAATTAAATTCTTTTTAATCTGACTTGGTGAAGTCAGTGGGAGGATTGAAATTGGCTGGTTAATTTCTTCTCTTCTATCCTTTAATAAAATCCTCAAAAATTATTAGGTCCCTAAAAATGATTAAGTTATACTAATTACTAAATCATAGCCTCCCATTAAGTGAGTGATAATGAGTCCATTATTTTAATAATCACTGGAGGCCCAAAGGCCTGGTGCTTATTGACTAATAGAATTATCATTCATAATATGATCATTTGGTTGAGTCTTTCTGATGGTGGTCAGGTTGGCCGGCCAAAGTCGGGCCTGATCATTTATTGGTCCGATTCACCAAATCAAGTCATGTTAATGGTTGGACCTAACCAGATCTTTTCAATGGAGGCCAAAGCCTACTGATTAGGTTTTGGGGCAAAATCTATTACTAGAAGTTATTTAAAGAAACAACTGGTTATGAACCTACCTATAGATGCACATGGGTTGACCAACCAAAGTTGGACTCATGTGTGGTCTGTGTGGATTCTAGTACCCACTAAGAAATTAAAGTAATTCCTCAAATTGGAGGTTGAGGCTACCAGTTCGTAAAAATACTGGGAGAAACTTTAGACTAAAGTCCAAGTCTTTAGTATAAATAATTTATGTACTAATAAAGGTCTGGTTTTCCTTTATGCAGCTATGGCCACTACCCTATCGCTCCGGTCATTATTAGATAATGACAAGCTCATGGGACCTAATTTCGATAGCTGGTATCAAAAATTGAAAATCATCCATGAGCATGAGCGGATTCTTTATGTAGTAACGGATCCGGCACCTGAGGAGCCAGCTCCGAATGCTAAAGAGATGGTCCAAGATACTTACCAGAAGTGGCTCAACGATCGCACCACCGTTCGGTGCATAATGCTGGCGGCAATGAATGATGAGTTCAGCCATAGGTTCGAGAATGCCCAGCCATAGGAGATGCTTCAAATGTTGAATGACTCCTTTGGCACGCCTGACGATGTTAAAAGGCACAAAACTAGTTGTGCCATTTTCAATGCTCGGATGAGGGATGGGGCCTCAGTCACTGATCATGTACTGTACATGATCGAAATGATTGAGTGCTAAAGTAAACTGATCTTTCCCTTGCACGAGCAGCTCGATAAGGATGCGATCCTTAATTCTTTGCCCAAGTCCTACCTCCCCTTCCTTACTCATTTTTCGATGATAAAGCCTACAGTGAACTACCATGGCTTGTTGGGGTTGCTGCAGAACTTTGAGAAGGATCACCAGCTCCATAAGGAGTCGGTGAATATTGTGGGAGGATCTTCTTCTACTCATCGACCCTTTAAGAAAGGGAAGAAGAACAAGAACAAGAAGAACAAGAAGGTGTAGCCGCTTGCTGGGACGTCTGCACAGGATCAGACCAAGAAGCGCAAGCTTGATCAGAGCCAGGCAGAGTGCTTCTTTTGCAAGAAGCAGGGGCATTGGAAGAGGAACTGTCCTTTATACATTACCTCCCTGGACCCGAACAGGCCGAAGAAGAAGCAAGGTAATTATATGATAACACCTTGCAACTTTTTCATTTGTGATACTACTGCCTGGGTATTAGATATCGGAAGCCCTTATCATATCTGTAATTCGATGCAGGGTCTGCAGGTCAGTAGGAGATTTGATGAAGGTGAGAGGTTCCTAAACATTGGAGATGGAAGCAAAGTTCCAGTTCTAGCTTTAGGAATCATGAAACCTGTAATCAACTCTCGTAATATAATTCTGAGTGAATGTCACTATTGTCCAAATTTTTTATTAAATATTATTTCTGTAGGTCTTTTGGCCATGTACAGTTATGAATTTTTAATAAAAAGAAACTTTTGCAATATCATTTTGAATGGTGTTACAATATTTATTGGATAACTAAATAATGAAATTTACTTACTATCACAGCCTGTTAATGTGGTTCAAACCTTCGGTAAATGCCCTAGAATGGATAATGTGTCAGAAGTCTACCTTTGGCACTGTAGGCTAGGTCATATCAATAAGAACAGGATAAACAGGTTGGCTCAAGAAGAATTCTTGAAGTTGGTGATTGTGAATCACTTCCAACCTGTGAGTCCTATCTTCTTGGGAAGATGACCAAGTCACCTTTTACTGAAAAAGGTGAGCGAGCCAGCGAACTCTTGGGTCTGATACATTCTGATGTATGCGGACCCATAAGCTCAAGTGCAAGAGGTGGATATTTCTACATCATAACCTTTACAGATGACCTATCAAGGTATGGGTATGTCTACTTAATGAAGCATAAGTCAGAGTCGTTTGAAATATTCAAACTATTTCGAAATGAGGTAGAAAAATAAACTGGAAAGTGTATTAAAACTCTTCGATCTGATCGAGGAGGTGAATACCTTTCCAATGAGTTTCTGACATATCTTGGGGAGAATGAGATTCTCTCTCAGTGGACTCCTCCTGGAACACCATAGTATAATGGTGTGTCTGAAAGGAGAAATTGGACCTTGTTGGACATGGTTCGATCCATGATGGGGTTTGCTAGTCTGTCGATCTTCCTCTGGGGATATGCGCTCGAATCGACTTGTTATCTTCTAAATAGGATTTCGAATAAGTCTGTAACCAAAACACCATATGAGATATGGATAGGACGTAAGCCAGTACTCTCGTACCTTAGGGTTTGGGGGTGTCCGGCTTATGTTAAACATTTAATTATGGACAAGCTTGGACCTAGGTCTGACAAGTGTTATTTCGTAGGGTACCCAAAAGAGACCAAAGGGTATTATTTCTACCTAGCTGATGAGCAAAAGGTGTTTGTCAGCCTTAAGGCAATCTTTTTGAAAAAGGAGTTCCTTGGTGAAGGGACTGTTGTCTCTAAGGTCGAACTTGAGGAAGTTCGGCAGGTGGAAAAATCGACACAAGTAGCTGAACCTGAACTGGATTTGGTTAGATCAAATCCGGAGCCCATTGTTCCTGCACCCTTAAGGCGGTCTGATAGAGTACCACATCAACCGGACAGATACTTTGGTTTCTTGAATCGAGACAGCGATCTTGTCGAACTTGATGAAAATGATGAGGATCTGATCACCTACATGGATGTAATGTAGAGACCTGACTCTGAGAAATGGCTAGAGGCCATGAAATTCGAAATGGAGTCCATGAAGGTCAATGATATGTGGACATTGGTTGACCCACCCGAAGGAGTAAAACCCATAGGATGTAAGTGGGTCTTCAAGAGGAAGAGAGGCACAGACGAAAAGGTGGAGACCTATAAAGCCCGTCTGGTTGCCAAGGGATATCGTCAACATTATGATATAGACTATGACGAGATATTTTCTCCTGTGGCAATGCTCAAATCCATTCGGATTATGCTTGCGATAGCTACCCATCTGGACTATGAAATCTGGCAGATGGATGTGAAAACAACTTTTCTAAACGGAGTGTTGGATGAAGAGGTGTATATGATACAACTTGAAGAGTTCACATCCACAGATGAGTCTAAGGTGTGCAGGCTACAGAGGTCCATTTATGGACTTAAACAAGCATCCCGGAGTTGGAACATACGTTTTGATAGAACGATCAAAATGTATGGCTTCGTTAAGAACGAAGAAGAGCCCTGCATTTATAAGTGGGCTAATGGTCCAGTAGTGGTATTTCTTGTATTGTATGTGGATGACATTCTCTTAATCGAGAATGATGTCCCTGCATTACAGAGAATAATGATTTGGCTATCGTCACAGTTCTCCATGAAGGATCTGGGAGAAGCTTCCTACATCCTAGGGATGAGGATCTATAGGGATAGATCTAAAAGGTTGCTTGGCTTATCCCAGTCCACGTACATTGATACTATGCTGAAGAGGTTCAGCATGAAGAATTTCAAGAAAGGCTATCTACCGATAGGCCATAAAATTTTGCTCTCGAACAGGGATTGTCCGACAACACCTCAAGAGAGAGAGCGTATGGATAGAATTCCATATGCTTCGGCAATGGGATCTATCATATATGCCATGACATGTACACGACCAGATGTGGCATACTCACTAGGGGTAGTGAGTAGATACCAATCTGATCTAGGGGAGAATCACTGGAAGGTTGTTAAAACCATCTTGAAGTATTTAAGAAATACTAAGGACCAGTGGCTTGTTTATGGTGAATCGGACTTAAGACTTATAGGGTTCACAGACTCTAGTTTTCAGTCTAATCACGATGACTACAAGAGTGTGTCGGGATTTGTTTTTACCCTTAATGGTGGGGCTGTCTGTTGGAAGAGTTTCAAGCAGCACACAGTGGCTGATTTAGTTTGCGAGGCAGAGTATGTCGCTCCATCAGATGCTGCCAAAGAAGCAGTGTGGCTGAGGAAATTCATCACCAAGCTCGGAGTAGCACCCTCCCTTGTTGGTCCAGTTCTGCTCTATTGTGACCGCTTTGGAGCCATTGCTCAGACGAAGGAACCGAAGGCACACCAGCAGACGAAGCATATTCTGCACCGCTACCATCTCATCCAAGAAATCATGGATCGAGGTGACGTCGACCTTCAGAAGATCGACAGGAAGAAGAACCTAGCTGACCCATTCACTAAAGCCATTGCGGTGAAGGAGTTCGATGACTTCAAGTCGAAGATGGGCATTAGATACTGCACCGATTGGCTTTAGGCCAAGTGAGAGATTGTTGGAATAGTATCCCAAAGCCAATCGTCAGTCTATTGACGATTGTGCTCTTTCTTATATTAGTATATGAATTATAAATAAATAAAAGTTATTTTGATATTTTTCATCACAAATTGTCTCATCTTCTAATGAACTCCTGTGTTGTGGTGAAGTCCTTAGGACTATTTAGACTCGACAAAGGAGGATTTGTCGTTTAGTCCTTAAACCTGTTCATGACCAAATGATACGTTGTTACCAAGGACAATAACGTTTATCAAGTATAGGTCGTTGTGTGTCATATGGGTTGGTTGTCCTCTTAACCAAGGAATGTGGAGACACTGGTATAGCATACAGGTGAGATGTAAGGGTACATCTGCACTGAACATGACTGATTTTGGAGCTTTTTCTGCTATCAAGATTTCTCCGATGGGATATGGGTATAACTGTCCCTTCGACCTGAGACCGCCACGGTGACTTGCAAGCAACTCACTGCACTTAGGCACTGGACTACCTAAATTTCTAATTCAGTGATGGAAGGCTGCTGGATGTAGTCAAGTACTTGACTTGTCGGTGCGTGTGTCAAGATGGGATTGACCACTCCAGTTCAGGAGTTGTGTATAGTCGTGTTTAATTTAGCAAAATTTTGGTCAGGGTAGTCCTAGTGAGGAGTCACAGGACTATTTGAATTGAGCATGATTCGGATGATCTAATCAGAATTGACAGTTTAACCCCGAGTCATCCTATACACAGAGGTCAAAAGGGATGAATTATATAGTAAACATATTTGCGTAGGTTCTGAATGTTGTGATTGCGACTATTCGATCTATCTGAATGTTGGGTACTATTGCTAGATGGTCACTTTGATTAGTACAGAAATTAATTCCTATGCTACAGGCTTAGATTCGAACCTACGGTGTCACACACATTAGAGGTTCCTATCTGATCTGATGGCTGGTGTAGAGTCCCACTAGACTGAGACTCTTCGATCAAGAGTCCAAATACTCATGGATTTTGAGTCCTACATGTCTGAAACTCTGTGATCGAGAATCAAGATTCTCTAATCATGAGTTCCACATATTTTGGGTACCGGGGTCAAGAGTCCCACTAGTTTGGGACTTTTTGATCAGGGTTTCATATCGATGGACTCTGATGCCCGATTGCCCATCAGATTTGGACTCAGTATTTATGAGAGGTTTAATTAGTGATTTGATCACTAATTAACTCAATTTGATTGAGTAATTATTTTTAAATCAAGTCTAATTGAATTGGATTCAGTTGGTTTGACCCGATTTGGTTAAGTGTTGACCTAATCTCCAAGGTGGTTTGGTCCCTGATCTGGTCAGGGGTTGGGCTTAGTCAATTCTTGATTTGATTAGGATTTTATTGAGTCTAATTAAGCTTAATTAAGTTGGATTTAACTTAGTCTAATTGTTCCTAACCTATTTTAATAAGGTTGGTTCAATTAGGTTTGAAACCACCTTTGATTTATCTCCCTGCACCACCTCACTCATCTGCACCTATTTGAATTCACGAGAAACAAGTTCTCATGAATTTTCTCTCATGCAGAAGCCTTCCCACGCCCCTTCTTTTTGCACCATTTGGGTGGATAAAGATGATTGGTTGGCCATTCAAATTCAAATGAAGTTTGAATTTGAATGGACAACTAATCCCATGCACCACCTTATCCATTTGTGCGCCACTTCCTCCACATGAGAAAAGGTTTCTCATGTAAACTCTCCATGCAAAAAGAAGCCAACACCCCTCCCTTCTCACGTCAAGAGTGGATAAAGCTTGGTTGGTTGGCATTTGAATTCAAATTCGATTTGAATTCATGTGAGCAACCACCTAGCTTTATCCTCTCACATGGTGAAAATGCTGTAAAGATGTGGTCTTGCATCATTTTAAAAAGAAGAGAAGATAGGGTGTGCACACATCTGATCCTAGAGAGATAAGGTTGCATGAGAAAGCTTTTCTGTATGAGAAAAGAAAAGAAAAGGAGAGAAAAGAAAAGAAACAGAGTGGGCGCAAGTTTCTTCTGTGAGTACCCTAGGGTTTCTGCCTAGGGTTCGGGAAGTGAGAAGGTGAGTTACAAGTGTTGTGAGCCCACCAAACTTTAAAGAAAACTTCATCAACCTCTCAAGTATATCTGCTGACGATCCAAAGTATCTGAGGAGTCAGTAGATCAAGATCGAAGGAGTTCGATCAACATCAGCCGTCGAAAAAATTCTGCAACGAACTAGCATTCGTGAGGAGCCGATCAGATCGAGAGCTTCGTGTGGATGATCCACAGAGGCCAGACATATTGTATAGCTGTATTGCGATGATCAGACCTTCTCGATGGTGATCAGACTGTGACGATCGATTACCTGCACGAAGGTAATGTGTTCTGAACACATAACAGTAAAATATTTACTGTAGAAGTTTAAATTTTAAATTTAAATGCATGCTATATATATATCATATTTAGATCCTTGTGTAGGATTAATACATATTAAGTAATTAAATTACTTAATAATTTTCACTGTAAAATTATAATTTTGAAAAAGTTTTAAAATTATCATTTTACCCCTGCACTAAAATTCACTTCACAACATACTATCCCTCCATTCGCTGTTGACAGCGACAAGCTCACCAGATCCAGCTTCGATAGTTGGTATCAAAAGTTGAAGATCGTCTTGAAGCATGAGAGAATTTTATATGTCTTTACGAATGAGGCACCTAAAGAACCTGCAGTCAATGCTCCTTATGCCACAAGAGACACTTATATGAAGTGGCTCAATGACCGCATGACTGTGCGTTATGTGATGATGGTAGCTATGAATGATCAGCTTAGTCATAAGTTCAAAGATGTACAACCTGAGGAGATCATTCAAATATTGAATGTCCTTCGATATCCTTGAGGATGCGGAGAGACATAAAATCTCCTGCGCAGTGTTCAATGTCTTATGCAAGAGGAGCCTTCCGTCACTGATCATATATTGTACATGATTAAGTAGATTGAACATCTTAGCAAACTTAATTGTCTGTTGCATGAACAGTTAGGCAAGGATGCTATCCTCAATTAGCTACCAAAATCTTACCTATCCTTTCTTAGTCATTAAAGAATGACAAAGTCTATAGTGAAGTACTATGATTTGTTAGGATTACTCCAGACTTTTGAGAAGAATCATGAGCTTTAGAAGGAGCAAGTGAATTTAATAGAAGGTTCATCTGCAGGGCATCGATCCTCTAAGAGAGAAAAGAAGAAGAAGGTATAGAAATCTTATGCCATCGATCCTAAGCAGAGCAAACCATCAAAAGTTGACAAGATCCAGGAAGAATGATTTTTCTACAAGAAGCTAGATCTTAAAAAAAGAAATTATCTTGCTTATATAGCTACCCTTAACCCAAACAAACCTAAAAATATAAGAAAGAAGCAAATGGTTGCTTTGTAAGGTACTTATATGATAACCCCTTATAATTTCTCTGTTTGTGATACTACTATCTGAGTATTGGATACCAAACATCTTATTAATATATGCAATTCATTGCATGGACTACAGGTAAGTATAAAATTTCGAGAGGACGAGCAGTTCCTTAACATTAGAGATGGAAGTCTTATTTCAGTTCTGACCTTGGAAACTTTGCAGCTTGTCTTCGAGTCCAGTTGTATCATGCTAGATAATTATCATTATTATTCCTCCTTTATGATGAATGTCATCTCTGTAGACTTTTTGGTGAAACTTGGTTATAATTTTATAATAAAAGATGATTTTTGTGATATCATTATGAATGATACTGCAATTATGCGTGGACAGTTAAAATATAGCATATACATAATATCATAGTCTGTTAGTGTAATGTACAAAGTCAGTAAATGCCTTAAGTTAGATAATATCAATGAATCCTATCTTTGACATTGTAGGCTTGGTCATATGAACAAGAATAGAATTGACAGGTTGATCAACAAATGTATCCTTGAGATAGATGATTGTGAATCATTGCCTACCTACGAATCCTGTCTACTTGGTAAGATGACTAAGTCACCTTTTAAGAAAAAAGTGAAAGAGCCAGTGATATCCTAGATCTAATACATATTGATGTCTACAGACCTATGAACATAAGTGCCAGAAGAAGATACTTTTACTTCATTATTATTTACAGACGATCTATCAAGGTATGGGCATGTCTATCTTATGAAGCATAAGTCAAAATCATTTAAAATATTTAAACGATTCCATGCTGAAGTAGAGAAACAGACTGAGAAGAGTATTAAGATCCTTCGAATAGACAAAGGAGGTAAATATCTCACCAATGAGTTTCTGACATATCTGAAAGAGAATGAGATTCTCTTATAGTGGATCCTTTTTGAAACACTATAATATAATGGGGTGTCTAAAAGGAGGAATCAAACTTTGTTAGATATAGTCCGATCCATGATGGGCTTTACGAGTTTGCCAATCTTCTTTTGGAGACATGCTTTAGAAATTTTTTGCTATATTTTAAATAAAGTGTCGAACAAGTCTGTCGATAAAACTCTATATGAGATATGGACTGGGCGTAAGCCGGTGCTCTCGCACCTTAGGATCTGGGGGTGTCTAGCTTATGTCAAGTGTTTAAAGATAGACAAGCTTGGACCTAAGTCTGATAGATGCTTATTCATAGGATATCTAAAGAAAATTAAAAGGTACTACTTTTACGTCGCTACAAAACAAAAAATGTTTGTCAGCAGTTGGATAATCTTTTTGGAAAGAGAGTTCTTTGGTGAAAGAGCTAATGCCTGTAAAATTGAACTTGATGAAGTTCATGAGGTGAAAGGACTGACATACATAGAATTAAATTTAATTTGTAAATTGAATCTGGAGCTAGTAGAGATGCTATTAAGGAGATCCGATAGAGTACCGCATCAGCCGGACAGATACTATGATTTCTTGATCTAGGACGTTGATCCCATTGAACTTGATAAGAATGATGACGATCCGATCACCTATATGGAGGCCATGCAAAAATCCGACTCCCAAAAATAGTTTGAGGCCATAAAGTTTGAGATGGAATGCATGGAGATTAATGGTGTATGGACACTATTTGATCCATCCGAAGGGATAAAATCTATAGGGCATAAATGGATTTTCAAAATAAAAAGAGGAGCGGATGGAAAGGTAGAGACCTATAAAGCCCGTCTAGTTGCCAAGAGTTACCGTCAGCATTATGGTATTGACTATAACGAGATATTCTCTTTTGCAGCAATGCTTAAGTCCATCCAGATTATGCTTGCTATCGCTACATACGTAGATTATGAGATCTGGTAGATGGATGTCAAAATTACTTTTTTTAATAGGGAGATGGAAGAAGAGGTGTATATGATACAACCTGAAGGATTTACATCCATAGATGAGTCGAAAGTGTGCAAGCTGAAAAGGTCTATTTATGGACTAAAGCAGGCATCTAAGAGTTGGAATATGCATTTTGATAAGGTGATCAAAATGTATGACTTTATTAAGAACGAAGAAGAGCCTTGCATCTATAAGTAGGCTTCCGATTCTGTAGTCTCTTTCTTGTGCTGTATGTGGATGACATACTATTACTAGAAAATGATATCCCAACTTTGTAGAGTGTGAAGCTATGGTTATCATCGTAGTTCTCTATGAAGGACTTGAGAGAAATATCCTACATCTTAAGGATGAAGATCTATAGGGATAAATCTAGAAGATTGTTTAGATTATCTCAATCCACGTACATTGATACCTTATTAAAGTGGTTCAACATGGATAATTCTAAAAAAGACTATCTTTCGGTAGGTCATGAAATTACTCTTTTCAAGAAGGATTGTCCAATAACTCTTGAGGAGAGAGCATATGAGTAGAATATCATATGTTTCGATAGTGAGATCTATCATGTATGCTATGATATGTACGAGGTTGGATGTGGTCTATTCACAAGGGATAGTGAGTAGGTACTAGTCTGATCTGGATGAAAAGTATTGAAAGATTGCAAAAGCAATTCTTAAATATTTGAGAAATACTAAAGATCAATGGCTTATCTATGGAGATACTGACTTAAAACTTGTGGGATATACTGAATTTAATTTTTAATCAGATTGTGATGACAGCAGAAGCATGTCAGGCTATGTATTTACTTTGAATGGAGGAGCTGTTTGCTAGAAAAGTTTCAAGCAACATATAGTGGCCTATTCTGTATGCAAAGCAGAATACAATGCTGCATTGGATGCTGCAACATATTTTGCACCGCTATTACTTGGTGCGAGAGATCGTGAACTGAGGTGATGTCGAGCTTCAAAAGATCGACAGAAAGGAGAACTTAACCGACCCCTTCACTAAAGCTCTCGGGATCAAAGAGTTCGATGACTTCAAATGAAAGATGGATATAAGATACTGCCCTGATTGATTTTAGTCCATGTGGGAGTTGTTGGAAATTGTATCCTAAAATCAATCGTATGACGATTGAGTTCATCTTTGTATATGAATTATTGATTAATGAATAAAAATTATTTTAATATTTTTCATCACAAAGTTATATCTTCCTTGAACTCTTGTGTTGTGATGAAGTCTTTAGAACTATGTTAGTGTATGATAAAAAGAGGATTTATCGTATAGTTCTTAAACATATTCATGATCAAATGATACGTCACTACAGGATGATGACGTTTATCAAGAGAGGTCATTGTATGTCATATGGGTTGGTTGTTCTCTTAACTAAGGAGTGTGATGACACTGATATGGCATACAGATGAGATGTAGGAGTACATAGTCGCTGAACAAGTGACTCACTTGCTGAGCATTCTACTGTCAAGAGCTGCTCGTGAAGCACATGGGTATATATATCCTTTAGACCTAAGATCACTACAGTGACTTGCAAGCAACTCACTGTGCTTTGGTGTCGGACTATCTGAATTTCTAATACAGTGATGGAAGGCTACTGGGTACAGTCAAGTATTTGTGAAGTCTGTATATGGATCAAGATAGGATTGACTCTTCCAGATTATTGGAGTTGATTTATCACTGTATTTCAATTTAGTAAAGTCTTGGCCAGGATAATCCATGAGATAGATTTAAAAGATTGAAATACAATGCGGATGAAGCAATCTCAGTTGACAGTTAACCTGAGACCATCCTAGAGCATTCAGGGTCAAAAAGATGAATTATGTGGTAACCATGTATATGGATACTGAAATATTCTTTTACGATAATTTGACTTATCTGGACATTGAAAATCATTGCTAGAAGATATCTTGATTAGTGTAGGAATTGGTTCCTATGCTACTGGCTTAGTATTTGAATCATGGAATCATGCACACAAGTCATATAAAGTAGGAAGAATTGGCCTATGTTTATATGTCTAATTTAGAAGTACTTGACTTGATTGAACATATAAGCTAACTTAATTCAGAATTAAGTTATAGATCAAATGAGATTGAAGAGTTATGTCTAGCTAGCACAACACATAAAGTTCAGGTTCGATCTTGGGGATGAACAGTTTCTGATTTATGATCCATGGAGTATATGAAAGATTAAAGTTAAGTACTAATTAATTTTAGATTAAATCTGAATTAATTAGACTTAATTAGATCCAAAATTTTAAGTTAGATTTGGTATAAAAGTCCTAAAGAGTTTGGGATTGACAGTCTTTTGAAATTATTTCGAACCAGCTTCGAATTGGATTCAAATCAGATCTATTCTGGATGAGATATGAGAAATTCTTCTTACACTAAGATTTCTCTCTCATATGGGCTGACCAATACTTGGAATGGTGCTAGTTTAGGGAGTCCCATGTGGGTGAGGGATTGGATGCAAAGTAGTTGTCATAAGTGATGGCAATTCTATCTCATGCAAGAATCCTTCTTTCATAAGTATTGGACTGATTTAAATCAGATTTGAGTTAAGAGTCCTATACTTATTGGGTCATGAGATTCATCTATAAATAGAGAGGGTCTCTACCTTTAGATGCATAGCAAACAAATCAGATTAAAAGAATAGAAAGAGAGAGAGAGAGAGGCATGAGAAGAGAGAGAGGTCCCTTCTTCTCATCCTTGGCATCTCTCCTTGGTACTGCCCTTTTCTCCTTGGCATGGGGCCCTTCTTAGTTGTCCCCCTTTCTGATGTGAGGTGTCACACCAGCACCTCTCCTGCCTCATTTGATTAGGTTGTGAAGGTGATTCGATCGGAATTCATCTTGCTTTCCTGTGGCATCTAGCGTGCATGCGAAGTAAAGCGTCTACACATTCAAGCCTCCATGAAGATTTAATTCAAATTATTTGAGTTTTAATCTTTGGTTCTACTGTTAATCAGGTAAGGATTTGATCCTAATTCATGTAGATTAATAAAAAAAATTTTAGATGTAACCTGGGTCATCTGAAGAGAAACAGTTTCTCTTCCCTTCACCTCTCACTGCCCACTTCTTGGATGAACTCTTTCTCCAAGAAAATGGCATCCCTACCAACAAACACTTTTTATTGAGTAGAATGGTAGAAGTAGTATCCTATACTCTCATTGAGATAGTCCACAAATCTTTATTTTTCTGATCTAGCACTAAGCTTATGTCCATCAATATTTTTCATATAAACAGGACAATCCCAAATCTTAAGATGTTTAAGACTGGATCTCTTCTCTTTTCATATCCCATATGGAGTGCTGAGACAGACTTTGATGGTACTTTTTTCAAAACATACACTATGACCTCGGGAGCATATTCTTAGAAGGAGATCGAAAGATCCGTGAAACACATAATCGACCGCACCATATCTAATAAGGTGCGATTCCTCCTTTCTACAATATCATTTAATTGTGAAGGATAAGGAAGTGTCTACTAAGAGAGTATATCATTTTGATTTAAATGATCAAAAAATTTACTAGTCAAGTATTCTCCTCATTGATCAGATCGAAGAGCTTTAATTCTTTTATCTGTTTATTTCTCAACCATTCTTTCATACTCTTTAAATTTGTTAAAGATTTTAAATTTGTATTTCATTAAATATACATATACAAACCTAGACATATCAACAGTAAATGTGATAAAGTAGGAGTATCCACCTCTGGCTTGAGTCAACATTGGACTACAAATATTAGTATGTACAAGGTCCAAGATGTCACTCGTCCTTTCTCCATATCCAGTAAATGGAGTCTTAGTCATTTTACCCATAAGACAAGATTCACAAGTTCTATATGATTCAAAATCATAAGGATCAAAAAATCTATCCTTGTATAATTTATTAATTCTTGACTCATTTATATGACCAAATCGACAATGCCAAAGGTATGTGACACTCACATTCTCCTTCTTCCTTTTCTTCATATTATCAACATGAAGTACATTATCTGTTGGATTTCGTATTTAGGGGCATGCATATGTGTTTCAAAATTTTATTTTTAAATACTACAGTAGAATAGTAGATTAAAATACTTTTAATCTATATCATACATGAATAAAAATATAAACCACAAGGATCTACTTCATATGCTAAAATTGTACATATGTTGAAATTTAACATGTGATCAAATCATATATCTGTTTCGTAATTTCTTTCTTCAAATCTGGATATGGTAGAAAAGAGGCTCTTTCTTAGCCACATAAATATCTGGCCTCTATGGATATCCACTCAAGATCAGTCTAGAATAGCCCTCTTTAGATTGAATTTTTTTCTCTAAGAAAATTTAGCCTGCAAATCTGAACGAAGCCAGGATCACGATCAGCTCTTTGATTTCTTTTCTTGATCTTTTTCTTCTCTTCTTCTCTTACCTTTTTTTCTTTGTATATGCTGCTACCAAACATCAGAAACCAGCACTCAAAGGGGGATGCCAAAGCCCTTATGGGTGTGTGGATTTGGGACACCCAAAGGTGGGGTGTGTGGGACGCCCAAGGGAGAAGAGAGGGAGAGAGGAAGAGAGGGCATAGGGACTTTCTATGGGGCATGGGGGCTGTTGGTTTAGATTGCTTAGGAATCTTAGAGGAGGTCTCTTTAAATAGACATAAAGATTGAATCTTATTCAATCTCATAATACAAGTCCTACTTGCATTACGTTTCCTAGTAACTAAAGTTATTTAACTTTCTTTAGTAATCCTTTTAGGCACCAACTCTTGGAGCCCTTGCACCCACATAAACACATCCCAAAGTGCACCCAAGGGATGCCCCATAAAGGGTCTACATGCCCTCTAAAGATGGGACATGCCCAACTTGATCCAAACAAGGTGGTGCCCCAACTAAACTATCAAGAATTAAATTAAGGACTTGCATCTTTAATTCAATTGATCCAAAACCTTAGACACCCAACAATTGGAGTACAATGAATCTAATTCACTTAGGTTATATCTAGGTGATTAAGTTTAAATTATCATATTAAATAAAAAATTCAAACATAAAGTAAAAATTGGATCCAACCATGTTCTAGCAAGATTATCTTGAACCCAATCGGATTTCTCTAAACCTAATTGACACTTCATAAGTTCAATTGCTAATTTCAAGCCTATCCCAATGTTGTGTGACTCCAAGGTTCAATTCTATCTGGTAGTGAGATATACAATGATCTCTATCAAAGTATCATTGAAACTCTTTTCAATGGATTGGAACAATTTCACTCTAACTCATCAAGGATTATCGATCCAAAACAATCCTAGTAAGCTCTCACAATCTACCAGTGACATCTAGCAGTATATAGTGACAATGTAGTAGAATTAAAAATAAACCTCAAAGTATAGCATGTGATTCAGTTCTTCTATTGTGAGTTCCGACTGGATGGCAGGTCATAGATAAATCATCAAACATCAACATCAGTCATATGATAGATTCGATTAGTTCAAATTTAATTATGATTTCTATGAAAACTCCTTTCCATCAATCACACTACTGTGGCCATAGATTCTCAGACTTAGTTTTTCAAATCCCATAGGACTAATCTCTATCAAGATTGATAGATTCCATCTTGATGCGCACCCTACTCCTATAGTGGACCAACTGTCACCAACATCTACTACAAAGGCTTATTAAGACCCATGTTTATGTGTTAGTCAAACTCTAGTAGCCTTACTATGACCAGTAGTACCATCTTAGATCAAAGAATCATTCACACAACTACAGCATCGAGATAATGACTGACAATTCAATAAAAATTAAAGTGATCTCTCATATGGTCATGCTCAGTACTAGTTATTCTCTAACAACTACCTACACTCGTCACCCAGTGTCTCTATAATATAGAGCAGAGACTCATCTATCCTGAAGGAAGCAATCTGTACACTGGTCTATCCAAATTGATCACTGTCCTCATGATGATTCTATAATCGAGAGTATTTAGGAATTAAATACATGTCTCTAATTCTCAATACTTTGAGAATATGTATCGAAAGTTAATTCCATAGATGATTCAAGGACACATCACACTTGAATGAAGAATAAATTTATCTTTTTATTGATCAAATTAATATATTAAGTATAAAATTATGTTCTAGATTTATTACAACGTTTCAGCCATATTGGCTTCTAGGACATACATCTAACAATCTTCCACTTGGATTAAAGCTAATTGGCCACTAATCTAAGTCCCATCTTCTTAAGGTAGACTTTAATTTTTGGTTGGCTCAATTGCTTTGTTAGTGAGTCTGTCACATTATCTGTGGAGTCTACTCTTCACACCTTGATATATTTTTTTTTGAGATAGTCGCATATGATATGATACCATCGCTTGATGTGCTTTGATTTCTAATGAGACCTCAGTTCCTTAACAAGTGCTATGGCTCCATTATTGTCGTAGTAAAATGGTATGGCATCCAAGGTCATAACCTCAAGTTTTGCAATAAACTTTTTGAACCAGAAGCCTTCCTTTGCAGCATCCGAAGCAGCGACATACTCAGCCTCTGTAGTTGAATCCGTTCTGATGGATTGCTTGAAACTTTTCCAGCTGATTGCACAACCATTGCAAATGAACATATTCAAAATTAAACATGAAGTCTGAGTCAGTATACCCCTCAACTCGCAATTTAGAACCTCCTCCAAAGATTAAAAACAAATCCTTAGTCCTTCTGAAGTACTTAAGGATGTTCTTCACAGCTATCTAGTGCTCCTTTCTTGGACTCGACTAATACCTGCTTGTGACACTCACAACAAGGGCTATATCAGATCAAGTATATAGCATGACATTAATGAGGCTCCCTATGGCTGAGGCATAAGAAATCCTACTCATATGCTGAACTTTCTCAGATGTAGTCGGACACATCATCTTAGAAAGATTAATACCATGCCTAAGAGGCAAAAGTCCTCTTTTAAAATTTTTCATGTTGAACCACATCATCACCTTCTCTATATATAGCTTTTGTGATAGGCCTAGCATCCATTTAAGTCTATCCCTATAGACCTTTATTCTGAGAATATAGGATGCTTCCCCTAGGTCTTTCATAGAAAATTTCTTGGACAATCATCTTTTGATCATGGTCAACATAGGAATATCATTCCCAATGAGCAGAATATCATCTACGTACTATACAAAGAATGTTATTGCGCTCCCACTGATCCTTTTATATACACATGATTCCTCTTCATTTTTGATGAAATCAAATGATTTGATCGCATCATCAAAATGATGGTTCCAACTCTGAGAAGCTTGCTTTAATCCATATATGGGCTTTTGCAGCTTGCAAACTCTGTGATCACCATCGTCGGATGTGAAACCCAAAGGATGCTACATATAGATATCTTTTTCAAGATATCCATTTAGAAAAATAATTTTCACATCCATTTGTCAAATTTTATGATTATAGTAAGTTGCAACAGCAAGCAGAGTATGGATGGATTTTAGTATAGCTATGGGCGAGAAGGTTTCTTAATAGTCAATGCCCTCACGCTGCCTATAGCATTTTACCACAAGGCTAGCTTTATATGTCTCTACCTTACCATCGGTACCTATTTTCTTTTTGTAGATCCATTTACACCCAATGGGTACAATACCCTCAAGTGGATCCACTAAGATCCACACTTGGTTCGAATGCATTGAGTCAATTTCTGACTTCATCACATCTAACCATTTCTCGAAATCGATGTCAGTATCATCTTGTCAAAGGTATTAGGGTCATCACCATGACCCCTATCTCTGATAAGGAATATTTTCTTTACTTCCTCCGTAAGCATATCCATGTACCTTTCAAAAAGTTGGGAGACCTTGCTAATCTATGAGGTGGTAGAGAAATGTCAATTACTGGCTAATATATAATGGGTTCTTGAGGATCTATAGCTCTTTGCTCTTTAGAGACCTTCTCTTTGAGCTCAACTAATCTCCCACTGCAACCATCTTATATAAACTATTTTTCTAAGAATATGGTGTTTCAACTCATAATCACATTGTGATCTTGTGGAAAGTAGAAGTAGTATCCATGAATTCTTTTGGATATCCTATAAAATGAGCTATTACAGATCTATACTCTAGTTTATCAGCTATCTATCTCTTGACATAGGCCGGACATCTTCAAGTCTTAAGATAACCTAGACTCGGCTTCTTATCGTACCATATCTTATACAGTATGGTAGGAATAGACTTTGATGGAATCCTATTCAATAAGTGAATGGCAGTTAATAAGGCATGTCCCTAAAGATATAAGGGTAGATCAGTGAGGCTCATCATAGATCTAACCATATTCAATAAGGTCCTATTCCTCCTTTCAGATATCCTATTAAGCTGAGGTGTTCCGAGAGGAGTCTATTGAGAGATTATGCCATTGTCCTTAAGATATCTCAAAAATTTTCAACTAAAGTATTCACTTCCTTGATCAGATAGAAGAATCTTAATGGGCTTGTCTGTTTATTTTTCTACTTTACTTCTGAATTTCTTAAACTTTTCAAAGGCTTCAGACTTATGTTTCATCAAATATACATATCCATACCTAGACAGACCATCGATAAAGGTAATGAAGTAGCTATAACCATCCCTAACCTATACATCAAATGGTCCACACACATCAGTGTGTACCAGGGCAAGTAACTCAGTGGCCCTTTCCCCATGTCCTATAAAGGGTAACTTGACCATTTTTCGTCGAAGAAAAGATTTGCAAGTTGGATATGGCTCTGGATGAAGAAAGCCAAGGATCTCATCCTTTTTCAGTTTGTTTATTCTGACCTCTTTAATATGATCTAGTTTATGATGCCACAAGTACTTCTGGTTAATTTCAACTCTAGATCTTTTTAGTCCTACGGCACTCACTATTTGCTCGTTCAAATTCATATTCATATCAACATGCAAGTGATATAGACTATCAATTAAAAGACCTCATGCAAACCATCTATTTCATAAATAAATGGAATAAAAATCTTTATTGAAACTAATTTCAAAATCTTCCTGTGCTAGCACAGACATAGAAATCAAATTCTGACTAGCTACAAGAACAAAATAATAGTCCTTTATATCTAATCTAAAATCAGACAGTAATCAAAGAGGATAAGTGCCAATAGCCTCTGCAGTAACTTTTGCTTCATTACCGACCTGAAAGATCATGTCACCATCTCTCAACCTCTTACTTTCTATTAGATCCTGCATTGAGATACATATATGAGCACTCGAGCCAGAGTCTAATAACCAACTAGGAGTAGAAAAAATTATAAGGTTAGATTCAATTATAAGCATACCTTCTGAAGGTTTATCACCTCTTTTGATCTTTAGGTTCTCCAGGTAGAGTGGACAGTTCTTTTTCCAATGGCCTTTAGCATCACAGTGGAAACACTTTTCCTTTGCTTCGACCTTCTTAGGAACTTCCTTATTTGGCTTGCTCTCTTTCTTCTGCTTTTTAGTAGATGGATATTTTTTGTCTCCCGACAACTCATGTACTGATGTTTTAAATAAATAAAGGCATTTAGTTCATCATATGCCGCATCTTATTTTGATGAACCCCATAAATTAGGGCTATGATTTTAGGGTTATGATGCGATCATACCAAGTGAGACCTAAAATCTTAAAACTCTAATTTTAAATATTCCTAGTCGATGGAACATTGAGTAGGGGATCAATATTTTTGGTAAGACTGGTACATCCTGTGTATGCTCGGTAGAGAGGATAATTGATCTCACAATTACTTGTGTATGACACTAATATAAGGATGTAAGTGTTCATTAGAGAATGAATTCACTGAATTGATCCAATTAAAGAATATCTGATGGAGTCTTATCTACATGTCAACAGATTTTTTCTTATAGTGGGAATTGTGTATGTAAATCTTTTGACCTGAGACTGCCATAGAACCTTATAAGCATGAATCTATCTTTTGGATCATACTCATTCATGATTTAATCATGTACGGGATATTCTGGATATGATGGATTGCTTATGAAGGTTGTGAGTAGGTCAATATGGAAACGATCGCTCCTAGTAAGAGGAGATCGCATCCTATCTGCTTTAATCAAACAATGATTCAGGAAGACTTTGATCAAAGCATTATGAAAAAAATAGAAATGTTTTCTAATATTTTATAAGTCGAATCATTATTATTTGATCAAGAGAAATACGAATATAAAATTGAGTTTGACATTTTTTCATACCCAAACTTATATTCGGGATGTAGGATGATCGTAAGATCAAGTTGCACGGTAATTTTCACTGAAGGGTATTTTTGGTATTTCCATCAAAATTTCATATCTACCAGGTAGACATGATACGTTGCTAGACGTCAATCATGTCTTGTGAGTTTGATCAAATTAAAGAGTTTAATTCGATCATTAATTAAAAGCTGTTCTGATTGATCAAAACGGTTTAGCTTGATTTGACCTAAATCGGCTAGATTATGTTCTAACCAAATTAGTTTAAATTGCACCTGGACTCACTGCTGGCTAGATGTGGAACCCAATGGGTCACCCATAAAGAGAATTGATCATGAGTTTAATTTGATTAAACCATCTTTGCAAGTTGAACATGCTAGCACATGTTGCAAACCCTAGCATTTAGATTCGAATCGAATTCGAATCGGGTTTCGATTTGGGCTAATTTATAACCAATTTGAGCCAAATTGGATTTGGTCTTGAAGTGGATTCGAAGTGTTTTAATTGGGCTTGCTGTTGGGTGCCAAAAACTAGGGAACCACATGCCTAAGAGTCTCTCTCTTGGCGTGTGGATTTAAATCCATGCGCATGAGCCACATGGCGCATGGATGGAGTTGGCGCCACCTTTAGATAAGGTCTATCCTATTTTTCCCCGTAACCTTTATTTTACGAATGTATTTCAGATGTCTTAGGAGGTGCCTAAGAGTCCTTCTGAGTATTAAACTCATCGTAGAAGAATTAAGAAAAGGGATAAGGATTAAATCCATGCGCCACCTCTTGAAAGCGCCCCTTTGAAATTTCAAATGGGGAGATAAGTTTTAAATTATCCACGCCCCTTAATCTCTTGCGCCATTCTTCAAGTTGGTGCCATCTATCTTGGCCATTGGATGGGCTTCCTTCCAGATCCAAAGGCATGGGTTGATGGCACCAATAAGAGAAGCTTCATGACTTCTCATCTGAACACCGTAAGTTAAGATCGAAGAGTCTTTCTGAAATAAGGCATCTCTTCAACCCAATTTTGATGTACACATGGCATTTCATAACTTATGGGGTGTGAGAAATAGACAAGAGGCATGAGATAAATTGCAAGAGGGCATGAGATGTTTTGGATTGCACCTTTACGTGCAATATAAATAGGGGTGCATGCCGAGGAGTCTCGTGTATTCAGAAATCTTCTTTCTTTCTTACAAGAGGCTCTGCTTATCCAATTTTCTTTATTCTTTCTCTCTAGCCTAGATAAGGTCCTGATAAAGGATAAAAAATCTTCCAAAAGGCTTAGAGAATTGGAATAAAAATTAAGGAGACAAGGAGCAAGAAAGAAAGGGAAGAAAAGGTCCAACAGTGTGACAACAAAGCCAAGAAAGGAGGTTCTGCCCAAATTGCATTTAAATTCTGATAAATCTGAATTTAATTGCAGAGTATTTTCTAATAAGTGCTAGAGAGTTTATCGAGTCCCCGTGTGGATCAACGTTGGAGGGTGAACACGTGGGCACCTTGTGGAAACCCAAACATATTGCTGCCGGCAACTAAGCACAAATCAGGGTTTAACGATAAGAGGTATGTTTCTATATCTTTTATTTGATATTAATGCATATTATATGGTTTAATTTTTGATAAGGTGATCTTGGAGTTAGATTTTATTTTTATAATTTTATAATAATTGCTTTGAAATCCATGCTTCCGCCATTGCATTAAAATCTTTCAGTGGTATCAGAGCCACCTTGTTAGAATTAAATCATATGATGATATGTTAATGATTTAAAGGCAATATTATAAATATGATATGATCATTATTTATATTTTAATATGATATTAATATGATGAGATCATATTCATTATTTCATAATTAAATCATGATGTATATAATTTTGGAATGTTGCTATGTAATATTGAATTGTGTTCACTATGATGCTATATGATGAGATCATATTCATTATTTCATAATTAAAATATGAAGTATATAATTATGGAATGTTGCTTTGTCATATTGAATTGTGTTCACTATGATGCTATATGATGAGATTATATTCATTATTTCATAATTAAAATATGATGTATGTAATTATGGAATGTTGCTTTGTCATATTGAATTGTGTTCACTATGATGCTATATGATGAGATCATATTCATTATTTCATAATTAAAATATGATGTATATAATTATGGAATGTTGCTTTGTCATATTGAAGTGTGTTCACTATGATGCTAATTTCTTTTATTCATATATTTATTATGATATAGAAATTAAATATGCATTGAGACCTGAAAAACCCTCCGTAAAATGATATTAAGTTGCAGTGTAATTAACCAATAGCAGAACCAGTTGATGATGTCTAATTGATCAATCGGTGTCTAGGAAAGTGGTTCATGATTGGTAAAGAGAATGTGGTTTCTAATTGGTTCCATTGTCTGACCTGGCCAAAATTTATTGGTGTCTAAGGAAAGGAACGGGGAGACCCCCACCTCTCTTCCACTTACCTGACTGATTAGATTACTTTAATTCTTGAGTGGGATGCTCGGTGTTATATTCACTATATTATGGCCTTCCTTCATGCTAGGACATTACTATGTCACGAACCATATTAGGTTTGTTGTGTAACCACAAGACCAATTATGGAAACTGACATAATATTGTCCTGGCGCATCAAGATGCTTACAGCAATTTTTGAGTATAATACTTTGTTGTGTAACCACAAAAGTATTTATATTCTATTTTGACTGTATTAAAATGAAGGGTCCTACTTAACTAAAACATTATGGTCTGTTGTGTAAACACAAGGCTATTAATGTTTTAGAGGTCAGGGCTTATTATTGAGAATTGCATGAGATGCAATTGGAAAGAGTTTCCTACCTTTAAACTTATAAAAGGTTTGTTGTGCAACCACAAGATCTTTTATAAGGAATTAGGGTCTCAATCCCACTAAAAAAATCAATCAGGATTTTCTCAAACATCATACTAGAGGGTTATGATGTCTCATAAAAATAGTGGGAGACACAATAAAATTAAAGTTCTAATTTAATTGTGTATATCATCTTGAGTTGTTCGCTTATGTAATGTTCTTTATTATTTAGATTAATGGCTTCTTCACTTTCACTTCGCTCCATTTTGGATACAAATAAATTGACTGGTACAAACTATGTGGACTGGTTGAGAAATCTTAAAATAGTACTTAGTCAAGAGAAGCTTTCTTACATTCTCGATACCCCTGACATTGAGCCAGTTGGGGAGGATGCCACAGAGGAAGAAAAAACCACATATAGGATGTGGCAAAATGATTCTTTAACTGTCAAGTGTATCATACTTGCCTCTATGATAAATGAGTTACAGAGGCAGCATGATAGCATGGACACTCATTCCATATAGCTCAATTTAAAAGAGCTTTATGGAGAACAGAGTAGCACTGCAAGATATGAGATATCTAAGCAGTTATTCCGTGTCAGAATGACAGAGGGGTCATCTGTACAAAACCATATTTTGATGGTTATTGACCTGATCACTCGATTAGGTCAATTAGATTTTGTTATGGATGGGGAGTTGAGTCAGGATCTAATCCTGCAATCACTTTCAGAATCATTTTCTCAATTTGTCGTGAACTATCACATGAACAAACTGAATTCTTTTTTGCTTGAGCTATTAAATATGCTCAAAACAGTAGAGAGCCATATCAAGAAGGACAAGGCTCTTCTTCTTCTTGTGGATGGGATCTCCAAGAAGAAGGCAGGAAAAAGGGTTCTAAAAGGAGGCTGAACCCTAAAGGTGGTATAAATAAGAGAAAGAAGGGAAAGAAGACCTCTGGACAGTCGACCTGCTTCCACTGCGGCAAGGCAGGTCATTGGAAAAGGAATTGCAAGGCTTATCTTGCAACAGTGAAGACTGGTGCAAATAATGCACCAAAAGGTATGTATGAGATACATACAATATTATCATTGAATTCTTCCATATCTAACTCATGGGTATTAGATACTGCATGTGGTTTTCATATCTGCAAATCATTGCAGGGGCTGCAGAAAATTAGAAGTTTGAGGAAGGGAGACTTCGAGCTCTATGGTGCTGGAGGAGATTCTATCCAAGCAGAAGCCGTAGGGACATATATCTTGAAGTTTCCTTCTGGGAAGATCTTAGAGCTAACAAATTGTTATTACATGCCTAAGATCATTAGAAATATTGTATCTGTACCCTTGTTGATAAAACAAGGATATCAAATATCTATAACGAGCAATGGTTGCTCGATTAATTTTTCTAATGAAATAATTTGTCATGGCATTTTTGATAATGGTTTGTTGACTCTATGCTTGAATGATAATATTTTTCATGTTGATGAAAATAGTAAATATAAGAGAGATAATGTAAATAATACCTTACTTTGGCATTGTCGACTTGGTCATATTAGTGAGACTAGGATTAACAAGTTGTACAAAGAAAAGTTCTTTGATTCTTATGATTGTGAATCATTAGGAACTTGTGAATCATGTCTCATGGGTAAAATGACCAAGACTTCATTTAGTGGACATGGAGATAGGACAAACGAGTTGTTAGGACTTGTACATACAGATGTATGTGGCCCTATGACAACTCATGCCAGAGGTGGATACTCATATTTTATTACATTTACAGATGATTTATCTAGGTTTGGATATGTGTATCTTATGAAACATAAATCCGAAGCCTTTGATAAATTCAAAGAGTATCAAAGCATGGTCGAAAAACAAACTGAAAAAAGTATAAAAATTCTTCGATCTGATCGAGGAGGAGAATACTTGTCCAATGAATTTTTGACCATCTTAAAGCAAAGAGAATTATCTCTGAATAAACACCTCCTTATACGCCACAATTAAATGGTGTAGCCGAAAGGAGGAACCGTACCTTATTAGATATGGTATGCTCCATGATGTGCTTCACTGAATTGCCTACTTCCTTCTGGGGTTATGCTTTAGAGACCGCAATAATTATCTTGAATAGAGTACCTTCTAAATCTGTATCTAGCACTCCATATGAAATATGGAGAGGTAAGAATCCCAATCTTAAATATTTTAACATATGGGGATGTTCAGCATATGTCAAAAGAAATTTTGACATAAACTAGATACTAGAGCAGATAAATATTTGTTTGTAGGATATCCTAAGGATAGTATAGGATATCTATTCTACTACCCTACTGAACAAAAGGTATTTGTAAGTAGGCATGCCACTTTCATGGAGAAAGAATTTATCCTAGAAAGAGGCAGTGAGAGAAATATTGAAATTAATGAAGTTCAACAAAAACAAATAGATATTTCTCAACCAAATATTCACATAAATAAAGAAGAACTAGAACACATAACTCCTATCCGTAGGTCAGAGAGGGTACGACATGTACCTATAAGGTATGGGTTCATTATTGAGAATAATGAAGCCCAAGTCATTGAGAATGACGAACCTTTGACCTATACAGAAGCTGTCATGAGTAAGGACTCAGACAGATGGCAGGATGCTATGAAATCTGAGATGGACTCCATGTACACCAACAAAGTATGGACTTTGGTTGATGCACCAGAAGGGGTAAACCCTATTGGATGCAAATGGGTCTATAAGAAAAAGATTGGAGCAGATGGTCAAATAGAAACTATAAAGCTAGATTGGTAGCTAAAGATTTCAGGCAAAAAAGGTATTGATTATAATGAAACTTTTTCACCTGTTCCATGCTCAAATCTATTCGGATAATGCTTGTAATAGCAGCATACTATGATTATGAAATATGGCAAATGGATGTGAAGACCGCCTTCTTGAATGGTTTTCTAGAAGAGGAGGTCTACATGTCACAGCCAGAGGGTTTTATCTCAAATGACAGACCAAATCAGTATGCAGGCTTAAGAAATCTATTTATGGATTAAAGCAAGCCTCAAGGAGTTGGAACATCTGCTTTGATGTAACAATCAAAGAATTTGACTTCATCAAAAATGTGGATGAACTTGTGTGTATAAGAAGATTAGTGGGAGTGCCCTAGTTTTCTTGGTTCTGTATGTAGATGACATACTCCTTATTGGGAATGATATCCCAATGTTACAAACAGTCAAATTATGGCTATCAAATAAGTTTTTCATGAAAGACTTGGGGGAAGCATCCTATATACTTGGTATAAAGATCTATAGAGATAGATCTAAAAGGATGCTAGGCTTATCTCAGTCTAAGTACATTGACTTAATACTGAAAAGATTCAGTATGAATGAAAGTAAAAGAGGTTATTTACCCATGAGTCAAGGCATACATCTCTCTAAGAAGATGTCTCCTAAGACAACTGAAGAGAGAAATAGAATGAGTTCTATTCCTTATGCTTCGGCTGTAGGATCAATAATGTATGCTATGTTATGTACCAGGCCTGATGTAGCTTATGCCTTAGGCATAGCCAGTAGATTTCAGGCTGATCCAGGAGAGGATCATTGGAAGGCTGTGAAAAATATTCTAAAGTACTTAAGAAGGACTAAGGATATTTTTCTCATATATGGTGGATCTGATCTTAAACTAGAAGGATACTCTGATTCTAGTTTTCAATCAGACCCAGATGATAGCAAATCCATTTCAGGGTATGTCTTTACTTTGAATGGTGGAGCAGTGAGTTGGAAGAGTTCTAAGCAGCAAACAGTAGCTGACTCAACCACAGAGGCAGAATACATAGCTGCAAGTGAAGCCGCCAAGGAAGCTGTCTGGATGAAGAAGTTCATCACTGAATTGGACGTTGTTCCTGAGATTGAGAACCCAGTACCACTTTATTGTGATAATACTGGAGCAGTTGCTCAAGCAAAGGAACCCAGGTCTCACCATAAATCCAAGCACATTTTGAGATGCTTCCATCTCGTTCGTGAAATAATTGAAAGACAAGATGTTATTATTGAACGAGTAGACACAAAGAACAACATAGTGGATCCATTCACTAAAGCTTTACCACAGCAGCAATTCGATCGCCATCTCGATTGTATGGGGTTGAAATATAAGGGAGATTGGCTTTAGTGCAAGTGGGAGATTGAAAGGAATATGCCCTATAAGCCAATCAAAATGTATAAATAGATGGATATTTTTTGTCTCCCGACAACTCATGTACTGATGTTTTAAATAAATAAAGGCATTTAGTTCATCATATGCTGCATCTTATTTTGATGAACCCCATAAATTAGGGCTATGGTTTTAGGGTTATGATGCGATCATACCAAGTGAGACCTAAAACCTTAAAACTCTAATTTTAAATATTCCTAGTCGATGGAACATTGAGTAGGGGATCAATGTTTTCGGTAAGACTGGTACATCCTGTGTATGCTCGACAGAGAGGGTAATTGATCTCATAATTACTTGTGTATGACACTAATATAAGGATGTAAGTGTTCATTAGAGAATGAATTCACTGAATTGATCCAATTAAAGAATATCTGATGGAGTCTTATCTACATGTCAACAGATTTTTTCTTATAGTGGGAATTGTGTATGTAAATCTTTTGACCTGAGACTGCCATAGAACCTTATAAGCATGAATCTATATTTTGGATCATACTCATTCATGATTTAATCATGTACGGGATGTTCTGGATATGATGGATTGCTTATGAAGGTTGTGAGTAGGTCAATATGGAAACGATCGCTCCTAGTAAGAGGAGATCGCATCCTATCTGCTTCAATCAAATAATGATTCAGGAAGACTTTGATCAAAGCATTATGAAAAAATTAGAAATGGTTTCTAATATTTTATAAATCGAATCATTATTATTTGATCAAGAGAAATATGAATATAAAATTGGGTTTGACATTTTTTCATACCCAAACTTATATTCGGGATGCAGGATGATCGTAAGATCAAGTTGCACGTAATTTTCACTGAAGGGTATTTTTGGTATTTCCATCAAAATTCATATCTACCAGGTAGACATGATACGTTGCTAGACGTCAATCATGTCTTGTGAGTTTGATCGAATTAAAGAGTTTAATTCGATCATTAATTAAAAGCTGTTCTGATTGATCAAAACGGTTTAGCTTGATTTGACCTAAATCGGCTAGATTGTGTTCTAACCAAATTAGTTTAAATTACACCTGGACTCACTGCTGGCTAGATGTGGAACCCAATGGGTCACACACAAAGAAATTGATCATGGGTTTAATTTGATTAAACCATGTTTGCAAGTTGAACATGCTAGCACATGTTGCAAACCCTAGCATTTAGATTCGAATCGAATTCGAATCGGGTTCCGATTTGGGCTAATTTAGAACCAATTTGAGCCAAATTGGATTTGGTCTTGAAGTGGGTTCGAAGTGTTTTAATTGGGCTTGCTGTTGGGTGCCAAAAACCAGGGAACCACATGCCTAAGAGTCTCTCTCTTGGCGTGTGGATTTAAATCCATGCGCATGAGCCACATGGCGCATGGATGGAGTTGGCGCCACCTTTAGATAAGGTCTATCCTATTTTTCTCCGTAACCTTTATTCTACGAATGTATTTCAGATGTCTTAGGAGGCCCTAAGAGTCCTTCTGAGTATTAAACTCATCGTAGAAGAATTAAGAAAAGGGATAAGGATTAAATCCATGCGCCACCTCTTGAAAGCGCCCCTTTGAAATTTCAAATGGGGAGATAAGTTTTAAATTATCCACGCCCCTTAATCTCTTGCGCCATTCTTCAAGTTGGCACCATCTATCTTGGCCATTGGATGGGCTTCCTTCCAGATCCAAAGGCATGGGTTGATGGCGCCAATAAGAGAAGCTTCGTGACTTCTCATCTGAACACCGTAAGTTAAGATCGAAGAGTCTTTCTGAAATAAGGCGTCTCTTCAACCCAATTTTGATGTACACATGGCATTTCTTAACTTATGGGGCATGAGAAATAGACAAGAGGCATGAGATAAATTGTAAGAGGGTGTGAGATGTTTTGGATTGCACCTTTACGTGCAATATAAATAGGGTGCACGCCGAGGAGTCTCGGATATTCAGAAATCTTCTTTCTTTCTTACAAGAGGCTCTGCTTGTCCAATTTTCTTTATTCTTTCTCTCTAGCCTAGATAAGGTCCTGATAAAGGACAAAAAATCTTCCAAAAGGCTTAGAGAATTGGAATAAAAATTAAGGAGACAAGGAGCAAGAAAGAAAGGGAAGAAAAGGTCCAACAGTGTGACAACAAAGCCAAGAAAGGAGGTTCTGCCCAAATTGCATTTAAATTCTGATAAATCAGAATTTAATTACAGAGTATTTTCTAATAAGTGCTAGAGAGTTGATCGAGTCCCGTGTGGATCAACGTTGGAGGGTGAACACGTGGGCACCTTGTGGAAACCCAAACAGATTGCTGCCGGCAACTAAGCACAAATCAGGGTTTAGCGATAAGAGGTATGTTTCTATATCTTTTATTTGATATTAATGCATATTATATGGTTTAATTTCTGATAAGGTGATCTTGGAGTTAGGTTTTATTTTTATGATTTCATAATAATTGCTTTGAAATCCGTACTTCCGCCATTGTATCAAAACCTTTCACATATGAGGTTTAGGTTCAATCCCGGAGATGAATAATTTCTATCTATGATCCATAGAACATATGAAAGATTGGATTTAAGTACTAATCAATTTTAAATTAGATCTAAATTAATTAGATTTAAATAGATCCAAAATTTAAGTTAGACTTGGTATAAAAGTCCTAAAGAGTTTAGGATTGACAGCCTTTCAAAATTATTTCGAACCGACTTCGAATCGGACTCGAATCGGATCTGTTTTGGATGAGATATGAGTATTCCTACTTGCACTGAAAATATCCACTCATAAAGCATGACCAAAAATTAATTTGGTACTTATTTGGGGCATCCCAAGTGGGTGTGGGAGTTAGTACAAAGTGGATGTCATAAGTGATGGCAATTATATCTCTTATAGGAGTCCTTCTTTCATGAGTATTGTACCTATTCAAATCAGATTTGAATAAAGAGTCCTCCTCTCATTGGGTCATGAGAATTATCTATAAATAGAGAAAGTCTCTACCTATAGATGAGAGAAGAGAATAGAATAGCAAATAAATCAAATTGAGAGAAGAGAGAAAGAGAGAGAGACAGGCATGTGAAGAGAGAGATCCTTCATCTTCTACATCTCTCCCTTTGTTACCGCCTCCTCTCCTTGGGTGTGGATCCTTCTTGGGTATCCCACCTGTTGGTGTAAGGTGTCACATCATCACATCTCATTTCTTGATTGATTGAGTTGCGAAGTCAATTGGATTGGAGTTCATCATGCCTTCCTGCGACGTCTGATGTGCATGCGAAGTAGAGGATCTGCATATCCAGACCTCCGTGAAGGTTTATATCAGATAATTTAGGATTTGATCTCTGGTTCTGTTGTGATTCAGATAAAGATTTGATTTTTTAAATAAGTAGAATATTAGAAAAAAAAATTATATGCAATCTGGGCATTCTGAAGAGAAACTATTTTTTTCCCTTCAAGTAGACATTGGCTCTTAGGATCAATTGAGTTTAGTTTGAGTATTGTGGTGAAGTCAAGTGCAAAGTAAGTTTGAACTCACCCCTGAAACTGGTGTCTAAGGCAAGAGGTTACAAAGGCTCAGTCTAAGTGGACTCATGGTTATTTAATTGATTTCGTTAGCTTACCTGACCAATCTAATTGGTGTCTAAGGCAAGCAACGGGAGGACCCCCACGACCCCATCTCTTACCTGGCTAGTTAAAGGAAGTGAGAACAAACCTAATTTGTATTTAGGCTAAGTCACTTTACATCGAACTGTTAGGTCTAAAAAATTCATAGGTGTCTAGGTTTAATTGTTTGCTAACTTGATTGCAATTAACACTTAACCATAACTAATTCTTCTCATCTTTCGTCTTTAGGTCTAGAGCTTTCTTAAGGATCTCACCTTTAGAACTTCTCTCTTTCTTTCTCTTCTCTTTTCTTTTTCTTTTTTTTTTAAAAAAAGCTCAATCACATATTAGGATTTGCATTGGTACATGCATGGTATAATTATTTTATTTTGACATAGTTAAATCTAATTCTGAAATTAAACGGTTGATCCATGTTACACCTAATAATCAAATAGCTAAAAATCCTAAGAACCACCTAGACAGATGAAGGAATTTTTTATTTTTTCCACCTATAACCCATCGATGTTCCCATCATTCTATGGGTTGAAATATTTTGACTCTAATCCTAAGACCGATTTGAACCTATTAGCCCAAAAATTAGATAAAATCGATCTTCTTATAGATAAATATCTAGCCCTAGGTCTACAATCTCCTGCGCAATACACACCACCTTTCAATTATCATGAGATTTATTCTATCTGTGCTAGCTCAGCCCGTCATGTGAGTGAATGTCCTACGGCTACACAGTTTCCACCTTTCATCCTGTTGGTGCAGAATTCCGCCAAAGCCAGAGTTGCTGGAGTCGAGATGACCGCGGCCACCGTTGGGACCTGCAAGGAAAGTCCAAATCGGAGTTGGAGGTGCTCCGACAAGATCCTCCGACGCTCAAGTCAGTACTCTGCTTCAACAGAAATAGAGTGCTCGAGTGAAAATTTTAGCAGAGTTTTGAGATAGAGTTTTTGAGCTTAGAGAAGAATGTATCTGGGGGTCCCTTTTTATAGACGAAGTGTGTAACTAATTGACAGTGATGTTTGTAACCGCCTGGTAGTGCGCTGTTCAGAGCCGTCCGGAGTTTGTTACGGAGAGTAGTGGCGTCAGGGGTCATTCAGGGCCACATAGAATTTGTTACGGAGAGTAGAGTGGTGTCCATTGTCGTGACTTGTTAGAGAGTAGTGGAGCCACATGGAATCCATTGTAGAGAGTGGAGCAGGGTAGTGGCCATTGTCGTGACTTGCCAGAGAGTAGTAGAGCCACGTGAAATCCATTACAAAGAGTGGAGCAGGGTAGTGGCTGTTGTCGTGACTTGCCAGAGAGTTTGGATCTGTCAGTTGGAGCTCGGTTGGGACATCTGATGGAGCAGAATGGCTCTCTATCCCATCAATCTGGGAGAAGCTCGGATGTCTCCGAAGCTGCTGACGAGTCTACTGTTGTCGGATACCTTAGGCGCTGATACTACAGATGGGAGTTATCTGCGGTAGAAGCTCGGATGGAGACTTTTCGTTGGTGCAGCCCGGTAGGAGTTTGATTGCTAGAGAAGTTCATTTGGGATTCGCCTGATGTGGAAGCTCGTCTAAAGATGATCCACCGGAGAAGTTCAGTTTCATGAAGGATCTGGTGGAGGGTCGGCTGGCAATGGACTTCGGATGGCATTGGGGAGGTTCGACAGACATCGGAGGTGATCGGTCATTGTAAGAATCCAGTTGTCGGAGTCCGTCCGTCGTAGAAGCTTGTTCGATATCCATCCGCTATGAAGTTTGGTCGAGGTCTGGTTCATGCAGAAGGCTGAAAGGGACCGCTTATTGTAGAAGCTCAATCGAAGATTAGTTATCGTGGGAGCTCGGAGTAACGATCTGGCCGGTGGGTCTTGTCTCGCTGTAAAAGCTCATCTGAGATCTGGAGTGGAGATCCAGAGTAGACCGCTCGTAGTAGAAGTTCGGAGCAGACCACTCGTAGTAGGAGTTTGGAGTAGACCGCTCGTAGTAGCAGTTCGGAGTAGACTGCTCGTAGTAGAAGTTTGGCTCTCATAGGAGCCTGGTTAGAATCTTGAAGGCGGTCGACCGTCGTAGAAACTCGGATGGAGTCTGATTACTGTAGAAACCTCATTGTCGAAGAAGCTCGGATATTGATGAAGTCTGGAAGGAGTTTGGAGAATAGTTGATCACTGTAGAAGGTCGGCTGACAGTGAGGCCTAGGGAGCCTTTGGAGCGGCACGGTAGATGGATGGAGAAGCTCGCTATCGGAGAAGTCCAGAAGCTCGGATGGTCGGGGGGGTTCAGAGAGACGCCACACAAGGTCGGAGGTTGGAGAAGCCCTGGAAGGGTCGGTCTTTTACAAACTTTGGCCGGGGGGTATTTTATACCCAACACCAGTCCCCCTACTTCCGAGTTCAGGTTTCGAATGAAGGAAGTACAAAAAAATTCTCACGATCAAAGTTGCCTCCCTCGATTTTCGCACTCGATGGTTGCTAGATATTTTGATGTTCGACATGCTGGTACTAGAGCCTTTTCGAAAAAGATTTTTTTTTTGGAATTTTCATCGAAGCGTAGCTCTAGGTACGACGTAATAATGACTTTGTCAGCTGCCAATCATTTCCAACAGTCTGTCAAGGTGAGTGGGACATGTGGCGAGTGCAGGCCGGCCAGAGGAGATCCACAATTATTATTGCATCGGATCCCGGGGTCTATTTAAACACGTTCTCCTCCTTCACGGGTCTCACTGCCTGAGAGAATCCCTCGGTTCCCCTCCTCTTCCCTGAGAGCTCCAGCTTCCTCTAGGATCCTTCTCGGCCTTAGGCATCCTCCGGGTCGACTTCCATTGTCCTTGCCGTCTTTCTGCACTCCTGGGGCCGATTTAGGTTAGTTCTGGAACTTCTTGTCATTTTTCTGTCCTTTCTTCTTCGTATTCTATTCGTTTAGCTTCTTTGAGGGCCTGTTTGCTATTTTTCTTGATTTTTTTGGGATTTTGTGGCTTCTATTTGATCCAAAATGTCTTCTGATATCTCCTCTTCTAGCAGTTCTAGGAGTTCGTCAGTCCCAATTCTCCAAAGTCCTTGTACCGTAGACGAACCCGTAGCTAGGACCGAATCTTGTCTGGCCTTTGTGTCAGACACCATCCCCGACTCCTTGACTCCGGATGAACTCTCATTGATAAGGATTCAGTATGGAGTTCCTCCAAAGTACGAGCTGGAGCTTCCCGGGCCAACTGACCAGGCTAGTGCCCCTCCTCCCGATCGCTTCTGTCTGTACCAGAAAGCCTTCCGTGCCAGACTTCGGCTTCTCCTGCCATCCTTTATCGTCGCTCTCTTTCATTTTCTGAATATTTCTCTAGTTTTCATCGTGCCGAACTCCTTTAGGTTTTTAATAGGATTTCTTTCTCTTTGTAGTTTAGCTGAAGTTCGACTGACTCTTTCTTTGTTTAGGAACTTCTACACCTTCAAGAGTCATCCCTCGGCAAAGGGCTGGTGGTACTTCTCCCCTCAGTTCGGTAGAAAGGGGTTGCTGAAAGGTGCCCCTTCTTCTATCCACAACTGAAAGGAGAGGTTCTTCTATGTCCGATGCCCGACCTTGGAGCTAGGATTACCCCCTTGGGGCTCTCTGAGGGATTCCGTCCGTCGGACTTCTAGCCTGAAAAGGGACGACCTCAAAGCTTCCAAAAAGCTCGAGGCCTATCGAGCCCCCCCTCCTCCCCGAACTTCTGAAGGAACAACTTTTGTTCAACGTCGGTCTGAGTCCTCTTAATCCTGTCCTTCGGTACCATTATTATTATTATTATTATTATTATTATTATTATTATTATTATATATATATATATTTATTTTTTTGCTTCTCCTTTCTCTTTATTCCATCTCTAAGCCGTGTTGATTTTCTTTTATCGCAGACATGGACATAAGCATGGCTCAGAGGTTAGCCCAGGGTCTCAAGATTCACAAGAGAAAAAGATGCCTCGACTTCGGGGTCGACGAAGAAAGCCAGGACAGAAGGACAAGCTCCGACCGTAGCCTGCTCTGGTGGCCATCGCCATCAAAGTCCCTTCCAACGCCGAACCCCGAAGTCCCCCGAGCCCTTTCAAGGAGCCCCCCAGCTGAGGATCCCGCTCCAGAGGCTCATCCCGAGGGGGCACCCGGGGCCGAAGGGAGGAGGAGAAGAAGACCCTGGCTCGGAGGAGCTGCAGTCGCAAGGTTGCCGTCGAGGGGGCCGGCGGCTCTGAGGAAGATCTGGAAAAAAATCCCTTCAACAACAGGGACTTAATAAAGAGGCTGGTCGAAGGTGCATTCTGTCCGAGGTCGTCGAGAGGATCGTCCTTGCCGATCCCGAGCTGCGGGTCTGGGACTCTCTGGGATATTTCCTCGAAGTAGGTTAACTCATCTTTTTCCTCCTTCCTGCTTCTTAATTCATTCTTCAGCCTTTATATTGACTCCCCGACCTTTCTTACAGATTGGGCACCAGCTTATCGCCAACGTCGAGGTAGTGAAGATTGCCAAGAGGGAGGCAGCTCGTGCAGAGGAAGGTCGTCTGGTTGGGGCCACTTGCCTCGAGGAGAAGATCGTCGAGGTCCTAAGTCTTCGGGAGGCACTGGAAAAGGAGGGACAAACCTCGTCCGATCTGAGGACCATCTTGGAGGAGGAGAGAGCGAAGGCTGAGGCCGAGTCTCCACATTGAAGGTGCAGGTTTTCGAGTTGAAGGCATAGGTTTTTGAGCTAAAAGTGCGGATCCCGTCCCTGATCTCGGAGGCAAGGGCTCGAGCAGTGGAGGAGTTCAAAGCCTCCTCCGAGATGGAGGATCTAAAGGTCCAGTTCGGCCAGGATGTCTTCATCAAGGGTTTCGAACTCTGCCAAGAGAAGGTGGCTGGAAGGTTTTTTCGAATTGGATCTCGGCTTCCTGAACGAGGCATCCAATGATGAAGCCAGACCATCGAAGTCGCTATCGGTCCTCCCCCAGTCGGGACCTCGTCGACCGCCGCTGGCAGTCGCTGACGATCTTCTGGGGATGCCGAGCCCCTCTACTTTTGCCCCAGAGGTCTGGAACCTCTAGCTTTGTATTTTTTCTTTGTGGTGATTTTTTTTGTTCTCTTGTACTTAAAAATTATTTAGTCAATGAAATTGGATTCTTCTTACAGAGGGCCCCCTCCCTTTTTTTTTGTATTCTTTTCTTTCTCTTTTATCTTCTTGTACTAATCTGAGTCATGGTGCTTTTGTCTCCCAACGACAGTACCCCTGTCGAAGCTCTCCCCCTGCCACAGGAGATTCCTCTGAAGTTGACGATCTAAGACCTCAGAAGGAAAGTTCGTCAGTTGACGAAGAATTCAAGAAGCTGGAAGATGAACTTCACCGACTGAGGAAGAGCCATTCGAAGTCACTGTGGGAGGTTGTTTCGTCTTCAGACCTCCCACAAAAAAGGGGCTCATGGAATTCACCCAGAAGAAGGCCAACTTCGTGATGGAGCTCGAGGAACTTCAAAAACGTGCCAGCGACTGATCTTGGGCTCAGGCTTCCAAGATCAGCTCCTTTGAAGTCAAACTGACGGTCGCACGGAAGAAGATCGGCCAGTTGAAGGGAGCTCATTCTTGGCTCACAGTCCAAGCCGACCGCGATCGAGACTGGTCGCAGAAGCTCTCTAACCTTCAAAAGTAGCTGCAGAATGCTGAGGCGAACTACAACGCCTATCGAGACGGCTGGAGTGGGCAAGTAGAGGACTACCGAAGGAAGCTCCAGACGGCGACCGACGAAGTTGCCCAACTTCGGAGGTAGTTATCTGAGAGAGTCCAGCTCGCCTCTGCACAAGGCTCTGACGAGCTCCACTCCTTGAGGGGGACCATGGCGGAATTGTCTGTGGCCCTTGGGCGGGAGGAAGCCGAACTGCAGCGGCTGAAGATTCAGCTGGTCCACGAGCAGCAGGCGGTCAAAGATGTTGAGCAGAGTCCGACGTCCTGAGGAAGAGACTTCGAGAGTCGGAGGGCGAAAGCCGGTGGTTCCACCAGATGTATCAAGATATGCTGCTGAGAAAGATGGAACTAGAGGAAGAAGTTGAAAACTTACAGCAATCCCTAATAAGGACTGAGACCGAGAGCTCGAAGTCGGAAGAAGTTGGGCTTCCTTAGAGCTCTTTTCTTCTCTCTTTTTTGTATTCCTTTTTTTTCTCTGGTCGTTTCTCTTTTTTTTTGGCCTTCAGGGCTTTGTAATGTGTACTTCACCAATGAAATAAAAATAAAGTTGTCTATTACCTTGTCTATTTTGTGTTGAGTTGTCGTTTACCAAACTTCTTTTGTCTTTCATCCTGTTCGACGTCGACGTCGTTTGAAGATTCCTGGTCATCGCTGTGCTGATTCGCCCTTAGGGACCGGAGATTTTTGACAAGGGTCTTTTCCTCGTTGAGGCGAGGTCCCCTGAGTCTCGACCTTCAAAGGCTTCATAATGCACGCTTTACTAATGAAATGAAATAAAATTTTTCTCATTACCTCATCTATTCTTGCTTCGAGTTGTTGTTTACTGAGCTTCTTTTGTCTTTCGTCCTGTTGGACGTCGACGTTGTTTGCAGATTCTTGATCGTTGCTATATTGATTCGCCCTTAGGACTGGAGAGTTTCGACAAAGATTTTCTTCCTCGTTCAGGCGAGGTCTCCTGTGCCTTTGATGTAGTTCATTTCTCACTTATCGCTGGCATAGTTCGTCATTTTCTCTTTTCATCTCTCCTTTTCTTCTACGTTCGAGTGAGGGTCTTCCCTCTGCCCTTGACGGGGTCATGAGAGTGTAGAGGGGCATTGAGGAGGTTTTTCTCTTTGTCCGATCTTGAATCGATCGAGCCTTTGTTTGTGTCAGGACGAGGTTCTCCTCTTATTCCTGACAGTCAGTTTCAGCTCATGTTAGGATGAGATTCTCCTTCTATTCCTAGCAGGGTTGTGGAGGCATGCAAGGGCCACTGCAAGGGCCTCTCCCCCATCCGATCTTTAAGTAACTAGGCCTTCAACTTTGCTTACGTTAGGATGAGGTTCTCCTCCTATTCCTAACAAGGCTGTGGGGTACATAAGGGTCGTTGCAAGGGCCTCTCCCCCGATCCGATCTTTAAGAATTGGGCTTTTGTCATTGCTCATGTTAGGATGAGGTTCTCCTCCTATTCCTAGACAAGCTGTGGGGCACATAAGGACCGTTGCAAGGGCCTCTCCCTCCATCCGATCTTTAAGAAACTGAACCTTCGTCTTTGCTCATGTTAGGATGAGGTTCTCCTCCTGTTCCTAACAAGGCTGTGGGGGCACATAAGGGCCGTTGCAAGGGCCTCTCCCCCCATTCGGTCTTTAAAAAAATCGGGCCTTCATCTTTGCTCATGTTAAAATGAGAGTTCTCCTCCTGTTTCTAACAAGGCTGTGGGGCACATAAGGGCCATTGCAAGAGCCTCTCCCTCCATCTGGTCTTTAAGAAATCGGGCCTTTATCTTTGCTCATGTGGAGACGAGGTTCTCCTCCTGTTCCTAACAAAGCTGTGGGGGCACATAAGGGCCATTACAAAGGCCTCTCCCCCCATCCGGTCTTTAAGAAACTGGGCCTTCGTCTTTGCTCATGTTAGGATGAGGTTCTCCTCCTTCCTAACAAGGCTGTGGGAACATAAGGGCCGTTGCAAAGGACTCTCCCCCATCGGTCTTTAAGAAATCGGGCCTTCGTCTTTGCTCATGTGTTTAGGATGAGGTTCTCCTCCTATTTCTAACAAGCTTAATTTCGTTTGTATGGGGGAGTTACTTCCTGTCGTTATAAGCTTATGCCAAAAAAAAAAAAAAATATGCGAATAAAAAAAATTTCATTAGGACAAAATTGTTGGTAATATATTCGTAGATTTTTCAAACCCTACAGCCACGGAAGGTCTGCTCCCCATCAGGGTCCTCCTGAGACAGAGTTGATAATCCCAATCGGAGGTCGATCTTCAGGTTGCTCCTCCCTCCTTGGTGGCTCCGACTGCGGTAGGGCCCTAGACCGGCTTCCCTACCTTCAGGTCGACGTCGAATGAATCTGTCGAGCCGACCTCGCCTGATGAGCTCCTCGATTTTGTCTCGAAGCTGAATGCATTCTTCTGTTGTCGTGGCCGTGGTCACGGTGATAGAGGCAGAATTTTTTTGGGTTGCACTTCTGGTGCGAGCGCATCCTTTCCGGCCTTGGCAGCTGCTCCCTAACCTCCGTCAGCACTTGAGTTTCGATGCGTTGAGAGGGGCATAACTGTGAAATCTTTCGTCGGGGGAGAGCTCCGTCGAACTCTGTG